>NC_068358.1:77748455-78348455 GCF_020536995.1 Dreissena polymorpha
TCCACGGTCATATTCTAGAAACAGTTAGTGATGCTAAATACTTGGGTGTTAGCATCACATCTGACCTCAGCTGGAATAAACACATAAACCAGGTTACTGCAACAGCCAGTCAAACACTAAACTTCATCAAACGAAACATTCCCATAAAACACCCACGCATTAGAGAATTTGCCTTCAAAACCCTGGTCCGCCCACAACTTGAGTATAGTAGCTCAGTGTGGAGCCCACACACACAACACAACATAAACAAGATCGAGATGGTCCAACGCAGGGCCGCTCGGTGGGTTACAAATGATTACTCATATCACAACAGTGTCACACACATGCTAGACAAATTAGGGTGGCGTTCACTTGAGAACAGAAGGTATGACTCCCGGCTACTGATGTTCTATAAAATTGTCCACGGACTGGTTGCTGTACCAATGCCTCCCTATGTCACTCCTCCGACCCGGCTCACTAGACATTTGCACCCTCTTTCATTCAGACAAATCCCTACTCCAAGCAACTACTATAAATTCTCCTTCTATCCAGCCACTATTGTCCTATGGAACTCTCTACCAGCCAATATTGTACAGGCACCTACCCTGGACCAGTTTAGGCTGGGGGTGACCAAACTAGACCACAGTTTTCTAAGCAGGTTGGCTGTTTTTAACCTTTTATCTGTATATTCCTTCTTTTAACTAACACTATCACCTTTGTTTCTATGTCTCACAAATACATTATGTATTACTTTTATCTCCTATACACTTCTTCCTTAATTTCCTAGCACTGACACGCACCTGCTTGTAATGCTAATTGTTGGCGACTAGCAGTATATATAGATAGATAGCAATGATTTGTAAAAAAATTAGGGATTTTGTCAGGCATTGGACAGTGTTTTATATGATAATGCTCGCTAATTGCTAAGGATAGATCAATTGTAATGAAATAAAAGCTGACTATGTTAGTATTTTAATTTTTATGGCCAAATGAATTAAGTCTAAAGGCACTACAATTCTGTGTATTATACCATCTGAGGTTTAGATGCACATTCAAGAGTTTGTATGTCAATCAAATTGAATTTTAAAAGTCATTTACAAATTGAATTGTCATATAAATTTCTTTTTTTTCATCTGATTTTCAGAAAATAATTTTTAGTCATTGGATCAATTTACGATTGAATTAATTGGAAAACAGCTTGGTGTGCATTTATCTTGTTAATTAATTTACACCTGTTCCATGGGAATTCACCTGTCCAGATTGGACGTCAAATTAAGGCATACACCATATTTCAATTTATGTAGTAATGTGCATGGAAAAAAAAAATTGTGTTCTTAATATTCTTAAACGTATTGTATTGCCTGTTTTGTTCTTACAGAGCTGCTGTTTACATAGGACTGTTGGTGGTATCGAAGTTGTTTAGAGCAGTAGGGCTTTTCCTAGCCTATGATGTACTGAAACTTGTGCCAGTTGTACTGTTTATGTTTGTGGTCAAAGCTGGGTAAGCAACAATCACTTACATGCTAAATTTAACATTTGGAAAAGCATACAAATGCAAGATGTTATAGTGTATAGTGTAACAGTCAAACCATATTTTATATTATCAGTGTTGTTTAAGATGTGCTGTAGATTGTTTATGTGCACAAAATGAATCCATTGAATTATGGTGGTAATAATGCAGCAGAATGTATGGGGTGTTGGTAAAATTCATAAGAATGCTTTAAATGTACACTTTATCATTCTTGTATGCATGTTTGAATACATGTCAGGAGGGAGAGCCTGTTTATTTTACCAAAAAAATCTTTTTTTATTGTTAAAAAGAATTATTTGTTTGCCTCACACATTAATTTCAGTGCTTCTGTACCACTGGTGTTGCTTCAAAAACCTTTCACATCTGGGAAAAAACTATCAAAGAATCAGGTAACAAGTGAAATTGTGACAAATTATATATGATATTTATAGAGTTTCTACATACTACTACATCCGTTGTTCTTATTTAATGTTTCAATGCATACAATTATTCTTCATTTTTGCATTCTAAGCTCACATGGCTTATGGTGAGCTATTGGATTACTGTGATGGTCATATTCTGTCAGTTTGTGTTTGCGTTAGTCTGTCAATTTTAAGCTCATTGTTTTCAGAGAAAACACGAGGTATTGTCATAGCCAGCTCGTCGTGTCGTCCGACGTCCGTGACGTGCTAAAGCCTTAACATTTTGTTAAGTTTTTGAACATTGGCTCTAAAATCAAATTGTTTCCACCTACAACTTTGAAACTTCATATGTTGATGCACCTTGATGAGTTCTACACGCCACACCCGTTCTACACGCCACACCCATTTTGGGGTCACTAGGTCAAAGGTCAAGGTCACTGTGACCTTTAAAAAAAATTCTGACAAGCTTTTATTTATTCAAAACTGCACCCGTAGCCGAGCGTGGCACCCGTTATGCGGTGCTCTTGTTTTTCAAATAACCTTCTCCTAAACTGCTGTTCAGAATCTTAATAAAATTAAGAGAAATGTTTGTTAGATGGTCCTCTATGAACAGGCTTTAAATGGTTCAAGTTTGTTTAAATTATGCAACTAGAGCCAAAACTTTGCTTGTACGGAGTGAATACCTTTGATAATCTTCTCTGAAGTACCCATGGCTTTGATATTTGATATGTAGCATCATATAGAGGTATTGTAAAATGTTTTTATGCGCCTGGAAGGGTGGCATATAGCAGTTGAACTTTCCGTCCGTTTGTTTGTCTGTCCGTCCAAAAACTTTAACATTGGCCATGACTTTTGCAATATTGAAGATAGTAACTTGATATTTGGCATGCATGTGTATCTCATGAAGCTGCACATTTTGAGTGGTGAAAGGTCAATGTCAAGGTCATTCTCAAGGTCAAAGTTAAAAAAAACAAATCCAAGGGAAGTTACAAGCTTTAAAGGGAGATAATTTCTATTTATCATTTGGCTGGTACAGATCATTTTCTCAAGGGAGGTAACATTTGTTAAAGGAATATTTTTTTTTAATCAAAGAGGCGTAGTAGGGGGCATTGTGTTTCTGACAAACACATCTCTTGTTTTATCAATAATGCCCCAGGAGTAAATAGTGGGGCATGGGGGGTATTCAGTTTAGGACCGCCTTATCAGATATTTTTGTTTGAAACCCCAAAGCTAAAAGTTTTCTCATTTTTTAAGTTGAATCGTCTAAAGGTCCTCTACACACTTTGTTTAATTCATGCCCTTGGGGTCAACTTTGCCCTGTCTCAGTGGTCAACAGTTTTACAAAGACATATTGAAAAGCTTTTTAAATCATCTTGTCTAAAAATGCAAACCCCATTGCTTTCATACATGGCATGTGGTATCACCCAGGGGTGCTTTATAAAGTTTTTCAAATTATGACCTCTTTTTAAAAATTTGCTTTGCAACACAGGTCTTCATTTTTACATAGACTTATATAGGGAATACCTTTACAAATCTAACTGTTTGAATCCACAAACCCCATTCAATTCTTTTATATTAAGTATCCAACCTAATCTAGACGTCCCCTGATTTGTTTGTTCAAAGCTGACCTTGCTCTATGGGTTTTATTTTTATATGGACATTAACATGTAGCAACATAAAATTTAACATTTTCCCTTTAACTACTAGGCCCAGAGCTTTGATATAAATTATTTACCATCAGATAGTTGCTTTGTACAAAGTTTGTTCAAATTATGTTCATGTGGTCAAAACTTGGCCAACTTTATAAGTAAAATAATATCAAATATTTGTATCTAAATTTATTAGGCTCATATATGCGATATTTAGTATTTATCATCAGATAGTAGTCCTCTACTAAGCCTCTGGGTTCAGAATTGGTCTCATCATTGTGGTGGTGTTAAATGTTTTATATTTTATAGCTTTACAAAATGTTGAAATGTTCTATCAAACATTTCAATTTTTCAAGTGAGTGAGACTACTCTCAGCACCAATACCGTGTTTTAGCCGATTGAAAGATATGGTCAAATTGTGCCTCTGTCATCAGAAGTAGCCCCAAACCAGGGGACCTCTTGATGTTGTACTTATCATCTATCAAAGTTGTTAGTGGGCATCCATGTGTTTGTAAATATTCAGAATTAAAATCTGTCATAAAAACAAAATTTCACATCCATTTATTTTAATTTGCTTTTCCATCACAATTTTTTCTGCTATGCATTTTTCATTAAAAAATATTATCCTGTATTAATGGCTTATCCAAATGATCTAAGTATGTTTTACATGCCCTGCATGTTCATCACAGTGGTTCCGAGTGAGTCGCCATGCCTTTGTTGGCTGTCTGCTGGGTGTGCTGTGGATGTTTGGCCTGTCCCTGTGCGGTCCCCTGCGCACCATTCTTCTGTACGAGCACAGCGATGTCATAGTCATAGCCTGGGCAGGTGCTCTTTTCTCAGGCAATTCTGGAAGTCCAGCAAAGGTGATTCTTAGTTAAAATCCTTTGTATTATTTTTTTCCTCATGTCTTTAATTATGTTTACCAATTTTTTTATTTTCTTTCTTATATATAATGCAACTGTCAATAATGCTAAACAGGTGCTTGTGTTTAATCAACAGGATTGGCCCAACCACACGTTATCTTGGTGCTAACTTGTTAAAATTATTGTGCTCTTAAAGATTTTTCATTTTCCAGTCAAGTGTACTATCATATTAAAAAACCTTTTATTGTTATCCCCCGCCATCGGCGGAGGGATATTGTTTTGGCGTTGACCATCTGTCTTTCCGTCCGCCCGGACCCATATCTTGAAAGTTCTTTGGCGGATTTCATTGAAACTTGGTATGAGTATATATGGATAAGAGAATGATGCACGCCAAATGCCATTGTACACCATCTGTTAATAAGGGAGTTATGGCCCTTTGTATCTTGAAAAAATGCTTTTTTGAGTTTCAAATATAACACTATTGTGTCCAGAAGCATATTGGCGAGGGATATCAATTCAACGAATTTGCTTGTTACAAATAGATGACACTGTAAATTTATTTATAAGTTATTGATGCATTGTAATAGTCCCAGTACATTAAGAATTAAGAATTGCAATCATGTTCATGGTCATGTCTATGATATCTCCCCACATTACAGATGCGTGGTGCGGTTGTATTCCTCATTGCCGTGGTAACCCTGCTGCTGTTTGACCATGATGAGAAGCTGGAGCAGCGCTCTGAACAGGACTGTATCCTTATAGCTCTCAAGTAGCTTGGGTGGTCAGTGTATCCATGGGTGTACAGGACTGTATCCTTATAGCTCTCAAGTAGCTTGGGTGGTCAGTGTATCCATGGGTGTACAGGACTGTATCCTTATAGCTCTCAAGTAGCTTGGGTGGTCAGTGTATCCATGGGTGTACAGAACAACCACCTATAGAAAAACTGGTCTTAAAAATGGAAGAACAAAACGCAAACACTAGGAAATAATGATATAAAATATACAAAATGACATCACTATACTCAGCATGTTAGTATTTTTCAACAAGGTTAAAATACAGCTTTTACTATGGAGTGTTATTTAATTAATTCAGGCGTAATGATGTTCTAAGTTTCCTGTCTGAGCCAAAACTTTGGGCATACATTGACGGTTCTTTAAATAATATGGCACAAATCTCCAGTGAAGCATCGTAAGTAATACCTGTCCATATCAAAGGTCAAGGTCAAATCTAAAGGTTAAACGCCAACTTTGGCCTACACAGCTTGAAAATTCAAGTCTCAACCATATCTTAGCCAAATACTGAGGGATTTTGAAATAAAATGTTGGTACCATTGTATGTACCCTATTCAGGTGATTCACTGCCTGTGAAAGCTTCTTGTTTGAATGGTAATAGATCATCCTTAACAGATTGTAGCTGACCACCTTCATCGCAATGTCTTAACACATATCTTCTACCATATTATAAACCTTGTTGGATGGTCTGATCATAAGGTAAGCTTCAAAACTGCAGAAATATGAAGAATAAATGATTTTTTGCTAGTTTCTACCAGATCTTATTCTAAAATACGCATATAGTTGTTTGAATATTTAGTTCTCAAGATAATAACATTGTAAAGCTGCTGTATAATTATGACTTGTGAGGAAATACATCTATTTTTGTGTTTTTTAAATCCAAAAGTTTAATCTGAAGATATAGTTTGTAGACTTTTAAAAATAGTCTACATTTACCTTTATCTTTAAAAAAAATATATGTCTTTAACTGAGGTTGGCTAAGCGGGCGACATGGGCATAAATATTGGAAATATGTATTGAACATCAAGATTTGTTATTATATTACTCCTAGTTTTGCATAAACCCTCCTATTTTTTTCCTAGTTTTCTCCTAGTATTTTGTTAAGGCCTGCTGGAAAGCCTGAGAATTAATAATTTACATTTTGTATGAAATACTTTCAAATCTTTTACAAATGCAACTAATTACACACAATTTATATCTGACCAAACAACAACAATTTTCTTTGATTTCTCCGAACTTCTCTTTAATCCTAGCCTTACCATGCTTTAGTAACTTTTTCAGACAGGTAAGCTGTTGCCAATATGACACAACATAATTGCAACAAATCCAAAAAAGCACAAAAGTTAATTATTGTCATAACTGGTCACAATTTCACATACTGTTATCAGCATGCATTTTCCATGCTACTTTAACAAAAGTTTTGAACAGACAAGTCCATTATATTTGTTTGCAGGGTGGAGTGGTTTTACTGTTCCTCACACTGT
Source organism: Dreissena polymorpha (assembly GCF_020536995.1). Classification (NCBI taxonomy): domain Eukaryota; kingdom Metazoa; phylum Mollusca; class Bivalvia; order Myida; family Dreissenidae; genus Dreissena; species Dreissena polymorpha. Next base: position 77,755,154 of record NC_068358.1, read on the forward strand.
GCCTCCAGGTGGGCTATAACTCCGCCTCCAAGAAGCTCTCAGTGGATGTGGGAGGGGCCAAGCGGCTCCACGCCCTCTCCACTCTCATCCAGGCCATGATCCTGGGACCATGGGCCATCATCTTCTCATCTGGCTCAGAGATACAGGTGAACTTACAATTGATTAAATGACAAAAGTAGATAAGCATTATGTTATATGAAATATGAAAATCTAGTTCAGAGACCCAAGTAAAAACATAACATATATTTAATGACAACAGTAGAGAAGCTTGATTTTTTTAAATATTTTTATGCTTCTACTACAAATATTAGAATTCTGTTGTGCAATTAATATCATTTGTAATCTACAACATTCAGAGTAAAAAAAGACCTAAAGCTTCTACCACATGCGTTTTATTCAAAGCATTACATTTGTAAAAACCTAAAAATTGTGTCTATTTCCAGGTGTCTTGGCTGTACCTGTTGTTCCCCCTTGCCCTGTTCACCCTGTTTGTCCTTATCATTGACTACTACATCGAGGCTGTTGCCGCCAACCACATCCAACCTACTAAGACTGCCGAGCTGGGGGCGTACGCCATGTTTGGCAGTGCCCTTTTCCTGGCCCTCACTTGGAATCACCCTTACACTGCACGTATAACCACCATGCACAAACTACAAGGGATTATTACGGAGGACCATGTGTTGTCATGGGGAGTCATATTCAGTTTGGCTTCTTTCATGCTTGGTGAGGACCTATATTTGGTAGATAATTGTGTTCTAACTTTAAGAGTGGTTGCATGTAGATTTGCTCTTGTCTTCCATCCATGTGTCCATGCAACCTTCCATCTTTCCTATCTGATTTTTCTGTTGCGCGTTTCTCAAAGTTATTGTTAATAGAGGAATAAAACAGTTCAAACTTCAAACCCTCAAATTTTGGTTTGGATGATTTTATTATTGTCCAGATTAATGGCCACTTTTTATAAATAAAATTACTCATTTAAATTTTGTCCTGAGGATGCATATAGTTTGAAACAATGTTTCTTTTTTAAGAAATCAGTGGGTCCCAAATCAAACTTTACTTGGACATTAAAAACATTATTACAGCAAAAAGACATAAATTGCATTTGGTATTACTTACAACAGTAATAATATAAGCTATATGTTAAAAAGTAATTTGTCATGTATGAATAATATCATTTGACATGAAATAGAGGATATTTGTTCATGTCAGTGTAAGATCGTTTGTTATTTCACGAGTGATCATAGAAAATATATTTTCACAAGTGGCGCAGCCACGAGTGAAAATATTATTTTTCTATGATCACTAGTGGCGTGGCGTGCCTCAATACATTTCAAAACACAAAACGAGGTCATTAGTGTGACGAAATGACGTCATTATACCACCGAAATTCTCAAGTTAAACTCTTACAATTTCCATAAACGGTGAAAAGCATAAAATAAAAAGAAAATTTGTTGGATTCGGTGGAATGTAGATTTTAATTCACTCGTGATCATAGAAAATATGCATCAAATTATATATGATAATCTAAATATAAAAAAAGGAGTTCCGAAAATTTGTTCTTTTCACCGGTGAAAAGAACAATTTGTTTATTTTCACTGCTGTTATTTCACTGCAGAAATGTCATATTTTTAGCGAGGCTGTTTTTGGAGAAAACCGGAGGTATTGTCATAGCCTGCTCGTCGTCCGCAGTCAGCCGTCCGTTGGCGTCGTGCTAAAACCTTAACATTGGCTCTAAAATCAAAGTGCTTTCACCTACAACTTTGAAACTTTATATGTAGATGCACCTTGATGAGTTCTACACGCCACACCCATTTTGGGTCACTAGGTCAAAGGTCAAGGTCACTGTGACCTTTAAAAAAAAATCTGACAAGCTTCAGCAGCCGAGCGTGGCACCCATTATGCGGTGTTCTTGTATCATTAGGTATAAAAGAAATATTTTTACTCAAGATTTCATTATCCAAACAAACAAAGAACAACACATGAAAGCATATGAATCTTGCTTTGGGATAGTTTACACAGGCTTATCAGAAACAACACTTTCGGCATCAACTGGATTTTTGCTAAAAAGATACTTTTTAATTGAAAAAAACAATGCAAGCGGGAAGCAATTGCCGATTCGCCTGTGGACTGCACATGCTAATCTTGGAAGACACTTTACGCACATGCACATTCAACCCTGTTTACCCAGAGCAGCTCTTATATGTACATAAAATGCAGGTTTTTTTTTCCACTTTTTGGGAAGATAGCCCATGGCTTTGGAATTGGGAATTTTATCGGCATTTTCATGAAATTGGGAAAATTAATTCATTAGCCTTTTTTTTCCACACGAAAAGTCCACTACATGTAATTAGGGAAATACTAAATTTGATATAACACTTTATTATCATTAAAATTATAAGAACAAAATCATAAAGTACTTTGTTAGATGTAATTGAATTAAAATTGAGATAAAGTACGCATAAGACACTGCATTCTAAAAAAAAAAAAAAAAAAAAAAATTTTAATTTTTTTTTTTTTTTTTGGAAATTGGGAATTTTTTGCTACATTTTGGGAAAAAAGTATACTTTTTGGGATTGGGAACATAGCCGAATTTCGGCTATAAAATCGGGCCAAAAAAAACCCTGAAATGTCATTATTTCAGCCACCAAAATACTGACCAACCCCGGTGGTAAGACAAACAGGGCTAGTTTTATTGGCTTCTCGATGGAAGGTCAGCCAGTGTACAGCTTTACAGAGGAGGCTCTTAAGAGGACCTCCCAGTCCATACTAATACACCTGAAGAACGCCCTGCGTCAAGTCCTTGAAGATTCTGACTCCAGGAAGATTTTCTACTTCTTGTGCATCAACTTGGTAAGCCAATAGTTGTGATTGCTTTGTATTTACATATATAGGAATTTTCCTTCTTTTTCTTGTTTTTAGAAAATCCAACATAAATGGGGGATACAAACCAAGTTCGACCAATTAAATGTTATAAGGGACTTGTTCACATATTATTTTTTTTATATGTCTTTAAATAAAGTCACTAACAAAACTACCATTTGGAATGGTTGTCAATATTTACTTTAAGAAGGAAAAATAGGAAATGCGCATGCACTGGAGTTGGGGTATTCAGTAAAAGTTTAACAAATTTACAAGCAATTACTGATACTGATAAATATATGACTTAATATATTCATTTCATTAAACATTTCCATTTATGTAATATGCTTTCATAGTATGCATAAAAACATACATAAAATAGGTTGTCATTCAGTTTCATATGGGTCACAATTACTTATTTCCCTGAAAGGCGTTCACATTTGTTGAGATGATCTACGGTGTGTTGACAAACAGTCTTGGCCTGATATCTGACGGTTTCCACATGTTGTTTGACTGCTCAGCGCTCGTGATGGGCCTTTATGCCTCCGTGATGTCACGGTGGAAAGCTACGAGAGTTTTCTCTTACGGGTAAGTAATTGTTAGATGATACAGGGCTACTTGTAATGTAGGTAATCATATTATTACAGTGTTCTATGATGAAGAGTTTGATTGTTAAGATATGCTTTTGAAAGTTAATGAAGTTTGTCAAATATTAAAATGTATTATTTTGTAATAATAAAATTTATCATAACATGCATTCAATATTGAATTGGTTACAACTTGTTTAATAATTAATGCAAAATGCATACATTTTAATGGGAGAAACGTTTTTTTAACAATTAGTAATGTGAAAGGTCAATTTGTTTACAACTTAAGTTTGTTATCTTGAATTAGCTTGAGACAATAATTTTACTCTGCCCTTTTCTTTTATAACTGTTTTTCATGCAATATACATATTTTTTGTTGTTGTAATGTATGTTAAAAATATAAACTTAATAATTATAAAAAGTACATTTTAAGTATATATGAAACCATGAATATCACTAAGTCATTTGTTAACTCAAGTTCAGTTGATTAAACAAAATATTTTAAGGAGGCCATTTACAAACATACGTTGCACTTTACTTGATCATAAGCAATAATGTAAACTAAAGGATAAAGGTATATATGGAAGTATTGAATCCTGTATTGTGTTTGACTCCAGGTTTGACCGAGTGGAGGTGCTGTCAGGGTTTATAAATGGCCTGTTTCTGATGGTGATAGCCATCTTTGTGTTCTCAGAGTCGCTCCACAGACTGACAGAGCCTCCAGAAATCGACACAAACAGATTGCTGGTACATACATTGGGTCTTTGTAATAGTGTTCAAAATGATATCATTTCTGTGGTCAGTACTTCCATATACAAGTACTAATCTATGACCAGACACACATTTATTGGTATTGTATTGTGCTTAAATTTTGTGTTAAGGTGGCTTATATGAAGACCATTCTTGCCAAATTAATTATAGTTCGCTATATTTGGTGGTTACATTTTGAAAATAATATTTCTTTGCATGGTCATATTTCCTGTTTGAATTTATAAATATTTAGCTTTTGGTTTACATAAACTATATAACAACTTAAGATATTCAACTTCAAATAAGTCATAGTGGTCATTATATGAGATGACAGACAGAAAACATACATTATACTATCAAAATCGAAGAAAAGTTGAGTGATGGACAGTCTATCATTTTGTCAATTAACTGTACCTGTTTTAGGCCCTTTTTATTTTAAGCAAAGAAATTTCACTATGCTGAAAAATGGATCTAAATATGCCATACTAACATGAGATTTAAAGTTTTATTTACTTGGCTTCATTCTAGTTTGTGTCCATATTAAATTTTTCTAACAAGGAAAATGATGTTCCTCCAAACTGTCACTTTATTCAATGAGTTGCAATTTGAATTTTCTATACAATATATCTCCTGAATTTCAGGCAGTGTCTGTTGGTGGACTGTTGGTGAATATGGTGGGCATATTTGCATTTAAAGGCAGCCATGGGCACAGCCATGGTGGAGGACATAGTCACAGTGGAGGGGGGCACAGCCATAGTGGACATGGACACAATACCAACATGGAAGGTGAGTCAGTGTGTGTGGACATAGGGATATACGGCAAAACTTTTAATATTTGTCAGCATAACATTTTGTGTATTTTCAAAAAATGACAATTCCTTGGGCACTTAAATTATTTGATTTTTAATTTTATCATTTTTTTATGAAACTTGTGTTGAATATCCTTATGTATTATGCTCAATAAGGACAGTGTACACAGGCTTATCTCGGATAGCGTGTTAAGCCTAGACTGAATTTTTTTTAGAAGAAAGTTTCTTCTACCAAAAAAATCTTAAAATACGAAAGTATTGTCACAGAGGAGCCTAATTAGTCTAATCTAGGATGATACTTAATGCACATTCATTAAGTACAGTTTCCCTGTCAACGGCTAATTTGATGATATTTATCACAAGCTCTCATAATAGTTACTGTGTAGGCCTGCTTATTGTCAGTGTGTGTTACATTCATTTGATTGTTCTAAAGGAAGTTACACATTCTTATACATTTTTATCCTTTGTTGGTACCCTAAACTGGCATTGATACAAGGGGTATTAATAATGAGTATAGAAAGAGCCTATAAATTGTTTACCATTAGATATTAAAATATGCTATATGTGTGGTTGACAAAATTAATACATTATTGACAAAGTCCACATTTTAATCACTGACAATAGAATTTAGTTTTGCTTAATCACCATAATTTTATGCAATACATTCACTTACAGTATTATAAGAGATATTTCTTGATAAATATTTTTAAAGCGAATAAATGTATTTATAGGTTATACAAAACTATACTGGTTTGTCTATTAATCACAATATAAGACTGCATATTCTGACTATTAAAACAGGTGTGTTCCTCCACGTGCTGGCAGACACACTCAGTAGTGTTGGGGTCATCATTTCATCTCTGCTCATTGAACACTTTGGCTGGAACATTGCAGACCCCATCTGCTCTTTGTTCATAGCAACTATGATATTCCTGAGCATTATTCCCCTTCTGAAAGAGACGTCTGCAATATTGCTTCTTAGAACACCCGGTGATATAGAATCTTGTGTGAATAGTGCTATTCAGAAGGTGAGCTGAGTATTGACAATAAATTTACATGAATGACTTACCCTGTTTCTGTCAAAATAATTATATGTATATTTAAAGTGTTGTCACTTTGATAAGCATGTTTCATTCTTGGCAATCATATAGCCTCAATATTTTGCTCGCCTGAGCACATGTGCTCATGCGCATTAAAAACTAGGTCACCAGGTTATCTTATAAAACTTTGTTTCCATTCTAGAAATACATAAAGCTTATATAACATTTGAGATAAATATTTTAAATATTGAATATAGGATTTATTTAGTCACTCCGATTTGATTGCAATTCTATTCATGTTAGTTCCCCTTTCAAAGACATATTATTGGAATTTGAAATAACTTTGCACCATTGTCAGCCATCATCAGCTGATGTTTTGTTTGTAGCAACCATGTTCTTACCTCATGCTTAGTAGTTGAATATCAAGTTTGGATATGAGCATTTCTTAACTTTTCCATGAATGCAGGGATTTTGAAATAACTTGGCACAAAAGTGAATAATCATTACATAACTTTTCAGGTGTAACAACCGTCTCTCTACCTTAAATATCAAGGTCAAATGTAGAAGTTAAAAGTCTGTTGGGCCACAAACAGCTTAAAAATTACTGCATCCGCCGTAACTTTGCCATATATTAATAGATTTTCAAATAAAAACATAAAATTCATCATAAGATGACAAGATGGGTTTGAAACTCTCTAGCTCAAATTGACTTAAAAGTTCAAAGATCAAATATTACTGTATAACAGCTTGTTCGAATGGTAAATTTGTCATTCATCATGCCATTATAAACATTTTTGCCACTTATCACAATCATAAGGACAAGGCATTTCACGTATAAAACCTGTCTCCTTACCTCAAAAGTCAAGGTCACACTCAGAGATCAAATGTCAGATTTGTCCATAAGCAGCTGGTGTTTGACATGACCGGACGCTTAAAATAAAAGTGGAATGTGAGGGCATCTATGCCCTGTGGACACAGGTCTTGTTTATTTAGGTCTATTATATTGTCCTCTTACTTAATAATAGCCATGTCAAGCCTTATCAATAGTCCGTCTCAAATGAGAGGATAAATTCTGCAATGACCCTCTTGTTAAACATTTTATTTGTATTTTTATGCATGTAAAATTATGCCAATGTCCTTACATTTTTGATTTGTGGTAAATTTACTGTTTATTGGCCCTTAGTCACCTACCTTTTCTTAAGAATGCAGAATATCTTAAGAATTTGAATACATGTATTCAGAGGCAAGACATAACTTTCAAGTAGCTTAAGAACTGTCTTGTTTTAAGGATGTTCTTTATGTTTTTACTCAAGTCTAAGAATCTTTTGGTGAATATGCGCTTGTGTTAATTGACTGAATATACTGGTAATTGTTAACATTTTTGATACCTTAATCTGTATCAAAGCTTGTTGAAAAGATTGCATGTTGTGATGTTACTCATGAGCCATTGGTCAAGCCTTGATTTCATTTATTATTTACAACACTCAAATGTTACATACTTTACAGTTTCGGCCACAACTGTGGTCATCGTAAGATTCCAAAGTATTACTAGAGGGGTTGTCTCCCAGGGATAGCCCACTCATTGGTAAGCAACTAGGTCATGAGTAGGAACATAAAGATCAACTATTTGTCACTTTTTGTAATAAACTATTTGTAGATACTGAATCTCGAAGGGGTGACGTCCTACAGGGACCACCATGTCTGGTATCATACCTCCAGCAAGGTGTTGGCTACTCTACATCTCCACGTAGCTCATGATGCATCCGAACAAAAAATTATCTCGCAGGTAACACTGAATACTTGAACATTTGACAGTTTTTGTTCATTCTGTTCAGAAACATTAGTAACTCTCTTAAAATCACGTTTTCTTGTTACTGTAAAATATTACATAAACAAATTGTATTCTTATATAAAAATCTGCATGAACAGATAAGAAACAATTACAGAGACAGTTTCATACATGGAATATATGGTTACTTTTGGTTAATTATCAATTTCTTTTCAGGAATGGATATTTCATGATCAGTTTTAGAACAATATAAAATATTATATTTTAATGAATGGTGTAACCGTAAGATAGATATTTGATTATTCTTCAAAAGCAATACACATTTGTATTTCCCGCTTTACTTACTTTAAGTTTAATTTCAACTGGAAGACCAATGCTTTGGATAGATACAGTAGATTAATGTCTTGACTACAAAAAATATTTTTACGGAGTTGGCATGCAGAAAACTTGATTTAGCTGTCACATTGGTCAAGTGTGAATGTGTGTTTGAGCTGTACTGTAACAAAGTCAGTCACTGTTCAATTAATAATAATATATAATATCACTAATGTTCACCATATTGAGATGACTGTAACTTTGCCATTCATCATATTTAAAAATAATTTTCCACACTTGATCCCATAAGGAGACGGCGTGTCTAAAAACCCTTCAGTCAACCTCAGATTTCAAGTTAAGATTTAGTATTGCCTAAAGGTGGTGGCAGGTTGCATGTAACACTCATCTTCCTCGAAGGTCAAGGTCTCTTTTTAAGGTCACTTCATATTTGGCCATAAATCATTTATCAGGATTTAAACATTGGCATTCATCATGATATTTTATTATAACTTATCACAAATGTCCACCATGTGATGATTTGCATGCACTATCTTTCTAAGAACCCTTTAAAGGCAAGATCAAACTGAAAGATTAAAGGTTTAATTTGGCCATAAAACAGCTAATCACACTGTAACAGGGTTCGCACAGGGCTTGAATGGTGCTTGAAATCGAGTCCTAGGCTTGAAAAGCCCTTGAACAAAGGTTGGCCTAGAAAAAGTGCTTGAAATGTGCTTATTTTATGTAAAAAAGCCTTGAAAATGTTTATTTCTGCTCAAAATTACTTTTATCATCGCTTTCATTATAAACTTAAATCGTTCACATGGGAAATATTACGAAATTCGTCATAAATTCCTTCGCGCAAAAAGTTGAGTATGAAATATAAGTTTCGTATACTATTGAGTAACAAACATTATGTGTATACGTCACAGATTATTTGTACTACGTCAGAGGTTCTCTATTGTGATCAATTTTCGCGAGTGAAAACGCAGCAATGGGGAAGTGTTGTTTCAAACCGGGGTGGTTAACTGTATATTCCTGGATACAGAAAGCAAATGACATTCGAAAAGCACATTGTCGGGTCTGTATGAAAACCATTGATGGCGGGGGATGGGGGAAAGCGCTTTGAAAAGCCACGAGAAAGGGGAAACCCACAAAGAAAACATGAAATTGAGAATCAAACAGGGTTCTGTGATGTGTTTTTTGTGAAACAGGAAGGTACTGTTGTTAAAACTGTTAAATCTAAAACGGACATAAACAACAACAGCCCATCTGTGTCGAACCAGGAAGGCACAGCCACAGAGAGTGTGCAGATAGAAGATATTCAAACTCCAGGACCTTCACAACCATCAGCAGCAGTATCAAACTCTCAGACAGCCATAGACAAAATCGTTACAAAATATGATATGTTGAAAGCAGAAGTATTGTGGGTATTGCATACCGTTGATCAGTCCTTCAATTCCAATAAAAACATTACAAAGTTATTTCAGGTTATATTCCTTGACAGTACCATAGCAAAGAAATTTTCTTGTGAAGACAGCATATGTGGCCGTTTTTGGGCTAACTGAACATTTCAAAACTTTACTTGATAGTTCTATAAGTGGACCGTACTCAGTGTCTTTTGATGAAAGTTTAAACAAGAAAGACCAATCCAAGCAAATGGAAAATGTATTTTTAAAGGAAACTAACATACGGTTCTCGGCCTTGAAAATGAAACTTTGGCCTTGAAAAGTACTTGAATTTAGGTTTGAGATTTCTGTTTGAACCATGTGTAATTTCATCATCCAATTTCAATTTTATTTACCCCAAATGTTGCCCATGTTCAGGCTGTGTTTCTTGTGTATCAACCATGTCCTAACATCAAAGCTCAAGGTCACACATGAAGGTCACATAATGAATTCGGCTATTAAACAGCTTGTCCAGACTGCATCTTCATCATTCATTATTGCAATTTAAAAATAATTTACCATCCATGTGTACTATGAAGAAAAGATGTGCCCCACTTTTTTCAAAGGTCAAGATCGCTCTTAAGGCCAACAGTCAAACATGTGCATGGTTCACATTATTAAATAATTTCAATTTGTTTAACCAATAAAGTTGTATATTTCACTAAAAAGCAAATAATGACTCCTGTTATTCCAGTCTTATAAACATGATTTTGCTTTAAATTCGCAGGTTGGGAGTATTATGAAGGATGCAGGCATCCACTCAGTGACAGTTCAAGTGGAAAAAGAAGAATACTTGCAGCATTTATCTGGACTGGGATCTACCTTTGACCCAAATGTCTTTCAGCATTCACATTTCGAGTTACCTCATGTGATCAAAGCAGTGTGATGTACTTTCGCTAAGTAGAAGCTGGCATGCATGTGCCATCATTTTATATCGTATTCCAAAGACATTTTTGGTGTTGAACAGGTTTTTATTAACCAGGTTTTTCCGAAGGAAAAAACTGGTTATAAGATTGGCGAATGCGGGCGGGCTGGCTGGCTGGCGGGCTGGTTGGCGGGTGGGCGGAACAAGCTTGTCCGGGCCATAACTATGTCGTTTTTGAAATCATTGGGCACATTTGTTCACCATCATTGGACGGTGTGTCGCGCGAAATAATTACGTCGATATCTCCAAGGTCAAGGTCACACTTTGAGTTCAAAGGTCAAAAATGCCCATAAATGAGCTTGTCCTGGCCATTACTATGTCATTCATTGTGAGATTTTAAAATCATTTGGCACATTTGTTCACCATCATGGGACGGTGTGTCGCGCGAAATAATTACGTCGATATCGCCAAGGTCAAGGTCACACTTTGAGTTCAAAGGTCAAAAATGGCCATAAATGAGCTTGTCCTGGCCATAACTATGTCATTCATTGTGAGATTTTAAAATCATTTGGCACATTTGTTCACCATCATGGGACGGTGTGTCGCACGAAAGAATCACGTCAATATCTCCAATGTCAAGGTCGCCACGACTAAAAATAGATTTTTTTAAAAAACAAACTTACAAAGGGGGTTAATTTTGTTTGTTCATTTCAAAAGTTCAGTTTGAGTTTTCTCCCTTTATCAGATTTTTTTTCACAATGAAAACCTGGTTTGTGACAATTTCGTCCCTTTTTAATCATGTAGCAAATCTGTAACTGAATGAAAAATATGCTGTCAGTAGTTCATTTAAGTCCCTAAATGACAAGAACTTTTCATCTGTCAGTCATAGCTAAGGTTTAATTTCGAAAGTATCATTTAACAGCTCTTAGGTCTACCAGTTTGTGTTCTCATCTGACCAATTAAATTGGGATAATTCAAGACTTTAGTGGGATTATTTTCATAAAAACTACAGATAAAACATTGCTAACTTGCTTTATCTGTATTATATGATATATTGTGCAAACAAGCTGTGTACAAAAGAAGTAACAAAATACCACTAGAAGGTGGCTTGCTTTAATTTAGGTTAGCAAAATTGAGTTGAAGGAATGTGTGACTGGCCATTTTGTTTTTACGAAAACATATAATGCTTGTATATAGATTACCATATAATACACATGAAAACGCTAAATTCCAACTATTCTTTCTCAAAGACCTTGTATACAATTTTAAGTTTGTTTGTTTTTGTAAAAAATATCATGATAAACAATATATTGTATTGAGTATGTAAAAGTATTGTGCACAAGAAAATATTACAAAAAGATCCTGCCATATGATGTGGTTGTTGCAATGTACTATTTGTATGTACATGTATAATTTATTTATCATGAAACTTACTTGTTTACAAAGCTTATAATACATATCTATGATATCAGTATATATAAGTGTTTTTCTGCTCATTTTAAGCACAACTATTCAACAAATAATTCAAGTTCAAGTACTCAACCAAATGTCTAATCGGTGCCTATGTAATGCTTTGGTTATGTTAAAGGTGCAAAATATCCATATCACTGTTTCTACTACAGGTAGGTCCATGTGTGAGGAAAATGACCAAGTTCCATAACTCTTTCTGTCAATTTACCACTATTATGCCTATGTGTGTACTTACTGTTCCGGTCCCGAAGGGTTGAAAAATAAGGCCACCAGTGGGTCGAGCATTTTTTTTATATGGCTGTTGTACAACCTTGATAAACATTTACAAGTAAAACTTGTACTCCGATCTCCATGAAACTTGACAGAAACTATTAATGATATCTTGGTAGAGTTCGAAAACGATTCTGATCAGCAGAATAACATGTCAGGCAGGAGCGGGGCTTTTTATGCTCCCCCAAAATTTTTTAAGGGGAGCATATAGTTGCCGCTTCGTCTGTCCGTCCGTGTACAATTTTTGTCCGGGCTATTTCTCAGCCATTAATGACCGTATTTCAATTAAACTTTATGGGAAGCTTCACTACCAAGATGAGATGTGCATATTATCAGCCAGTCTGGTCGGATGATTTTTATGCCCCCCCTTCGAAGTAGAGGGGTTATATTGTTTTGCACATGTTGGTCGTCCGTCGGTCTGTCCGTCCACCAGATGGTTTCCGGATGATAACTCAAGAACGCTTAGGCCTAGGATCATGAAACTTCATAGGTTCATTGATCATGACTCACAGATGACCCCTATTGATTTTGAGGTCACTAGGTCAAAGGTCAAGGTGACCGGAAATAGTAAAATAGTTTCCAGATGATAACTCAAGAACGTTTATGCCTAGGATCATGAAACTTCATAGGTACATTGATCATGACTCGCAGATGACCGCTATTGATTTTCAGGTCACTAGGTCAAAGGTCAAGGTGACCCAAAATAGTAAAATGGTTTCCGGATGATAACTCAAGAACGCTTATGCCTAGGATCATGAAACTTCATAGGTACATTGATCATGACTCGCAAGTGACCCCTATTGATTTTCAGGTCACTAGGTCAAAGGTCAAGGTCACGGTGACCCGAAATAGTAAAATGGTTTCTGGATGATAACTCAAGAACGCTTATGCCTAGGATCATGAAACTTCATAGGTACATTGATCATGACTCGCAGATGACCCCTATTGATTTTTAGGTCAAAGGTCAAGGTGACTCAACTTAACAAAATGGTTTCCGGATGATAACTCAAGAACGCTTACGCCTAGGATCATGAAACTTCATAGGAGCATTGAGCAGGACTCGTAGATGACCCCTATTGACTTTCAGGTCACTAGGTGTATTCACACAATGGCTGCCACTACAACTGACAGCCCATAAGGGGGGGGGGGGCATGCATGTTTTACAAACAGCCCTTGTTAACAGAGTTATGGCCCTTTGAAATTTTCCATTAACTGTACATATAGTGCAATTCTTGTCTGGGCTATTTCTCAGCAACTAATGACCGGAATTTAATGAAACTTTATGGGAAGCTTCACTACCAAGAGATGTGCATGTTATCAGCCGGTTCTAGTCGGATTATTTTTCACAGAGTTATGGCCCTTTGAAATTTTCAAATAAAAATTTATTGTCCCCCCAACTACTGTGCCCTCAAGACGTTTCCTTTTATCTGAATATATAGTGCAATATTGTGACCAAAAAAAACTTTGGGGAGCATCACCCGTCTCCCGACGTTTTCTTGTTTTAATATGTTGATAGTGAAACTTTGTTAACACTAAAAGTAACATTTTTAGACTAATCTTCAGAAAACATAGAAAATTTGTCTTTGATACAGAGGCAGAGTTTAAAACTGGGCCATGCGAGATAGAAATCGATCAACTTATCTTAAAATGATGGTCAACCAGATTGCTTTATATCACGAAAAGATTTTAATATATCATGAAATTTTTTTTTTCTCTAAAATTCAGTATTTTTTTTACAATTATTAGTTTATATCGATTAAAATATCACAACTGGTAAATTAAATTACTTGAAAAATGTTAAGTTTTCATTTTTTTAATAAATTAGGTAATAAAATTATACTGAGTATGTCTAACAGGTTATTTGGAGAGTTCTGTTGCTGTCATTATATTTTGTGAAACTACGAGGATTGCTTATATAAAGTATAAAATACAACTCTCATTGTATGAGCATGGATGGCAGAGTGATCTAAATGGGAGAATTGTTACTCCAGGGGTCAGTGGTTCGAGCCCTGTTGAAGGTTACATTTTTATGCAAATTTTGGGGGGGGGGGGGGGAGCATATAGTCGCAGCTGGTGTGTGTGTGTCTGTCCCTGCACAATTTTGTCCGGGCTATTTCTCAGCAACTAATGACCGGAATTCAATGAAACTTTATGGGAAGCTTCACTACCAAGAGATGTGCATATTATCAGCGGGTTCTGGTCGGATGATTTTTCACAGTTATGGCCCTTTGAAATTTTCCATTAACTGTACATATAGTGCAATTCTTGTCCGGGCTATTTCTCAGCAACTAATGAGCAGAATTCAATGAATCTTTATGGGAAGCTTCACTACCAAGAGATGTGCATATTATCAGCCGGTTCTGGTCGGATGATTTTTCACAGTTATGGCCCTTTGAAATTTTCCATTAACTGTACATATAGTGCAATTCTTGTCCGGGCTATTTCTCAGCAACTAATGACCGGAATTCAATGAAACTTTATGGGAAGCTTCACTACCAAAAGGTGATGTGCATATTATCAGCCAGTTCTGGTCGGATGATTTTTCACAGAGTTATGGCCCTTTGAAATTTTCTATAAACTGTACATATAGTGCAATTCTTGTCCAGGCTATTTCTCCCCAACTACTGACTGGAATTCAATGAAGCTTTATGGGAAGCTTAACTACCTTGAGGAGATGCGCATGTGATTTGTGGGTTCTGGTTAGATGATTTATTTAGAGAGTTATGGCCCTTTGAAATTTGCTAAACCATCCATCGTATTATTTTGTCCAAAGTTATGCCCCTCAAGACGTTCCTTTTATCTGAATATATAGTGCAATATTGTGACAAAAAAAAAACTTTGGGAAGCATCACCCATCTCAGACGGTTTCTTGTTTTATTTTGTATTGATTTTTTTACTGGAGTTTTTAGATCCAATGTTTAAATTTATCAATATAAAGCATTTAATGACGGTACTTTAGAACTGTTCTTTTTTGCGCGATATATAGCAATCTGGTTGACCGTCCCTTTAAAGCAAAGACTAGTTAAAAATTAAGAAGCCACATCTTCAGGTCAGAACATTTGTTCTTATATCTTGGCAGTTTGATAATGGTATCAGTTTCATTAAAAACATTGCCACCAGGGGGTGCTGCAGTTTTAATGATATGGCTATAGTGAAAGCAATTTTTACTACATAAGTTTTATCGGGTCTGAGGTAAGGGCAAGAACCCACCATAGGCCTCTTGTATTTATACATTTTAAGATTATGTAAACATGATATAATTATCTACTACAGATTGCATCCTCAAATATGTCTTTTTGGTTATCATATTGGATGTTCGACAGAGCATGGGAAGTATCTTATCCAAGTGTGAAATATTATACATCAGGGTGCCGTCTTTGGACAGCTCTTCTTATGCTTCCAGAAAAGCAAAGCATTAAGTTGCCACTATGTTCATCCAACCAAATTTTAATATTAGAGTAATTAAGTTTGCGTGGGTCTAACACAAATTTCCTCAAATTATAATTTCTGCCCTACTGGGAGTCTCTTACTGTCCATCACACTTGCCTATCTGGGAAAAGATCTCAGACAGTATATAATGATGTTCCCAATTTGATGAAACTTGATTTGAAGCACGACTATAGTTGAACATGCACATCATTGTCAGTTTGTTTCGGCCCAATGATTATTAGAGAGTTATTTCCCTTTGATTGTAAATGCATCACTTTATATTAGCACGAGGTCTAAAATACTAGTCTTTTTTTAATGAAGCTCGATTATGAAACATTCATAGGGTGGACATGCAAATCATTCTTTCAGTTTTTGCTGTCAGATGATGACAGGGAGTTTTTACAATTTCAATATAAATGTCATTTGTATTCTCCTGCGGATTTGAGTCCTGAATCTTTAGTTTTGAACTGCTGTGTACTGGGTTTATCTTTCTTAAATGGTTACAGTTGAGAAAGGTTAATGCATAGACGATATTTAAAACAAGGGTCGTTTGTAAAACATGCATGCCCCCCATATGGGCTGTCAGTTGTAGTGGAAGCCATTGTGTGAATACGTTTTTTTGTCACTGTGACCTTGACCTTTGACCTAGTGACCTGAAAATCAATAGGGGTGATCTGGCAGTCATGATAAATTGATGCAATTTAGCTGGATGGGAGAGTCTACTAGGCATAAATGGGTTAAAGTGTAAAGAAAGAAAAATACAATGATGTTTGATCTTTGACCTAGAAGGATGACATTGACCTTGACTTTTCACCTCTCAAAATGTGCAGCTCGGTGAGATACACATGCATGCCAAATATGAAGTTGCTATCTTCAATATTTCAAAAGTTATCAAATTTTAACCAAGGACCTTTAACTAAGGTTAAAGTTTTTGGACACACACATACAATGAATTAATGAGTCACTGTGGCCTTAACCTTTGACCTAGTGACCTGAAAATCAATAGGGTTCATCTGCCAGTCATGATCAATGTTCCTATGAAGTTTCATGATCCTAGGGGTAAGCATGCTTGAGTTATCATCCGGATACCATTTTACTGTTTCGAGTCACTGTGACCTTGACCTTTGGCCTAGTTACCTGAAAATCAATAGGGGTCATCTGCCAGTCATGATCAATCTACCTATGAAGTTTCATGATTCTAGGCGTAAGCATTCTTGAGTTATCATCCGGAAACCATTTTACTATTTCGAGTCACTGTGACCTTGACCTTTGACCTAGTGACCTGAAAATCAATAGGGGTCATCTGCCAGTCATGATCAATGTACCTATGAAGTTTCATGATCCTAGATCTAAACATTTTTGAGTTATCATCCGGAAACCATTTTACTATTTCGAGTCACTATGACTTGACCTTTGACCTAGTGACCTGAAAATCAATAGGGGTCATCTGCCAGTCATGATCAATGTACCTATGAAGTTTCATGATTCTAGGCGTAAGCAATCTTGAGTTATCATCCGTAAACCATTTTACTATTTCGAGTCACTGTGACCTTGACCTAGTGACCTGAAACTCAATAGGGGTCATTTGCCAGTCATGATCAATGTTCCTATGAAGTTTCATGATCCTAGGTCTTAAAATTCTTGAGTTATCATCTGGAAACCATTTTACTATTTCGAGTAACTATGACCTTGACCTTTGATCTAGTGACCTGAAAATCAATAGGGGTCATCTGTCAGTCATGATCAATGTACCTATGAAGTTTCATGATTCTAGGCCTAAGCGTTCTTGAGTTATCATCCGGAAACCATATGGTGGACGGATGGACATGTGCACAATATATCCCCTCTTCTTCGAAGGGGGGCATAAAAAGGATCTTGGACTGTGATAATTTTTTTATAAATAATTGCCATTTCACCAAGATCTTATATATATTTTGATGAAGCTTTTTTTTTAGCTCCTCTTTGATAACTTGGTGCATAACTCGAGCTTTCACAGTTGCATGACCTTAATGTGTAGATGATTGTAAAGAAAAGAATTTTGACTGAAAGGTTAAGAATTTTGGCGATGTTTTTTTTCAATATTGAATACCAAATTTTAGTGTTGCCAAAATCTCTTCAACTACTGAGTGTATCTTGTTCAAGCATTCCCATGAGAATGGCCTTAACATGTAGATGTGAATATTTAAATTAATAAGGGAAGCTTGGCTGCAACAACTATTGGCCCTTACCTTGTTTTCCTCTATACAATATAGTTACAAAAGTGTGTGTGTGTTCAACTGACTAACTGCTTGGCAGAAATTGCTCAACCTTTCACAGCTGCATGTGTAAATGAATTTTTGGAAGGAATTTTATCTGCAATAACGTTTGGCCTTTTTCTTGTGTATAACATTCCTATGTCAGATCACTGGAACTAATGGTTATAATTTGTTTTAACTTCATATGCAGTTCAACATATGCATATTGTCATGCTGTTTTGCTTAGTTGAATTTTCAGTTATAATTTGTTTCCACAAAATTCACCCGTACACAGCAACAAGAAGTTGATTTATTCACAAGATGTGTTTACATCTCCACTGTGATAGTTAAAAGGTTACACATTAGTGATCTTACCAAATGGCAATTTTCCTGTCATGATTATGGTACTGAACATTCCTCAACAACAACCGATTTCAATTAACAAAGTATGTGCATGATTGAGTTACTTCTATGTTTCCCTCATTTCTATCTTCCATTTCTAGGACTATAAGAAGTAAACCAAGAGTTTGTTAGAAGAGGATCCAGGACATAAAAACATACAGAAAATATTAAGCAAAAACACATTCTACAGCCAAATATTGTGATATTGATTGCAAAAACAATAGTCTGTATATAATTTACAGCAAATAATGAATCAAGATTTCGCCTTTTTACAGTTGATCTGTATAGCTGTAAGCTGCAAATGAGTGTACGCTTAATACGTCAACTCTACAACAAGATGTCCCTTATAAAAAGGCAATAAACATAATTCATTAAATTTCCTCAGGGACTACACTTTCAACTAGCAACACTTCTTTTTGTTAAAAAAATACATGATGTAAACGTTAAGCTCATTATTCATTCATTAATAGAACCATTATTTCAAAACAACTATATAACAATTAACAAAACAAATGTTCATTTTCAAGCAGAACAATTAATCAAACACATCATCATTTTCCAAGTCTGAGCCAGACATCTTGTCAGGCAGCATGCCCACCAGGTATGGTGACACCTGCACTGAAGACCCACCTGAGCCCTCGCTGACATACAGGTCACTGACATGAGACGAGCTGAACGACCTAGACATGGAGGGATGCTCATTACAGTCGGACTGCACTTTGCTGCAAGGTTCAATTGGCTTCATATTAGATTGATGAAGATGTAGACTGCTTAAGCTGGGTGTCTTTGGTTTTGGTAAGGCGCATTTTTGCTCTACATTAGAATCAGAGAATGAATTGCTGTCAGGGCAATTCAACTGGCTTTCCTTCAGTGTTCTGTGAACATTTTGTAGCCTTTCTTTAAGAGCAAAGAGAAGTGCTCGGTCGCTTGCATCTGACATTGACACAGATGATCTTGCACCAGGGTTATTTGAATAACCATCTCCCTTAAGCTCAGAACCATGCTGGGATATGAAATTGCTGCTGGCAACACTGCCAAACTGTGGAACATTCACTCTGCCAGAGGTTGATGCCAGCTCATACTGTCTAGGATTTGTTTTTAACACTGAATGACTTGGCATGTCTTGTCCAATGTCGCTTAGCGAGTAGGATCGAACAGGGAGTGTTGCATAGGATCCTTGCTTAACATTTGAGTATACTCTACTGCTGCTTGTCTGTCCAGATGATACGGGAAAGGAGGCAATCATTGTTGAGGGTACCTTTGGTTGCATCGGTAAACTTGTGTTTGCTAAAAGGTTTCTAGCTGTTACATGGGATTTTGGCAAAAGCATTCTGTGATAACTTGCGGAGGCATGAGCTCTATTATCTGCTTTGCTTGTTTCCATTTTTCTTGTATCACCTGAACCCAGTGACTCTAGCTGATTGACACTGCAATTATCAGGATTTTGTGGACTGGACACAGGGGCTCCAGCCTTCAGTTTCAGAAGCTCAGCTAGGAAACTTCCACTACTGTGTTTATCTAGTTTGATCTTAACTTGCTTCATCTTAGGATCTCTGTTCATTTCAACAATAGAAGATGTTACACAGGTTCCATCAGTTCTGTATTGCTGTACATGCGATGTACCCTGCCCAGAAGCCTTAGTAACATTGCCAATTGACTTTGAATTCCTGTCTGATACATGAACAGATTGACTTGCACCAGATACATCTGGCTTTGCTTCTTGCCTTTGTAAAGTTATTGACACAGACTGATTGAAAGTACCAAGAACTGCATGGTCCACACTGATGTTGGCCACTGGACACCTTCCATCAGGTAGAGGGATGTGCTGACTATATGGGAAAGCTTTGGAGGAAGCTATAGTTTCGTGCTCTACAACTGATCTAAATGTTTCAGCCTTCACACTTGCAGATGTATTCTCTGTTGGAGCATTAGTTTTTTGTGCACTTGAGGTTGCTAAGCATGTTTGTGTTGATTGTGGTACAATCTTGGACGATGTATGACTCTGAGCTCTGGCTATCGTCAGTGGACTACTGGTGGCCATTACTGGCTGGGGTCTTATGTTGGTTATTAGCTGTTTCAAAGCATGGAGATTGTTTTGAGTTGTTGTTCCAGCAAGTGTAATGTAGGGAGTTTGGCCCTCTTTTAAGCCAACACTTTTCAAATTAACACTTTTGTCTACCCGATGTGGCATGTTATTGGAAACCGTTGTATAATGGGTAGATGTGTTTGCTTTGCATGCCTCAGTTTTAGCAATTTTGCTTGCCTGTCCATTGGTGACATTTTCCAGACTGGACAATGAAGAACTGCGTTTCACAGGCTTAGCTATTCCAACATTGCTAGCTACTGCCCTCACTAGTGTCTGAACACTGCTACCGTTTCTCTTCACTTCAGATGATGTTCGTTTAGTGGAAAGATCCAAAAGCAACTGACTTGAGTTCCCAGGCTGGTACGATGGGTCCTGAAAGCTATGCATGTAGGGCATATGAGCCCAAGGAAACTGAAAGCTGGGACTGGGCATTGGAGCATATGAGTGGATGTGAGTCAGCATGCTTGGATAGTACATGGGTTGATAAGGGAACGGATATCCACCAGTGTTAAACATGGGGTTAACTGTATGCTTTTTGGCAGCCTGGTCCTCACTTTCACTGACAGAATGAGAGGAGATTGGATTAAGGCCTGTAGATGTCACTGTAGTTTTCGGGTCACTGCTTGAACAACTCACACTTGAAGTCTTATTGGATTCTGTCTGAAATAAAATATGTATACAGTTGAACAGAACAATTTTCAACACCTTTCATTCAAATTAATCACTATTTAAAACTTTTTCCTTGACTCTGATTTGTTTCCCAATGGAACCCAAGTAATTCAATCATTCAACTAGAAATATGTCTGTTGGACACAGATGCCCCCACATTCAGCTTTGTCTGAAAACATTTGTAAGCAACAACTAAACCAAAACAAGAGATGTGTTTGTCAGAAACACAATGCCCTCTATTGCGCCGCTTTGAAGCGATATATCTACCACTCAAAATGTGCAGCTCCATGAGATACACATGCATGCCGATATCAAGTTGCTATCTTCAATAATGCAAAAGTTATTGCAAAACTTTAACCAAGATTAAAGTTTTGGGGCACACACAATGAATGACAGACAGACAGACAGACAGACAGGCCAAAAACAATATGCCCCGGATCTATAAATCCGGGGGCATAAAAGTAAAGGTGTGCCAGTGCAATCACTGGTTAACATGGTCGTACAGTTTTAAACCTTAAGAAAAAATATTTTTCAGTTATGCTCTATGCAGGCTAAAAAAGGGATTTTTAAAACTAGAAAATGGGTCATTATTCTGGTTGTGTAACTTCCTCTAGAAATAAATAATGGCCCCACATTCAGCTTTTAGTTTAGTTTAAACCTATTTATTTTAGCTCGATTGCATCGAAAGCCTAAGGCTTATATAAACGCTCTCAAGTCCGTTTCCTGGGCCCAGAACCAGTACTTGGTGTCTTTGGGGGAGATCCAAAGAACGCTCCCACGGTGGAGATTGAACCTGTGACCTCCAGGTCGATAGGTGGACACCATATCCATTACACCACAGCAACCTCCACTTTCAGCTTTTGTTGGAAAACTCTACTTGTGTGCAAAAACACACCAAAATATGAGGGTGAGCCTGTGCACATAGTTAACCATGTTTGTAAAGTTTTTGCCCTCTAGCAGCAATACTTTTTAAGTTACACGTGACACAAGAGAAAAGGGGCCGTCAGACCATGTGCGCACAAGTTCACATGCTGGTAAGTATGTTGATCCTTATCACAATATGGAGTTGTGCAAATTAAGATGCTGGATGATATGCTTTCAAACTTCCATCCATATAGCACTGATACTTTTTTAGTTATGTGCTACACACAAAATTGGGAAGGACATATCGACAAGGGCATATCAAAATGTATTTGTTAGAAGACCTAAATACCAGCAAGGAATGTTTAAACACACTAGTTAGATTTGTAGCATTAAATTTATACAAGATATGTGTTTGTCAGAAACACTATGTCCCCTTTTGTGCCGCTTTGAAGCTATATATTTGACCTTGAAGGATGACCTTGACCTTTCACCACTCAAAATGTGCAGTTCCATGAGAAACACATGCATGCCAAATATCAAGTTGCTATCTTCAATATTGCAAAAGTTATTGCAAATGTTAAAGTTGGTGCAAACAAACATACAAACAAACAAACAGACAGGGCAAAAACAATATGGGGGACATAAAAATAATAATAACAAGACTATTGTAAAGCAATATAAGTCCCCTACCGGCTCCACCATTGTCAGAAATATTATTTTTTTATTTGTTGCCATAGCAACCAGAATTTTTGACATAGGAACAAAATGAAATGACGTGCATAATGTCCTTATAGCCATCTATCCATGTTTCAAGTTTCATGAAAAAATATTAAGAACTTTTAAAGTTATCGCAGGATCCAGAAAAGTGTTACAGACTGACTGACTGACGGACACACTGAGCGCAAACCATAAGTCCCCTCCGGTGAAACCGGTAGGGGACTAACAAGAGATTGCCAAGCAATATGGTCCCCTACCGGTGAAACTCCACCATTGTCAGTAATTATTTTTTTTATTTGTTGCCATAGCAACCATAATTTTTGACATAGGAACAAAATGAAATGACGTGCATAATCTCCATATTGCCATCTATCCATGTTTCATGAACAAATATGAAGAACTTTTAAAGTTATAGCAGGATCCAGAAAAGTGTGACAGACAGACAGACGGAATGCAAACCACAAGTCCCCTCCGGTTTCACCGGTAGGGGACAATAAAATATTTCATATGAAAATAGCAGATTGCGTCTCAATGATCAAAATAAGCAGTTTGACATGCCAGCAAGCCCCAATTAATATATAACTCGAGATGGAGAAAAATTACATGTTTGCCATATGAAACTGAGAATCTGGTCAAGCTTGATTCAAAATTTACAAATGCAATGCTTGCTAGCTGGTGCTTATTTTGATCAGTGGAGTGAAATGATTATATTACATGCATAATTAAAAGGTCTCCAAAAGTCTCAACTTACAACCAAAGGTGTCGCGGCTGTATGACTTGTCACTGTATCAGACTTGCTATCTGTTGTTAGTGGGGATTCTGATTGATCTAGATATGACAAGGCACATGATCATATTGCAGATTTCAACACATAGTTTTAACTGATATATTATAGTCATTCATGTATCATTATATGCAAACATATGAAGTAAAAAGTTCTGTGTTTGTGAAATACTGAGTGAATGCCCCCTATTGCGCTTTGAAGCGGCACAGCAGCTATTTTGGAGAAAAAATTTAGGTCCAAGACCCATAACTTTGCAAAAAGTCAACTCCCACTTTATCTGTAGGTCATGTAGGTAGAGTCACATACCAAAGATGAGCTAAATACCTGTGTTTCATAAAAAAAACTCCAAAAACAGTTATTACAGAAAAATGTGTATTTAAGTCCAAGGCCCATAACTTCTAAAAAAATCAATGGACCAAAACTAAACTCACACTTCATCTGTAAATCAAGTAGGTAGACTCACATACTACTAAAATACCTCCGGAAAACTGATGAACAGACAGACATAAAGTCTGACTACATGATATCCTACCTGGGGCATAAAAACATAGGGCACAGTCATATACTACTTGGAAGTTTATATATCTTACTATGGTGTTTTTATTAAGTTGGATTTTTTCACGGATTTCAACAGTATTTCTTTCCTATGATGGCCTTCACTAAACAAAGTCACTCTTTTTCTGGGTTAACTACCAATTCTATTGCATGTAAAGGGTATTATAAGTTATTGAATAATCAACAAAAATGATATGTATCCAAAAATGAAAATGTACAGGTTATTCAAATAAATGAATATACAAATAAAATGCTTTAATACATTAAAACTGCAATACAGGCCTTTTTTCTGATGTATCTACACGTCCTTTAAGGGACTCATTTCCAAAGCGAAATAGTGAAAAAAAATCTAATATGAACAAAATAAATATATTTTTTAGAAAGTAATGTCTTATGATTACTATACCTCCAGTTTATAGTTAATTTCAATAACATTTACAAAGTATATAACTTAGTGAAACTATAATTTATATAAATAAATATTGTTTTTCAAATATGAATTACATGCAGTAATTGTAGACAATTCCAGAATCGATAAATTGATCGCCGCCACGTGATCCCGCAGCCATCTTAGTACTGAATTATTTAACAGATAACAGCGTTCTACATGGGTGACATGTAGAACGCTGTTATCTGTCAAATTTCTTCACATAATGTTAATGGCCAAATTTGCTGTTTCAGTTACGCCTTTGGCTTTGCTTAAAACACAATTATTTATTGAATTTTATCATGAAGATTTTTATAAAGGTCATATCCGCAGTCTGAAGTAAACTTTGTGATTTTTTGGCGTACATGATTCCGCAGATGTTAATTAACGAAATTTTTAAAGATTTATGACCGAGATATACAATTTCTTTGAAAATCAGATATCTGACTTTGATTTAAACATTATTATTTCTTTATAAAAAAATTATATTCCAGCTATACCCATTAAGAAAATGTATATGATTCAATACCGAGACCGATTTTTTTATTGAATAGTACATACCTTTGTTTCTTCTTATTAAAGTATCATTTTTAAGGTAATGTTAAAGCCTTAGCTTAAATAAAGTTTGTGATTTTAACTAAAATTGGTCCGGAAATATTTATAAGCGAAACTCTGTGAGATTTCATGTAAGAGGCAAACTTCTCTTATTAAAAAGTATATGGTTTAGTCCAAAACTGTGTTGTTTTTTATTAATATATTTTATTTAAAAATCGCTTTCAAACAAACATCTCTAGCCGGAAAATAATTTTGTGATTTTAAATTAACTAGTCCAGGAGATATTCATTTATAATAATAGCGAAAATGTGTAAGATTTCAGAACATGGCAGGTTTTTTCAATTGGAAAGTGAATGTCTATTGCTTATAACTTTATTTTGTATTTTATCATTTAAATACCATTCGTATGTTATTATCAAAGTCTGTAGCCTGAACAAACTGTGGCTGTATTGTTCTAAATATTTACTTAATTGTTTGCTTGCTCAATATCTGTACATACATAGTCGAACTATCTTTTTTTAAGAAGACGTTTTGTCGGAAGATTTTTATTAATTTAGTATGTGTATGCATTATAATAAACAACGGGTAACTAAAAAATAAATAAATAAAATTGAAAAAAAAACAGTGTCATTGACATCGAGCGCCTATGGTAACAATCAAACTTATGAAGCTGTCCATTCAAAACAGTCTCAAGGCTTTTATCATATCATTCACGTAATAAAGGAGTTACAATTTACCTGTGTCACTAGAACTAGCTGGTGGTTTCTTGTTCTGGCTGTTTTTAGGGGCTAAACAAACTGGAGATTTCCTAACAGTGCGTAATGGGAACCTGAAACATTAAGCCCATTGTCATTTAAGCTTTACTTTATTTAACAAGCTGCACCTTGCACATGTTTGACCTTTACACATACAGTGACCTTGACCTTTGCCTAAGGATTGACACACTTTTCTCACGTAGTGAACTTATACTGCAAATTATTTTACATTTGCATGATGAATAATGCATTAAGTTGAATTGTGGACAAGCTGTTTAATTGCCTTCAGTGTTACCTTTACCTTTGAGGAAAGAAGACAGTTGTTACAAATGACACGCAGTATCCATATGGTGGACATTCAAATTGCAAAATGAAAGATTTTGTTACAATCTTGACCAGTTTGTTTAAAGGGGCCTTTTCACGTTTGGGTAAATTGTCAAAATTGAAAAAAGTTGTTTCAGATTCGCAAATTTTCATTTTAGTTATGATATTTGTGAGGAAACAGTAATACTGAACATTTACCATTCTCTAAAATAGCCATTTTATGCATCTTTTGACGATTTAAAAACCCAAAAATTATAAAGCGTTGCAACGCGAAACAAATTAATAATTTGGAGAGTTCTGTTGTTGTTGTTATATTTTGTGAAACTACGAGGATTGCTTATATTAAGTATAAAATACGTCTAGCATTGCATTCGGAAGAATGGCCGAGTGGTCTAAGTGGAAGAATAGCCCTGCTGAGGGTTACCTTTTTTTTCTTGTTTTAATATTATTCTTGATTTTTTTACTGGAGCTTTTTGTATCATATGTTTACATTTATCAATATAAAGCATTTAATGACAAACTTCAAGACATGCCAAAATCTGTGAAAAGGCCCCTTAAATGTCCAACTTTGACCTTTGCATTTCTACTTGGATGTTCACCCTTAACATAAGGTGACGGGAATGACACATGATATATTGTCTCTTAATTTTACTTTTTATATCAAATTATTGTAAAATTGCCTGATAAATGAGAGTTACAGTTTGGACAAATGCTTATGGCAAAATTGGACCTTGACCTCTAAGGTATCTTCGCTTTTAAAATACTGAAACAAGCGTAACATCATTGTAGAAAACCTTTGAAATATACTTTTAAATTGAAGACAAGGGCTGTTTGTAAAACATGCATGCCCCCCATATGGGCTGTCCGTAGTACTGGCAGCCATTGTGTGAATACGACTTTTGTCACTGCGACCTTGACCTTTGACCTAGTGACCTGAAAATCAATAGGGGTCATCTGCAAGTCACGATCAATGTACCTATGAAGTGTCATGATCCTAGGCAAAAGCGTTCTTGAGTTATCATCCGAAAATCATTTTACTATTTCGGGTCACCGTGACCTTGACCTTGTGACCTCAAAATCAATAGGGGTCACCTGCCAGTCATGATCAATCTACCAATGAAGTTTCATGATCCTAGGCATATGCGTTCTTGAGTTATCATCCAGAAACCATTTTACTATTTCGGGTCACCGTGACCTTGACCTTTGACCTAGTGACCTGAAAATCACTAGGGGTCATCTGAGAGTCATGATCAATGTACCTATGAAGTTTCATGATCCTAGGCGTAAGTGTTCTTGAGTTATCATCCGGAAACCATTTTACTTTTTCGGGTCACTGTGACCTTGACCTTTGACCTAGTGACCTGAAAATCAATAGGGGTCATCTGCGAGTCATGATCTTGAAATGAAACCTTGACCTTTGACCTAGTGACCTGAAAATCACTAGGGGTCATCTGAGAGTCATGATCAATGTACCTATGAAGTTTCATGATCCTAGGCGTAAGCGTTCTTGAGTTATCATCCGGAAACCATTTTACTTTTTCGGGTCACTGTGACCTTGACCTTTGACCTAGTGACCTGAAAATCAATAGGGGTCATCTGCGAGTCACGATCAATGTAGGTATGAAGTTTCATGATCCTAGGCATAAGCGTTCTAGAGTTATCATCCGAAAATCATTTTACTATTTCGGGTCACCATGACCTTGACCTTTGACCTAGTGACCTGAAAATCAATAGGGGTCATCTGCAAGTCACGATCAATCTACCTATAAAGTTTCATGATCCTAGGCAAATGCGTTCTTGAATTATCATCCGAAAATCATTTTACTATTTCGGGTCACCGTGACCTTAACCTTTGACCTAGTGACCTCAAAATCAATAGGGGTCATATGCGAGTCATGATCAATCTACCCATGAAGTTTCATGATCCTAGGCGTATGCGTTCTTGAGTTATCATCTGGAAACCAATTTACTATTTCGGGTCACCGTGACCTTGACCTTTGACCTAGTGACCTCAAAATCAATAGGGGTCATCTGCGAGTCATGATCAATCTACCCATGAAGTTCCCGATCCTAGGCGTATGCGTTCTTGAGTTATCATCCGGAAACCATTTTACTATTTCGGGTCACAGTGACCTTGACCTTTGACCTAGTGACCTCAAAATCAATAGGGGTCATCTGCAAGTCATGATCGATGTACCTATGAAGTTTCATGATCCTAGGCCCAAGCGTTCTTGAGTTATCGTCTGACAACCACCTGGTGGACCGACCGACCGACATGAGCAAAGCAATATACCCCCTCTTCTTCAAAGGGGGGCATAATGAATGACAAAGTTACAGTTTGGACATGCTCAGACACACGCATACACTATACAATTGTGACTGCTATATCCAATTTTCTTCAATTAGGCTTGTCAAAAATTGCAATTATTGAAATTGTTTTCGTTCAATAATTTTCTATTATGGTAATTGTTGGTTTTCACATAGACAAAACTAGTGTTATTAAGCTGAATACACTTGTAAACAACAAAGGAAGGGGGCTCAAACATGGGCTCTGCATACAGAATTAATTTTCCATGTAAATTAAACAAATACTTTATCAAATAATGTAAAAAACAAATTATGTTCACATTATGATTTCTTTATTGGTAAATTAACAACACTTTGGTTTAATGTGTGACAAAAGAATAAATGTTAACATGTTTTTATGCAAAAGCATTTACTTCATATTTTGTCACCAACAGCCTTTGTTGCTACAGTGTTCGGATTTCTAAGTTTATATTCGCCACTTTAGTTCAAGCATTTTATCAGCTTTACAACCAACAGATGAGAATAAGAAAAAAATATCCATAAAATGCCTCTTCATTAAACTGTTGTTTTTTTTCAATTTCACCTTGATGCCTATATGTAACCTTGACCTTTGAGGTAGTTGGACAGGTGTGGCACATGGCATATTGTCTTATGAAGGTTTATTGTTTTCATGGGTAAATTAATATTTTGGAATTCATATTTTGTGCAAATTTTCTTCTTAATTCATCAATATATGTAAAAGTTATGGCTGACACAAGAAGGTCATACAAATCAAGACTCAAATATCATGCTCACCTGTTTTTGTGCTGCTCCTTCACTGTATGGTTAAGTATTGATGGTCTGCACTGTCTCTTGGGTGAACCTTAAAACAAGAAAGCCATGCTGTGTTGCTCACCTGCGTTCATCATTAACTTCCGAATGTTATGGAGCAAAACAAAATCCGAAATGCTCGATGAATAAATGATAATAAGCAGTTTGGACATAGGGACAAAGTAATTTAGGGACAGGATAGGTTGCTTTCATAATACTAAAACAAAACTAGAGCTTTGTCACAGACGTGACGAATACCCCCACATCCCGCATTGACACAAAATATTTTGCTTGTTGTCTTCACAAAAAACAGCTGACACCATGCTAAATGTTTAAAACGCACTAACTGACCCCGTGACCTAGATTTTTACCCAACATGGCTCATGTTTGAACTTGACCTACACATCATCTAGATACAACCTCTGAACAAGTGTGGTGAAGATCGGATGAAAATTACTTAAATTAGAGAGCGGACACCATGCTTAATGTGTAAAACGTGATAAGTGGCCCCGTGACCTAGTTTTTGATCTGGCATGGCCTATGTTCGATCTTGGCCTTTAGATCATGTAGATAAAACTTCTGACCAAGTATAATGAAGATCGGATGAAAACTACTTAAGACAAGGGCTGTTTGTAAAGCATGCATGCCCCCCATATGGGCTGTCAGTTGTAGTAGTAGCCATTGTGTGAATACGTTTTTTGGCACTGCGACCTTGACCTTTGACCTAGAGACCTGAAAATCAATAGGAGTCATCTGCCAGTCATGATCAATGTACCTTAGAAGTTTCATGATCCTAGGCGTAAGCTTTCTTGAGTTATCATTCAGAAACCATTTTACTGTGTCAAGTCACCGTGACCTTGACCTAGTGACCTGAAAGTCAATAGGGGTCATCTGCGTTCTTGAGTTATTATCCAGAAACCATTTTTCTAAGTTGAGTCACCGTGACCTTGACCTTTGACCTAGTGACCTGAAAATCAAAAGGCTTCATCTGCGAGTCATGATCAATGTACCTATGACGTTTCATGATCCTAGGCAAAGGCGTTCTTGAGTGTTCATCCAGAAACCATTTTGCTATTTTGGGTCACCGTGACCTTGACCTTTGACCTAGTGACCTGAAAATCAATAAGGGTCATCTGCGAGTCATGATCAATGTACCTATAAAGTTTCATGATCCTAGGCGTAAGCGTTCTTGAGTTATCATCCGGAAACCATTTTACTATTTTGGGTCACTGTGACCTTGACCTTTAACCTAGTGACCTGAAATCAATAGGCGTCATCTGCGAGTCATGATCAATAAACCTATGAAGTTTCATGATCCTAGGCATTAGCGTTCTTGAGTTATTATCCGGAAAGCATTTTAATATTTCGGGTCACCGTGACCTTGACCTTTGACCTAGTGACCTGAAAATAGATAGGGGTCATCTGCGAGTCATGATCAATGTACCTTATGAAGTTTCATGATCCTAGGCATAAGCGTTCTTGAGTTATTATCCGGAAACCATTTTACTATTTCGGGTCACCATGACCTTGACCTTAGACCTAGTGACCTTAAAATCTATATGGGTCATCTGCGAGTCATGATCAATGTACCTATGAAGTTTCATAATCCTAGGCCTAAGCATTTTTGAGTTATCATCCGGAAACCATCTGGTGGACGGACATACAGACGGACCGACATGTGCAAAACAATATACCCCCTCTTCTTCGAAGGGGGGCATAATTAAAAAGCTGCTGAATATTAAAAAACCCATTAAGTGACCCCGTGACATAGTTTTTGGCCCAGAATGGCCCATGTTCAAACTAAGCATAAAGATCATGTAAATAAAACCTCTGACCAAGTTTGGTGAAGATATTGGATGAAAACTACTTGAATTAGAAAGCGGACATGCTGAATGTTTAAAACTAAGTGACCCTGTGACCTAGTTTTTGACCCGGCATGACCAATATTAAAAGTTGGCCTAGACATCATCTAGATACAACTTTTGACCAAGTTTGGTGAAAGTTGGATGAAAACTACTTGAATAAGACAGCTGACACCATGCTCAATGTTTAAAACGCACTCAGTGACACCGTGACCTAGTTTTTGACCCATATTTGAACTTGACCTCGACATCATCTAGATACAACATCTGACCAAGTTTGGAGAAGATCGAATGAAAACAACTTGAATAAGAGAGCAGACATTTAATACCGACCGACCGACAGACAGACAAGTTCACTCCTATATACCCCCCTTAACTTTGTTTGTGGGGGTATAATAAAGGGTCATTAAAGGAATATTATAGATTTAGTTTGAAATCTAGGCACCTGTCTTAGCAAGGATGTTCTTCTGCATTCATTTATATAAATCCAACTAAGAAAACTGAAAACTATCTCTTGGGCATGTTTAACAAACCAGCATAATTTTTAGGACATTCAGTAGCGTGAGCACAGGATAATTTATGTGAAATTACTTTAAAGATTAAAATAAATCTATTAATGGGTAGAATATCTTCAAAGTTTTTCTCTGTAACAACAGAAAGCCATGTTTTGTAATGAACCCTTTTTGTAGAGGCATAGTTACACTAAAGCTATATTTCTGTGAAATTATTTTTAAATATACCTAATCATCGGGTTGTCGTGTTAAAATTCCAAGGTTGTTTGAATAGCCATGAAAAAAGCTGTTATAAACTATCAAATGGTATGAAATGAATTTTTAATCAATAGATTAACGGTCACCTTTGTAACATTTATGTTGATTATTTTTGAAATCTGATCATCTGTTTCTTAATAATAGTAGGTTTGTAAAGATTTCAAAAAGCTTAATTAGGAAATTGCTTTGCCCTCGATCTGGCAGTCATGTTTTTAAATAATCATAATCAAAACATATTAATTAAGCAAATTAGTACAGGAAGTCACTCGTATATCTTTATGTGAAAACATAATCATGCAAACTGCTACTAGTAAGATGAGTTTCAAGCTTTCAAACTTCATAAATTGGTTCAATGGAAACCATTTTTGCACATTGTTCCTTTGAATCGAAGGAAATTGGTATAGAACCATCTCAGAAATATATCTCGAGATTACCAGTAAGCTTGGTAAAAATCTATCATGTGACTTCAAACAAGCAAGTTCATTGAATTGATATCCCCGGCCAATATATTCTGGACAAAAAAGTGTTATATTTGACACTCAAAAAAGCATTTTTTCAAGATACAAAGGGCCATAACTCCGTTATTAACAGATGGTGTACAATGCCATTTGGTGTGCATCATCTTCTTATCAATATATATACTCATATCAAGTTTCAATGAAATCCGCCAAAGCACTTCCAAGACAGAGCTCCAGATAAGGGTCGTATTTTCGTAATTACGAATTATTTTAAGTCCGTTACGTATTTATTTTAAAATCTTGTCGTACCATTAAGAATTACAAAATCAAGTTACGAATATTATTTTTAAATCGGTTCGTATCGATTTTTATTGAGTTCTTTTCGCGTATTAAAGATCTTTGCGGTGCTTATATAGAATGGTTATCGTTTTTTTTTAACAAAGCGCATTTTTTCCAATAAAAGCGGCGTATATAGTCTATCTGTCAAAAAACAATGGCGGCGCCCAGAGAGCGTCCTAAAAAACTGCAAAGCGTCCAAAACACGCTTTTAACATATTGTACGCAAAGTGAGCCGAAGTTAAATGTTTAGAAAGACATTATAGAAAATATCTTATACGATCTTGTATGTTCAGTTGCCGACACAGTCGGAAAAGCTAAACACAAACGCGACACGACGGGTCCAAACTTAAACACACAAAAAACATTGAACGAGTGGAAGGGACAAGTCCCGTGGCTAATCGTTGAAAAGATTGAAGGGGAGACCCGTTTTAAATGTGAAATATGTAAAAATTCATCTAAGGCATGCAATCTAAACATAGTTTGGGCATATGAAGGTATTGGAAAAAAAAATAATTGTATAATACTGAAAAGACACTGTTGAACTCGTATAAATAAAGTTGCTAGTATGTTTATTTTGATTTTTTTTTGCATGAAAATAACCATTATTATTTATTTTTAGGTCATTCCGAAAAAATAAGAATTATTTTCAAAAACTTGGTAGTAACGTTAAGAATAAAATTTCAGAGTTAAGAATTATTTTTGAAAATCTGGTAGTAATTTAAGAATTTCACAAAACCTTATCTGGAGCTCTGCAAGATATGGCTCCGGACACAAAAGTGCCAGACGGACGAACAACGCCAAAACAATATCCCTCCGTCTATGGCGGGGGATAACAAGTTATTTGCAGGACAATGTGGAAGCAACATGTTGGATGTGACCACCATAGCTTCCCTTGAGATTTTCAATTCTCATATGAGACTACAAGAAATTGTATCCACGATTGAAAAATAGTGAGAAACCAAGAAATCAGATAAAATCTTATGTCCTCATATTTTTTATCTTGAAGGATAACCTTAACCTTTCACCACTAAAATCTGCAGCTCCGTGAGATACACATGCATGCCAGGGTTTTTTTTTGGACCGATTTTATAGCCGAAATTCGGCTATGTTCCCAATCCCAAAAAGTATACTTTTTTCCCAAAATGTGGCAAAAAAATCCCAATTTCCAAAAAAAAAAAAAAAAAAAAAAAAAAAAAAAAAAAAAATTTTTTTTTTTTTTTAGAAAGAAGTCTAATGCGTATTTTATCTCAATTTCAATTCAATTACATCTAACAAAGTATTATATGATTTTGTTCTTTTAATTTAAATGATTATAAAGAGTTATATCAAATTTAGTATTTCCCTAATCAGTGGACTTTTCATGTGGAAAAAAAGGCTAATGAATTTATTTTCCCAATTTCATGAAAATGCCGATAAAATTCCCAATTCCAAAGCCATGGGCTATCTTCCCAAAAAGTGGAAAAAAAAACCTGCATGCCAACCCGTACGAAATAATGGGGCGGATTCCGGGCGTAATCGGGGCGGAATTGGCACGTAATGTTGGAATTACGCCCGTACAACTGGCGGAATGAGTTTTACGCCCGGAACTAAAATTATTTCTGGGCGTAATTCAACTGTTTTTTCCGGGCGTAAAACAAATCGGGGCGTATTTTTATACTTAGAATTTGTATGATGGAGATTTGTGGACGGAATTTTGCACTTTGTTTCTTTCGTGGGGCAGAATTTCATACTTATAAAATATTTGTAAAGCCACATGACGGAATTTTGAACTTAGTAGTTTTTATAGAGAGTAATATTGGACTGAACAATAACTTAATAATTTTAATTTAAACCAAAGTACTGAACAAAATATTACCAGTAACTGATAACTTAATAAACGTTTTTAAATAAAAATATTTAATTTTATTTATACATTTGTACAATCAATGAACATTCATTATAGACACAACTATTTCAGTCACAGTATAATTAATTCAGCATAAAGCTTTGATCTAATTTATGATTTTCATGTTCAGATTCTAAAACATATTTTGTAGTATTTTTATACTTAATTTGTGAGAAGCTGAAAAGGAGACAGACTTGTGAACTTGTGATCATGAATTATACTCTTAGATTTTGCATTATTATTGGCAATATTGGCAATATTGCTGGTAAAAAAAATTAGGAGATAACAATAACACATTTTAATTAAATAAATTTTATCTATTGCTGACTTTTACAGTTTCCACTTATAATTTTAAGTCTGAGGGATGACCATGCATTAAACATCTATATGCACTTATTTTTTTAATTCACTTCTTTAATTCTTCTTCTTTTGAAAATTTTGCTCATTTTTAATAATTATTTCATAATTATAATAATGACTGTAAAGTTTAATAAAGAACAAGACTTGGTAATGTTTTCATCATTTTAAGGTTTCCTTTAACATTAAACACACAACAGTCTAGTTTAATATTATTTGTTTATATCATCAATATGAATGCAGTTTCTCTGCATGTTACTCTATAAAAAAATTTTTTATAGTAGTTAAGATTTCTCCAGTCTGAAAAGACCATAATTATATACATAATTATACCAAACCAATGTTAATTTAATCTCAGATAAACACTGACAACCAGCTGAGTTGATCTCATGTATTGTGCTGCCCATTCAATACTCACCAAAGGCTGAGTCACATCTGTACATGTTTATAAACCATCTGGGCTTATCAGGCTTCAATGGATTGGTCAGTGGTACAGGAAGTGAGTGGTAGAAGTTGCAGTTTGAAAACATTAGAGCGGTTAAGCAAATTACTGACTCTGAACTAAATTGTCAGTATAATACTAAAGCAAAATGAGGACTAAACTGTAGTGAAAAAATGTCTTGCAGGGAGTACTGTGTCAAAAACAATTTGTATTTAATACACATAATGTGGAAATGAACAATAAGTTTGTTGCAAAAGAGGTTCAAATTGGCTCAGGTTTAACTGTGATATGGTCTCACCAAATTCCTGTGTTTTTGGAATTCTGCAGAACAGCATAAAAGGTTTGTATTTTTACTCCTTCATTCCTCTATTATTTAGATTATTAACTGATAAAATTGTAATTGTATTTGTGTACTGTCCCAGTGGGAAATGTTAAAGTATGATGAAAAGTAGACGGGCATCTGAAGGAAAAACAACACAGTTTGAAACTAAAATGAAATACACAAATTTCTTTAAAATATATAGTAAGTACTTAAATTAACATTTCATTTTAAGATTATGTCATAGAATAAGGGAGAAAGGTTGCTGGTGGCATCACAAATTTTCCCTTCTCGGACCTCAAAAGCCACATCACAAATTGAAGAATTTGTTTGCAACAAAGCAGTGTTGAAAAAAACATGTTGTGAAAATGAACTTTTTTATATTTGCTCTGTGTGCGCGCCCGGATGATGAGCACAAAGCGGTCCTTGACAAAGGAAAGCTGGATTTGTTGATAGGCAAATCACAATTTTACTATACAAGTTATTGTATTATTAGTTTGACATAGTTAAGTTCAAAATAAAGATTAATTCGAATTATACGATTAGTGATCCTCAAGGCTAGGCCTGTCAATAACAGGGTGTCTCAGTACCTTGCCGCACTAAGATCCAAACCTGCCCCCTTTGACCCCCAGTCATGTTTTATAATTGGTTCTGATCACATTATTTTACAGAATATTCAATGAATTTTCAATAAACTAATTTTATTTTAACAGTGAAACTAGTTTTATCAATTAAAAAAAATATTTGTATGCCCCCCTTCGAAGAAGAGGGGGTATATTGCTTTGCTCATGTCGGTCTGTCTGTCGGTCGGTCGGTCCGTCCACCAGGTGGTTGTCAGATGATAACTCAAGAACGCTTGGGCCTAGGATCATGAAACTTCATAGGTACATTGATCATGACTTGCAGATGACCCCTATTGATTTTGAGGTCACTAGGTCAAAGGTCACGGTGACCCGAAATAGTAAAATGGTTTCCAGATGATAACTCAAGAACGCATACGCCTAGGATCATGAAACTTCATGGGTAGATTGATCATGACTCGCAGATGACCCCTAATGATTTTGAGGTCACTAGGTCAAAGGTCAAGGTCACAGTGACCCGAAATAGTAAAATGGTTTCCGGATGATAACTCAAGAACGCTTAGGCCTAGGATCATGAAACTTCATGGGTAGATTGATCGTGACTCGCAGATGACCCCTATTGATTTTGAGGTCACTAGGTCAAAGGTCAAGGTCACGGTGACCCAAAATAGTAAAATGATTTTCGGATGATAATACAAGAATGCATATGCCTAGGATCATGAAACTTTATAGGTAGATTGATCATGACTCGCAGATGACCCCTATTGATTTTCAGGTCACTAGGTTAAAGGTCAAGGTCACAGTGACCCAAAATAGAAAAATGATTTTCGGATGATAACTCAAGAACGCATATGCCTAGGATCATGAAACTTCATAGGTAGATTGATCATGACTCGCAGATGATCCCTATTGATTTTGAGGTCACAAGGTCAAAGGTCAAGGTGACCCGAAATAGTAAAATGATTTTTGGATGGTAACTCAAGAACACTTTTGCCTAGGATCATGACACTTCATAGGTACATTGATCGTGACTTGCAGATGACCCCTATTGATTTTCAGGTCACTAGGTCAAAGGTCAAGGTCACAGTGACAAGTCGTATTCACACAATGGCTGCCAGTACAACGGACAGCCCATATGGGGGGGCATGCATGTTTTACAAACAGCCCTTGTTAAAATGAAAATGCATGTAATATTAAATAATAAGCGCATATATTGCACATGTTATTTGAAAATATTCCACAGGGATAAATATCCAAGCACGTTCAAAAGTGTACTTAGTTGCCAAATTTGGACCCTGTCTTTTTCAAATCCAAGATGGGCCCTGGAATTGATAAAAAGTTTAAAAAAGCAATTAATTCTACATAAGTTGTTAACAGTATTTGCAATAGGTGAACTGTAGTTGTACTTAATATCAAATTGCATTTCAGATTATGACATAGGATGGGGGAGAATCGTGGACCTGAACAATACTGTGATAGAGAGGAATTCCTACTCAAGAAAGCAGTTTAAAAAACACAGTCAATGTGAAAGAGTGAACTTTTTTATTTTGGCCGTGTATAAGAACAGTTTGTTTTTTAAAAAGTGCATGTCTATCAAATTATTTTGTATGTATATATATTGAATATTTTTGTTGTTTGTCTTTAAAAGCTACATTGTATCTTAAAAGTATCATCAAAATGCGGAACGAAAATGCATACATTTTCCGCATAAGTTCCACATTTTTTGTGACTGCAGAAAAAATGCGGTGATTTTCAGCATTTGTTCCGCATTTGCAGAAGTATAAAATGGTGATCCATGTTTTTAAAATGTATTATCTTAAAATAAATATAAAGATACTATGTTAAATGTATCTTGTCATAATTTTGACTAGTTTTTAGCTAAACTGAGCACAAAGTGCTCATGGTGAGCTTTTGCGATCGCCTTTTATTTTTTCAAATGGCCTGTCCTTATATGGGTATATGGGTATATTTACAATATGCATGTAATCCGATATCCACCCGGTATCTAAATTACGCCCGTAATCTAAGTTACGCCCGTAATTTTAACATTCCGCCTGTAATCTGAATTCCGCCCATAAACTGCTTTCCGCCCGTAATTTAAAATTCCGTCCCACCTCATTTACATATTTCGCCCCTGTTTTCCGCCCGGATTACGCCCGGAATCCGCCCCTCTTCTTAAAATCATATATAGAAAATTACGCCTGGAAATATTTTTTACGCCCGGAATTTAGTTTGCGATTCCGTGCCGATTCCAGGCGGAACATTTCGTACAGGAAATATCAAGTTGCTATAATCTTCAAAAATGCAAGTGTACATTAAATGAGTGATTTTGACCCATATATTTTACCTTTGATCTTTCACCACTCAAAATGTGCAGCTCCATGAGATACACATGCATGCAAAATATCAAGTTGCTATCTTCAATATTGGAAAAGTTATTGCAAAAGTTAAAGTTTGCACAAACAAACAAACAAACAAAGCAACAGACAGGGCAAAAACAATTATCAGATGTCCCGCACTATAGTATTGTCAATCTGCAGTATGTTTTATAAAGGTATTATTAAAAAAAATTGTACTATCAAGTTAATGATTTGATTTTAGAAATAGTATTTTTATGCATGCTCAGCTTGCTAGAGTCTTTAAATAAACAAAGAGTGCAAACTTGCCACAAAATACAACCAGGCATTGAAAGAGTGACATTTATCTGAAATAT
The DNA here is from genome assembly GCF_020536995.1 of Dreissena polymorpha. Taxonomy (NCBI): domain Eukaryota; kingdom Metazoa; phylum Mollusca; class Bivalvia; order Myida; family Dreissenidae; genus Dreissena; species Dreissena polymorpha. Next base: position 77,793,997 of record NC_068358.1, read on the forward strand.
AAAATGTTTGAGTTATTAAGCATTTATTGTTATCCTGATCCCACCTGCCCTCCACAGACCACAGATGGTCCCTTAATACTCGCCTTTTTTAACGGACGTTTACAAAATGTGAAAAACTTTATCCCAAGTTATGAATCTAAAATGCTACGTGACTATTTTAATTATTTCCAGAAAGTAAAAAAATATTTACATCTAGATCTACTATCCCATGCATTTTTTCTTTATTTTTTTATTATAAACCGAAAAATAAAATCATTATTCTGAGCAAGTGCTCAAGAATATACCACAGCTTGCAAGTGTTGAAGAATTTATATGGGTTTCAGTTGAATCTTACTGTTGAAAGCATCAAAAATGAAACTTTAAGGAAAGAAAATTGCCATTGCCCAAATAAGGTGGCAATAATTAATTCGTAACTCAACAAACTGAAATCATTATAAATGATGCAATTAAACGCTGCTAAGTTATTTAAACAAAATTTAGATGCATTAAATAATAAGGGATGGTTAACATATGAAACTTTTTGCAACTGATCCATAATGTTTTGGATTCATTTCTGCGTTGAATAAGACAGAGTTTATGGAAATTGCTGCACAATTGATGAAATTATGACTGTTCAAAGCGATGCATCCTGTTTTGGGGTCAGTTGAATACCTTGTTATGTGTATATTTAATTGCAGGTTTTTTTTCCTTTTTTGAGACCCGCCGAATTTCGGCCCTTTCCCCTAGACGAATTTTTCCCCTCTTACAGATATTTTCCCCAAATAATGATAAAAATAAATATTAATTTATCTGATCCAGTGTAGAAAATAGAAAAATATTGCATAATTAAATTATCTGTTGCCTTGAATTTGTTTTAAAAACAGTAAAATATGTTAAGTGACGTGATATCATTTGATTTGTTACGGTAAATTATATTTTACCTTGAGGAAGTGACTTGAGGACACAGTTTGCTGTAACCTGATCAGATATCAAGAGCCGCAAGTAACGAGTGGTCTGAAAAATATCGTACCCTATTAATCAATCTGAAGAACCTTATAGTAAAACGATAAATTTAAAAAACAACAACCTGGTCTACAACATGTCTAAAAATATTTAATACTTAATTTAAATAACTTTATCTTCAAGATAAACAAACACCCATGCTTTGTGTCATTCCATCATCCATTCATATATATATTACAGGACATAACATTCTAAAGGTTTGTATCACAAACAAGTTGAATGGCGGGAGTTTGTATCAGGAGTTTGTAATCACAGTACCGGGCCATTTAAGTAGTGTTAATAGATGAACCTACCATTTGCAAGTGTGAATTACAGCCCTTAAACAAACATCATGATCAAGTTATTTCATTTAATATTATACCTCTTTGAATTCACAAAATTCAAAACTTCAGAAACTTCAAATTTAAATCGAAGAAATTTTAAATATTAATCTAAGCTCTATTCAGGCCTTTTCCTGGCATATCTATGGGTTCAACGAACCCATATCCAAATAGAATAAGTTTAAAAAAATAATATATATTTTTTATTTATTTTAGGATAAAAAGTGTCTCATGATTATTATATCTCAATTTGTTTTAATTATATCCAATAAAGTATATAATTATAATTTATGATTTTGTTCTACTAATTTGAATTATAAAGAGTTATTCGTTTTTCCCTAATCAGTTGACTTTTCATGCACACAAACAATTCCCAATCCCGAAATTGCATTTTCCCCCAAAGTGGCCTGCCGCCGGGAAAACCCTGTTATTGGCCACATTCCGAAAGCTGTGAGAAAAAAAAACCTTAACAGTAACCAACCCTTTCCTTATTTCCCTGTATGTTTGGATTGTAATCCATCAGGATGGCCAACAGAAGCCTGAACATCTCTGGCTGTTCTTCCCAGTTCAAGCGGATCATGTCAATGAGGGCCATCAATGCAGCAACATCATTTGTGCTCACTGACTGGGTCATTGTGATGCCAGAAAATTATAATTGTAGGTAATCTGAAATAAAAGTAATTTAAATTAACATAAATTCTAACAGAAGGGGGTTGGTGCCGAAGGGGACTCATCCCTAAATCAAAATCTACTCTGCTTCTGGGCTTTTAAACCACAACACTTTCTTTTATTATTTTCATTTTTCTTCTTCCATTTCTTCCTAAATTTCACACAAACACCAAGTAAATAGCAACTCATTTTGCAGGAGCCATGCTGGATTTCGATCACAAAATAACAGGATCAAAATATAACTTGTCTGGCCAGGCAAAATCATTATATTTTAATGTGCATGCATAGTTTGGCTATCTCAAAACAAGTTATTTACCTAACTTTTTGTTGCTGCATCAATGTTCAGTGATTTTTTTCCTTTTTTATAAAGTACCGGAAAACGGCTCTTTCCTAATTCAGAAAAAACTACACATTTCCCAATTGCTGTAATAAAAAATGCCCAATTGAAGTTTTCCAATTAATTTTTTTATAAATAAAATACATTTTGTTAGTTTCCCTATGCACCTCTATGTCTTGAAGGTAAGTTAATAAAATATTGACAACTTGACAATATTTTGTTATTCAGGGGCATCGGAAGCAAATTGACATTTTAGCGGCGCAGGGGGTGGGTATGGGAGGGGGTATCCCAAAACAATGGTGACTTTGTCAAAACTTTTTACCATAACGAACTGCATTATGTAATTTATGCGATCTCTTTGATTAAGACTCAACAATAGTTGCAATAATTCAACTTTCAGCTTTTTAACTCGATGGTTGCTGAGAGTCGCAATCGGTTGCAGGGCCCACAATCTATCAAATCTGCCGCCGAAAGTCTCCCACCTGAAAAATATTTTTTTCCCCCCCAAAACTGATTTTTTCCCCTTCAGAAAATGAGAAAAAAAATCGCTGATTTATAGTTGAAAATTGACTCCAATATACATGGTTCAAACAGAAATCTCAAACCTAAATTCAAGCACTTTTCAATGACTTTTCAAGGCCAAATTTTCATTTTCAAGGCCAAGAACCGTACGTTAGTTTCCTTTAAAAAATGCATTTTCAAGCCAGATTAACACAGTAAATGTCATTTATTTGCTCAAACACATTAAACTTATCCATATTAACTCATACATGTTATTTAATTACATACAAATACATGTTTTTAATATCCATCCTTAACTCAATGAGTCTCACATATGTATTTACTTTTTAAAGTTATTACAAACAAACACATTGCTTCTCAATTTCATGTTTTCTGTGTGGGTTTCCCCTTTCTTGTGGCTTTTCAAAGCGCTTTTCCCCATCCCCCCGACATCAATGGTCTTCATACAGACTCGACAATGTGCTTTTCGAATGTCATTTATTTTCTGTACCCGGGAATATTCAGTTAACCACACTTCCCCATCGCTGCGTTTTCACTCGCGAAAATGTATCACAATGAAGAACCTCTGACGTATAGTACACATAATCTGTGACGTGTACACATAATGTTTCGTACTCAATAGTGTACGAAGCTTATATTTCGTACGCAACTTTTTGCGCGAAGGAATTTATGATAAATGTTCGTAATATTTCCGTTAAGAACGATTTAAGTTTATAATTAAAGCGATGATAAAAGTAATTTTAAGCAGAAATAAACATTTTCAAGGCTTTTTTACATGAAATAAGCCAACCTATACAAACAGCTTGACATATGCAATATTTCCTCTGAAAAACATTATTCATGTTCTTGTTTCTTCGGCATGCTTTATAGATATAGCAAATAAATGTAATGTATGGTAAAGCTCGATAGTGATGTGCCTTCTAATCTTAAGGTCTTAGTCTTTAACGAATACCAAAATTACTCTATGTTTTCGGACACTTAAAAATAATTTAATTTTTTCGTGTCCGAAAACTTAGATACGAAAAATATTCACAAAATACAGGTGTCCGAAAACTTAGTCGAAAATTGAAATGTCCGAAATTAGAGTCAATTGTATCAATCACTACCGGTAATAGCACGCACTTGTAAAATACCATGCCGTATAGTATAAATTACAGTTATATATGTGTGCACTGCATTTCAAATAATTTTAAACGCTTGATTTATTTGACAGATAGTAACTACAAGGTTGTACTTTGACCAACAAGTTCAAAGATGAGCATGTGATGTACCAATACTCGCTAGTACGAACCTGTAATTAACGCAATAAAAAAGCAAACTATGAATTCTTTGTTTTTTCATTTCCAATATTTCTTGTTTAACACCTTCCATTGTTCGTAAAACTTGCAATAGGGCGCACCAAACTTTGAAACGTTAAGTATTTGTCACAGTTATTTTACTGAGAATGGGTAGTACCATTGCGGTAGATAGTTGAACTGCTAATTGGCCCTACCCCTGGTAATTGTCATAACGCTTATGCTATCGGGCGAAACTATTGTTTTATACCGGTTTACAAGGTTATTTACCCTATAACGCAAATGTAATGGTCTGTTGCCCTCAGGCATGCACCTGCAATGTTTTATGATGTTAATCCGGTTGTAAAACCCCGTGATCAAAGTGTCATTAGATATCGAAAACAGGACCGACATTTGGTAAAATAGCGCTGTAAAATATACTGTCCGAAAACTTAGAGACATTAATTATGGACGAAAACTCGTGTGTCCGAAAATTAAGTCACGAAAAATAATTATTTTTGCTAAAAACAAGGATGTACGAAAACTTTGAGTGTCCCAAAACATAGAGTAATTACGGTAATTTTCTTTACTTTTCAGATTAGATTAAAGAAAAGCATCACAATAGAGCTTTATCAATAGACATATAAATATCCAACTGATATGGAACGATATATTAGTTCTTGTACTACGAATGGACCAAGGATAGTAAGGTTTTTGTGGTTTGGTACTTGTCTTTATGATTTTAAATATATTTGAATAGTAACTTGTCTATATGATTTTAAATACATTTGAATAGTATAATAAATATACGATGGAGTCAATGTCTTGGTAGTTTTGTTGACAAACTTCCATTAAAACTGAATGCCCAGGCCTACGCACAGTATATGCAAAAAAAATGACATAGTTACGTCACCGAAGCATCGTGTTACATAGTATTCTTACAAATTAAACACGATCGAGATTATTTCATCAAAAGAAAAATGATTAAATCGTGGTATTTTTATCAACTATAACGAACGTTTGAGCAGAAAAAGTGGCGTGTACTATACAGCGATAAGAGAAATTATTGATTCACTCTCTTTTAATATATGCTAGTTAGTTTTTGTTTGTACCTACTGCCCGTGCTCAAAGATCAGAAAAACCCAGACTGGAGAGTTCTGAATAACAACTATTAAATAACACACAATTATCTTAGTTTGTTCATGGAAAAATAGTAGCCTTATCAAATGTTTTTACAAGCCGCTAAATTTTTAATTAACTTAACATATTTTAAGAACGTGAATTTTGTTTTTTAATTATGATACTATTTATAGATCAAGCACATGCGCATAGTAACGAATCTTAGCAACCAATTAGAGGGGCCGATATTATGGGAACCTTTGTACATGATGCAGATTACTACAGGGAGCTAAATCTAGCCAGTATTTTGTAAAAACAATGCCATTTAGATGCAGTTTTCGTTGGTATGTCCAAGAATACACATTTAACTATAGATTGAAATATAATACATGAGTTTTTGTTTATTCAGGGCTTTCCTTAATTGGTTACAAACGACGTCAGTGATAACAAGGTGCCTGAACCACGTGACTTTTTCGGCTATGTGTGGGACAATCGGATGTAAACAAAACATCGCTTCAGGTAACGTTTTTGATAATTTCTTCATTATTTCAAAACCATTTTCAAAAAAACAAAGACGAGTGCCCGGTCATTGTCAAAAGACACAACTTTGGTAAGTTTGCGCTATATTCATTAAGTAACTTTTCCAAAAAGTGCAACCGCGTGCTTGAAAACACACGTAGTGAAATGCTATGTGTGGTATATTTTTTATTCGATCAACAAAAACGTTGATTACAATGTTGTTGAGGGTTTAAAAAATAGGGCGGACATTGTACTTCTTCATAGAGAAGCTACATACATTGTGTGTTTGCGCAAATACATCTGATTCGGAGTGTGTGTATGAAAATGTAATGATGCTATGTGTGGGACAATTTTTTTAAATGCTATGTGTGGTATACAAACTAAACTAGAGAATCGAAAGATTGACATTAACGTCAATAATATTTAAAGTCTGTCTGAATAACAAAAGTTGGTCAATAAACATTGTTGGTAGTGTTTTGCGCGCCTTAAATATGATAATCCTACGTTCATGTTACTCAAAATTATCATGATTGTCGATAACTTATATTCATATTTTGTTTACTTTTAGAATTCCATTTGTTTGCGAACAGTGTGGCAGAGACGTCAAAACACGGTCGGGGATCTCCTAAAACAAAGCCACCCACGCACGGACAGGAAAATAGTTCCGTTGGGCAAACTTTTTCTTGTTTGTTTCTATAAAATTGATTGTTACAAAATGTTGTATTTTCAGTGAATTGTTACTGCCAACTAATGCACTTGTTTAATACACAAAATCGTAAGGATTGTTTGTGCAAGATGTCATGTGAATATTATTGCAACAAAACTACAAGTGTTAGTTGTGTGTTTTTTAGCAGGAATGTGTAGGCATTATTAAATAAGCATAATGGGATCATACAGCATTTCGAAACAAATAGACACGAGGATCAATAACTTTTTTCTGGAAAATCATGTATTTGTATCTAAATCCTATAGAGCTATCTGATATATCATGCATGCTTTTTAACCAGGTTATTAGATTGGCGAATGCGGGCGGGCTGGCTGGCTGGCTGGCTGGCGGGCTGGCTGGCTGGCTGGCGGGCTGGCGGAACAAGCTTGTCCGGGCCATAACTATGTCGTTCATTGTGAGATTTTAAAATCATTTGGCACATTTGTTCACCATCATTGGACGGTGTGTCGCGCGAAATAATTACGTCGATATCTCCAAGGTCAAGGTCACACTTTGAGTTCAAAGGTCAAAAATGGCCATAAATGAGCTTGTCCTGGCCATAACTATGTCATTCATTGTGAGATTTTAAAATCATTTGGCACATTTGTTCACCATCATGGTACAGTGTGTCGCACGAAAGAATCACGTCAATATCTCCAATGTCAAGGTCGCCACGACTAAAAATAGATTTATTTTTTTTTAAACAAACTTACAAAGGGGGTTAATTTTGTTTGTTCATTTAAAAAGTTCAGTTTGAGTTTTCTCCCTTTATCAAATTTTTTTTTCACAATGAAAACCTGGTTTTGTGACAATTTTGTCCCTTGTTTTTTTTTTAATTTAACAGTTTATTTCATTTGTATTTTGTTCTTTTCAGGGAGATTAAAGTATTTTTGGAAGCACCTTCAAGAGATGTTCTGATATCTTGATCAATGAAAAGTTGTCATATACAAACATGTATAGTAAATGTTCCAAAGTTTAAATGACTGTTTGTTTTATTACCAGATGGTGCAAGTATTGCAGGGAAAGAAAACAATCAAAGTAAACATTACATAAAAATTTGACATTTCAACAAATTGAACAACATTATATGATTTAATGTTAATTACTTGGTGCAGTGGTAACAAGATCTTGAAGCGCCCTTTCATGACCTGGGCGAATGAGTATTTTCATTAAACATCTCAAACTATTTTCAGTTATTCAGATTTCATTTGAATTTGAGTAAATTAAGTAATGATGCAATTCAATATGTTTGTTGGTATCATAACCCCCACAAGTCAAGACGTTTTGGCGATGATCATTTGTTATGACTTAATTGGAGCATTCATATGTTTGAATATCAAGATTTGCAAATTCATTACTTGACTGATTACAATTTCTTTGTGAATACTAATGTACTTCTTTATGTATTTGGTGCTTTAATTTCTATTGTTACATGTGCATGCTAGTTATAAAGTTATGTTATTATTAATGACATGTTTATTTTGATATACTGAAGATATTCATATGGAGATAATATTGGAATAGACCACAAACACGCATTATTGGATTCGAAGATGTTCATATGGAGATGATATTGGAATAGACCACAAACAAGCATCATTGGATTTAAACTATTTGTTATGAAACACCTGTTTTATTAACACACATAATCAGATTTTATATTCATCTAATCAATTTTAGTAATAACATAGATACAAAACCCATAAATATACACACATATCAATACACACACTTTGTTTTGCTTGTACAAAAATACATGTTAAATGGTATGTTTGCATAGTTAGTTGAAATAGCTTTCCAGTAACATCACAGAATGAAACGGGGTCCCTGTCTCTGTCACTGTGGTTTTGATAATTAACTTGGCACATATCACCTTCCATGTGGTTTGATGGTGTTCATGTAGTTCTTTCACAGCTTCGAACCTTAAAAGCGTTACAGATCTTTCGACTTATCCTTTTCAAGTCTGAAAAACAATAGAAGTAAAACCCATTTTAAAGCATGTGCTCTTATTTTCTTTGTCATTCATTAAAAAATGGACCAAATTCAATAATCAGGCAGAACTATCAATCATTATATTTATTTAAAGACAATAAGTAAAACAAAGAAATATTATATTTCAACATAACATGTATGCTTTTATAAGAATTATGTTCAGTTACACATAAATTGTTTAATCATCACACGATTACTTCAGTATTCAATAATGTAACATTTGGTTAATTTGATATATTTTCAGGACAGACTAAAGTTTATGTTCTAGATTCTTACAAAACTGTGTTCAGATTAAATGCAGAACTGACGGGCAAATTCTTGTATACCACACATAGCATTTAAAAAATGTGTCCCACACATAGCAGTATAACAATTATACACACACACTCCGAATTAGATGTATTTGCGCAAACATACAATGTAAGTAGCTTATCTATGAAGAATAACAATGTCCGCCCTATTTTTCAAACCCTCCACAATATTATAATCAATGTTTTTGTTGATTGAACAAAAAATATACCACACATAGCATTTCACTAAATGTGTTTTCAAACACGCGGTTGCACTTTTTGGAAAAAAATACTTAATTAATTTTGCGCAAACTTAACAAAGTTGTGTCTTTTTACAATGACTGGGCAGAAATTATCAAAAACGTTACCTGAATCGACGTTTTGTTTACATCCAATTGTCACACACATAGCCGAAAAAGTCACCTGGTTCAGGCACCTTGGATAAGTGAGGTGCAATGTCAATGATCCGCTGCGCAGAACTGAGGTTGTTTATTCCAGGGACCTATACTAGTCAATATAAATTGCCGCCATAGTCTTTTGATGATTTTTGCTTTGGCAGACTCTTGGCGTCAATAGTCCACTCCATCTTTTTTAATAGCGAAAGTTTTCCTTCTTTGTCTATATTGATGCGCAAGGAATTTGGTGCGCAACATTCAAGCCCCGATATCAGACAGTTAATATCAACGGATTGCAATAATATTTACATACCTGTGTAGATAATTCATTTCTCAATAATGTTTCGTAAGAATTATGTAATGAATCTTTCAATTTTGCACGCCTGACCAATTTAAATCAACACACTACTCACATTTTCCATTCCAATCGCCGTGCCCGCTGTATACCGCAGGTAGATTTTAATCGATAACGCAGCCTATTACACTGTAATGCCTTCTTCTGATTGGTTGATATTTAAATATTTCATAACATGACGAGAGGTCACTGATTGTATTGTGATTTAAGCAGAAGTTTAACTGAAACAAATTATGCCTTTTCACTTCAATTCGACACTATTTAAGGTAAAAATGGACTTCTTAACTAAAACTATATGAGTTGGTTATGTTATTTTGCAATTTTAAGTATATTGATATAATAGCATTGTATTCATTTTTCGTTATGGTTTTTACAGACCGGAGTTTCAGCGTTCAGATTTATTCTGAACGCGAATTATTTCAGCTAGGACCTATACAAACCTATACTGTTTGTATAGGTCAGTTTATTCAGAAGGGGTTGTTTATTCAGAAGGGCTGCATATGGACTCCAGACCCGTCATTGCAAAAATTTTCTGGGAGTCGGTTTATAAAGACTAGACTCGACAAAAACCAACCATGCCCATGGGCATGGCCATGGGCATATGAATTATGACTTCATGAGGCAAAAAGACTAACGTGGGCATTCAACATGCAGAGAGGAGAGCTTCTCAAATTGAACTGGGGAACATTCTGTTAAAATATATTTTTTTAATAGTATCATGTTAGTCCAAATAATTAGACGTAAGCTACCCCGCTGTAAATCGACCTCATATTTATAGGAGTAGTATCATGTGTCATAACAGTCTGTTTAATACCTTTTTTTTAGCGTACATTTAAGGTATCATTTGCAATTGAATTGTTTATTCCTTGAAACCGCGTGTCGTCTGCATGTCTGGTTTACATTATTTTCGTCTTGTTGGGCACTTTTTGTACATTGTAAAAGCACACAGTCTTCACTCGGATACACCTGCGCTTTATCTCCCTTGTTTGTTGCCATTTCCGTTTCGAATGACGCTTCAACGGAATGTTTTGTCAAGTTCGTAGCAATCTAGTTTGTTTGATTAATTAGTTTACATATCGTTAACAGGTACACTGTAATTAACGTGTATAATCCATTTACCAATATGGCGGAATCGTTTAAATTACCAAGAGATGAAGGAATTTCGGAAGTACTAAAAGCGTCCGAAAACCGTTCAAGAATAGCAAATGGACAAAACAGTAACGTGGCTGACGATGAAAAAATACAAACTGCTAGTTGCGATTGCGATACGATGGAACCACATACTGAGAATGCAGATAAACTTGGTGAAAATCACATGCCAGCTGATAGATCAGGATTGACAAAACCGGTTAACTCAAATGAACAACCCCAGCAGTTTACGGGACAAATTGACTTGTCAGACCCTGATAGTGTGATTGAAATGCTTGAAAATGTTGATCTCACAGAAGAAGATACAGAACTTTTATTACAAGAAGCATATAGCATGAACAGAAAGCTGAAGGAAATATTGCGTAGACAGGAAGCTGGTGCATTGTCAGGCAGCAAAGAACCCACCAAGAGTCAGAAATCTAAGTCTAAAGGAAAAATGGGAACCAGTCAAGGTAGTTCAACGACTTCATCTTCTTCTGGATCACGAGTTAACTCTTCGTTCGGTGCAAGAAGTATTTTGCCACCAATAACAGGGGAAACCAGTGTGTATGCGATTAAATTGAAAAGGTCATCAACAGAGGTTCCAGTAAAATGGTCTACAAATGACTTACCTGCACAAAGGTCTCGTTCAACAAAGCAAGCACCCCGAAAGGTATTATGATTTGTTTATCAATTGGCTTTTTTTGGGAAAAAGTGCCTGGCTTAAAATGGGAAATTCCAGACATGAGATTTTCTAAATTTTGAAAAAAACTTATCGCCTGTTAAGTATTAATGAAGAAGATATTTCTTGTTTTAATGAGGGTTAATATGAATAAAATAACACAAATAATTAAATTTCGATGTAACTGATGACAAACATAGGTGTGTTGTCATATATTTATGTTTTTATTGCCATTAATATACTTATTTTTTTAATTCAAGATCAACAGATAGATAAAGTCTGACAATTTTACTACTTAAAAATTGTGGTATCTTCATGATTCATCTTCTGCAGGAAATCATGTGGATTTCACAATTATTGCAATTAAATTAGGTCATTAAGACCTGGTTTCGTGGCACTGCTATTTTCTTGTTGTCTCCATTGTTTGTGCCATCATATTTACAATAGCGTTTGTAATCAAGAGAATAAAGCAGACCAAAGTCTCAATCTAGTGTTTCTAATTGCCAGTTATCTAAACACAAATTTATGTCTACATTACTTGCCCCCATACCCAACTTAATTTTGGAATTTTGGTTGAGTTAACTGTACCAAACCATTAGTGCCAATTATCAAACCATATCCATGTCTGTAACAACCAATTCACTTATTGTTGTTTTATTACATTCTCTAATGCAATGTTGTTAATTATTAATCACTACATAAATCAACATGACATACGGTTAATGTCAATTTGCTGTATGTTACTGAGAACTGTAGAGATTAATTTCTTGTAATTCATTTCATGAAAAAACACATTACTTTTCTGTAGTTTCAGGTTAACCATTACTTGAAAAGTAAATCTATCATTCAGGATGTTAACTGGTTGACTGGTAAATCTGTTGCATCCTTATCATAATCCCTCTTGCTATCCACAGAATTCTTTTGATTTTTAGCTTATCTATTTTTAATTATTATTAGCTCATCTATTTTTGGAAAAAAAAATATGAGCTATTGTCATCACCTTGGCGTCTGCGTCGGCGTCCGGTTAATTTTTGCGTTTAGGTCCACTTTTCTCAGAAAGTATCAATGCTATTGCATTCAAACTTGGTACACTTACTTACTATCATGAGGGGACTGGGCTGGCAAAGTTAGATAACTCTGGCATGCATTTTGACAGAATTATGTGCCCTTTTTATACTTAGAAAATTGAAAATTTTGGTTAAGTTTTGTTATTAGGTCCATTTTATTCCTTAAGTATCAAAGCTATTGCTTTTATACTTGCAACACTTACTAACTATTATAAGGGGACTGTGCAGGCAAAGTAATGTAACTCTGACTGGCATTTTGACAGAATTATGTGCCCTTTTTATACTTAGAAAATTGAAAATTTGGTTAAGTTTTGTGTTTAGGTCCACTTTATTCCTACAGTATCAAAGCTATTGCTTTCATACTTGCAACACTTATTAACTATCATAAGGGGACTGTGCAGGCAAAGTTATGTAACTCTGATTGGAATTTGGACAGAATTATAAGCCCTTTATACTTAGAAAATTGAAAATTTGGTTAAGTTTTGTGTTTTGGTCCACTTTACCCCTAAAGTATCATAGATATTGCTTTCATACTTGGAACACTCGCAAACTATCATAAGGGTACAGTAAAAGGACAAGTTGCATAACTCTGGTTGTCATTTTTACGGTATTATGGCCCTTTTTTGACTTAGTAACTTTGAATATAATTATGGTAAAATTTTGTGTTTCGATCAACTTTACTTCTAAAGTATCAAGGCTATTGCTTTCAAACTTCAAATACTTTCATGCTATCATGAGGTTACTGTACCTGGCAAGTTGATTTAACCTTGACCTTTGAATGACCTTGACTCTCAAGGTCAAATTATTAAATTTTGCTAAAATTGCCATAACTTCTTTATTTATAATTAGATTTGATTGATACTTTGACAAAACTACTCTTACCTGACATACCACAACAGACTCCAGCCAAACCATCCCCCGTGCCCTCCCCCCCCCATCCGCCCCTTATTATTATTATTTATTTTTTTTATGATCAAATATTTATTTTTATCATTTTATGTTTGAAATACCGTCCAACAATCGCACCCAAGAATCCCCCCCCCCCCCCCCCCGGATTCTTTTTTTTTTTTTCTTTTTTTTTCACATTTTTGGAAGATAATGTAATAAATGTCCACACTCCCACACTATACACCCCTCTTCACTCCACCCCTCCCTCCTTTGTGATTGCAAATGAGAGTCCCTTCACCTTTAAAAAGAAAATATATGAGCGGTCTGCACCCGCAAGGTGGTGCTCTTGTTAGCTTTTGTCATCACTTGAGTGTTGGCATTTGCGTCCAGTTAAGTTTTGTGTTTAGGTCCACTTTTTTCATAAAGTATCAAAGCTATTGCATTCAAACTTGCTACACTTACTTACTATTATGAGGGGACTGGGCAGGCAAAGTTAGTTAAGTCTGGCTGGCATTTTGGCAGAATTATGTGCCCAGTTTTTATACTTTAAAAATTGATAATTAGGTTAAGTTTTGTGTTTAGGTCCACTTTATTCCTAAAGTATCAAAGCTATTGCTTTCATACTTGCAACACTTACTAACTATCATAAGGGGACTGTGCAGGCAAAGTTATGTAACTCTGACTGGTATTTTGACAGAATTATGGCCCCTTTATACTGAGAAAATTAAAAATTTAGTTAAGTTTTGTGTTTTGGTCCACTTTACTCCTAAAGTGTCATAGCTATTGCTTTCAGACTTGCATCACGCGCTAACTATCATAAGGGGCCTGTACAGGACAAGTTGCATAACTCTGGTTGGCATTTTGACGGAATTATGGCCCTTTTTTGACTTAGTTACTTTGAATATTTGGTGAAATTTTGTGTTTAGATCCACTTTACTTCTAAAGTATCAAAGCTATTGCTTTCGAACTTGAAATTATTATTATACTTTCATACTATCATGAGGGTACAGGTACAGACCTGGCAAGTTGAATTTGACCTTGACCTTTTAATGAACTTGACTCTCAAGGTCAAATTATTAAATTTTGATAAAATTGCCATAACTTCTTTTTTATGATCAGATTTGATTCATACTGTTTGACAAAACAACCCTTACCTGACATACCACAATAGACTTCACCCAAACCATCCCCCACGCCCCACCCCTAAATCCCCCACCCCCAAACAATTTTTTCTTATTTTTGAAAGATCATCAAATAAATGACCACACCCTCACACAATACCCCTCCCCCCTCCCCCTCGACACCCCACCCCCTCCCCCCGAAAAAAAAAAATAAACATGGTTAAAAACACAATTTTTTTTTTTTTTGAAAGACAGTCCAACCATCCCAACCAAGAATCCCCCTTTCCCCCTCCCATTTTTTTCTTCTTATTTTTGGAAGATAATTTAATAAATGACCACACACCCCACACTATACAACCCTCTCCCCCCCCCCCCCCCCCCCCCCCACCCCCCACCCCTCCCTCCTTTTTCATTGCAGTATTGACATAGGTCCCTTCACCTTTAAAAAGAAAATTAGATGAGCGATCTGCATTGGCTAGACGGTGCTCTTGTTGCTATTGTATTTATTGTTTGAAAAGTACACATTTTAAAATATATTCTCCAAAACAATCATTTTTACAAATGCACAATATTTGTTTCAGCTTGGACAAAGTAAGATTTTGCACAACCATTTGTGTGTTATTGATGCATATGAAATATTTTGCTATATATCACATTTTTAAACCATTTTCTGGTAAATGGATGCCATCTACTCCCAGAATAAATTTCTTAAAAACAGCATTACCTCATATTTGATGCATGTACACATGTTTGCTTGATTTGGTATTATTATACACCTACACCCATTTAAAATGTTGCCAATGTATATTACAATATTTATATACAGAATCCTTTTACATAATATCATTGTAAGTATTGACTCATATACACATGTACATGTATACCAAATGAGTATGCGATATATTCAGGGTGCTTGATTTTATCAGCAGAATTGTTGATTTTGACATCAAACAAACTGAAATATATAATTATGTCACACTTACATTTATATTCATCATATCATTTTATCTCTTTTCTTTCAATTTACGTTCTTCATGTTTATGAATAACCCTGCCACTTGAAATTATAAGTACAATATAACATTTTACAGTACATTTTTATAATGATAATTTGCGCATAAATGATTGAATTGCATGTCTAAGGGTTGATCATGTAAACATTGTATCTCTTTAAAAATTGTTCTTTATGTCTTTCACACATTGATATTGTCATTTTCTGTCTCATGCAGGCCTCCCTTACGGAAAAAACAGGCCTCCTGCAAACTGTTCTTGCTAATTTGCAGCAAAGTTGCAGCAAAGTTGCCGCAAACATGCTTTCTTGCAAACTTTTACCATGCAAATGAGCTTTGCAGCAACTTTGCCGCAAACGTCATTTGCGAATGGGTTTGCAGCAACTTTTCCGCAAACTTAATTTACATGGTAAAAGTTTGCTGCAAATTTGCCGCAAAGTTCTTGCCATGTTCCTGCAAACTTTATTTGCATATGGGAGTTTGCGGTAACTTTGCTGCAAAGTTCTTGCAAAGTTGCTGCAGAGTTGCCGCAAAGTTCTTGCAAAGTTCCCGCAAACTTCGTTTGCATAAGGGACTTTGCGGTAACTTTGCCGCAAAGTTCTTGCAAAGTTGCCGCAAAGTTCTTGCAAAGTTGTTGCAAAGTTGTCACATGGTGAATGTTCTGTAAATGAAATTGCAAGCATACAAATATATAGCTTTCTTTTGTAAATGTTAGAAATGTCATATGAATGCTTCGGTTCTAGGATAAGTGCCCCCCCGGAGAACTGCCCCCCCAAAGATTTTTCACTGGGCGGAGAACTGCCCCCTCACTTTTTTTATAGGGCGGAGAACTGCCCCCCTGCTGATTAATAAGGGGCGGAGAACTGCCCCCCTGTCAGAATTGATGACCCGGAGAAGTGCCCCCTAATTAAAGAAATTTCGCAGCGATATATAAAGCGAGTATTATAATGACAATAACGCCAGTAACTTTCTTGCTATTATGTATGGAAATTGAGTGAAATTTCAAAAGTAATATAAAGTTGTACAAGTAATAAAAGTTATAAAACGGCAAAAATACCTGCCTCGGCCTGGACGTCGCCATCTTGATAATCACGTGATTTTCGTCAATGTGAACAAAGAAAAACAAATAACATTTTGCTAATAAAAAGTTTTCGCGGCAGAATTATTTGATATTTTCCCCGTAATAAAAACAAAAAATTAGCATGCAATTTAATCCATCCTTATGCAAGCTGAAAACAATAATTTATTTGTTTGTTTTCGCCAATTACGGATTTGGACGGTTCAATATAATAAACCCGTATGCGGCTTTATTCAAAGCTAACAAGTTCTTAACAATTAAGGTCGGTCCGGTCTACCAATTAAAAGATTAAAAGATCGCTAACGGTAACAAGTTCTCTGTCTGCCTAATTAGCTGCTAATTAAAGCAACTGTTACCGATTTTGTTTGATTGGCATGTCGACATGATCTGCTCAAAATGCAAACTGTTGCCGTAATATGTATAAAATGCAACGTAGACTTTCGATTATCACTATAACCATTGCATCAATTATGGAGTTCATAAGAAGTCAGAGAGGCGCGGCAAAGCTTTGTTATGAAGGGTTCACGTACACGAAGAAAAAGGAGACGAAGGCGACGATGCGATGGGAATGTTCCCAGCGTCGAAGATAAGGTGCTAGAAGGCATGGCCATCTTAAAGGACACGGCCCCTTCAGCGCTGACTGGGATCGTCGACTACTTCGACAATACCTACGTGAGCGGCGGATTTCGGTAAGATAATGTTTTTGTAATAGCTATAGCGGTCGATTTAAAGACGTACACAAATTGAAAAACACAAGTCAGTTACTATATATTCTAGCTCCTTATTTTGTTCGATGCATTGGCAATATCTGACTAAGAACTTAATCTTAACTTATATGTTGTTTGTGTTCTATGCAGGTCCGTGAGGACCGCTGACGGCATGATGCGCTTCAGGAGAACGCCGCCCCGTTTCCCGCTAGATATCTGGAACGTACACGCTGCAACAGTCAGTGACGAAGCTAGGACCAACAACCTGTGCGAGGCTTGGAACAATGGGTTCCAAGTTTTGGTTGGGCACCAGCATCCGTCTCTGTGGACTGTAGTTGACTGCTTCATGAAAGACGCCGCTATGGTGGAGACTGAGGTGTATCGCGTGCGCAACGGTGAGCCTTCAATTAAGCCGAAGAAGAAGTCAACAGAGCGATACCAGCGGCGTCTATAGACTTTGTGCGAGCAGGTGGCGAGTGGTGAGAAGAGTGTGAGTCAGTTTTTGAACGTTGTCGGCGGACTTGTGCGATTGAAGTAGTGTTTGAGTGTATTGTTTATGTAAGAATGCATATATGTTTGAACGTATGTATGATTGTAACTGAATGTATATATGTATGGATGTATGTATGAATGTATGTATGTATGTATGAATGTATGTTTTGAACGTTTATGTAAGCATGTATATATTTTTTAATGTATGTCTGAATGTATGTATGCATGATTGTAACTGTGAATGTATGTATGCATGTAATGTGTGTATTTATGTATGTATGTATGAATGTATGTTTTGAACGTTTATGTAAGCATGTATATATTTTTTAAATGTATGTCTGAATGTATGTATGTATGATTGTAACTGTGAATGTATGTCTGCATGTAATGTGTGTATTTATGTATGTTATTTTGTATGTCACATGAACATGAATTAACTAAACAACATAAATAAATTGCTTATAAATTCAACTTCACTTCACTTTTTTCTTCAAGTCGGCTAAATTATTGCCTTTGCCTTGCCTATTAATTTACTTTTTTATATGTCAATTTACGTTTTTTTCCATGGGTCAGTACTATCTTTATACTGTGAATTAATTCCGATGTAACTTTTCCTCCATAAGTACCGAGTTGCACGTCTATATTTAGTTGCAACACATTGCCAGTATTAACACGCACGCGTTTCCTGTGTGGATCTCGACTATGTTTCGCGCTCTTATTAAAACACGACTTTTACAAGGCATTCATGTATAGTGAGTGGTGCAGATGCGTACCAAGGGCATTAAACAGTATTATCATATGCCTCTAGACAATTTGTGTTATTCAGTTCGATAAATGGTAATATACTTGCAATGAAATTAAATTGTTACCGGATAAAATGTGTACGGCGATAACGTAAAATTACCCGTAAGTATTGTTTTCACTACGTAACTAATAACTAATATGACACCGGGGGGGCAGTTCTCCGCCCCTACAGATTTGATGGGGGGGCAGATATCCGCCTACTAAATTCTGACAGGGGGGCAGTTCTCCGCCCCTACCGATTTGATGGGGGGGCACCTCTCCGCCACCTTTAAAATCAGGGGGCAGTTCTCCGGGGGGCAGTTCTCCGGGGGGGCGCTTCTCCGGATACCGAATGCTTCACCAAGCATAAAACTAAAACAGAAAAGTTTTATGTTTGATTGACTATTTAATAATTTTGATTAAGTTACAAACTATATTATATTAAGTTTTTGCTTTACACCTTTGAAGCGATAGCAATTAAATTAATATATAGCTTCCTTATATATGTAAGTGAAAAAAAGGCTTAACATTTAGTGGCAGAGTAGTTATTCATAAAAAAATCTAAGTATAGGTTACATTGCCATTTCATTTGGTCACTGATTAAGCAATTGATTGCTACAACTATGTTGGTTGTGTAAGATAGAGATACCTTTGACTGACTTCATATGTCTTTTATGTGATCTACTGCAAAGATAATTTGTTTCATCAATTATTTTTAATGTAAATCACCCACCAAAACAGGTATTTGAAACTGGTAAACAATATCATTAAATTAAACTTAACATTATAAGAAAACAATTCAAGAAACACAATACAAACCTGTTTAACAGTTCAAAGCATTTCCAAAAGGGCCACTTCATAACTCACTGAATTACTCCTTTAGACTTGTTGACACATAACACACAAAATATTGATTTTCACATTCTACTTAATTGTTTAAGAATGTTCATCAAAGCCAGTATTTCAGGATATTGTTAAAACTTTAACTTTAAAAAGTCCAAACATTGCTTTCAAACTACATTTCAAACCAGTAACAGGTCCTGCGTGGATCTATGCATGTTTACACATTTAAATTTGGCTCACAATCTGCAAAGAACCAATAAGAAGAGATCCCTTACAGAAACAGAATGTTTGCTGCAACTTTGTGACAACTTTGCTGCAACTTTGCGGCAAACAAAAAAGCGGGAAGGTTTGCAAGAAAAAAAATGCAGCTATTGTCTTCAATCTGCCATCTGAGTCAGCGTGAATTGTTAAGATTCTTGGCTAAAGAGGAAACTTGTAAATCTGGGATAACGATAGAAAATTGTAGTATTATATACTCGTATATTATTTAATTTTACAAGTTGAAATATACAGTGGCACGTGTGAGGTCAAAATTGAGATAAATTTAAGTTTTTCTTTAAGTCAATTTTGTATTAAAAACTATTCTAGATATCCACTTCAAACTTGGACCCAGGACATATGTCCACTCCATAGTGGCAAGGCTGGTAACCCTGTGACCTGTATTCATAAAGTTATCTACCCTTGTTTTGAATAAGTACATAACTATAATGGCCATTTTCAACTTAGATGGATTCTCAAAACCTATCAAATCTTTCAACTAGAAACTTTATGCACATTATGATTCGATGACCTATATAATTCTATTGACTTGAGGCGACAACTCTGTCAAGATTTGTAAGAGTAATTCCCCTTTTTTACTAAAACATTAGTATTCGTCAAGCACCTGAAGTCGAACGTCCAGCATCCTTTGTTAGTGCTTTTGTCGTCTGAAGAATAACTCCAAAATAAGGAAGGGATTCTACTGAATTAATTTTTGTTAAGTACATTTTCATACCAATGGAAATTAAAAAGATTGCACTTTTAAATAAACATACTTAACCATACAATGAATGTTTTTATATTATTTCCCTATTTAACTTTACGTACTATTCAAAGAATAAGGAGAGCTATCGTACTTATCAGCAGAGCTTCTGCATTCATGTCTGATGCTACTTAATTTGAAATATTATTTAGTACATTGACATATTTTATTGTTTGTATTGTTGCGCAGTTGTTTACAATCATGACCTCACATTTAAATAAGGCAAGAGTAGGAAACTCTCTGATGCATTTTGTTGAAAGAATGCCCATTTTTTACTATGAAAACTACTATTCCTATGTCAATATTTTTAATAAAAGTTTCTTGCAAAGTTCCTGCAAGACTAATATTTTGAAAAAGTTTCTTGCTAACTTCTTGCAAACTTTGCGGCTAGCCGCAAAGTTCTTGCAACTTTGCAGAAACTTTGCGGTTAGCCGCAAAGTCCTGCAAAGTTCTTGCAAACCTTCCCGCAAACAAAAAAGTTTGCTGCAAAGTTGCGGCAAAGTTGCAGCAAACATTCTGTTTCTGTAAAGGGGGATAAAACGCAGTGTTTTTTACCTTTTTTTAAACTTATCTTTTCCCTGATATTTTACAGGAGACAGGCTCCCCAACCCGGAGACATAAAACCTTAGAGCCCAAACCTGAGTGGAATGACAGATTCAGCTACTCTTGATCACTTCAGTTAACTGGGGATTTAGCATTGTTTGACCACAACAATTTATTTGGAAATTTACTAACATTTGCTCACAGTTTAATGTAGAATTTGGTTACCTTTGCCTACGATTATATTTAACTGCGGGATGAAGAAATTATTGACCATAACACTTCGGAATTGAGGATGATCACTAATCAGAATCACTTGTTCACTACATGTACACAAGTAGTAATTAAACAGAAATGTAGATTGAATCACAATCTCTTTTTAATGACATTAGATATTTATATTTATATATATATGTGTTGTTGTTTTTTCATCATTTCTACATCATATACATTTTAGTTGCTATTCAATATTTCAACTGATTATAATGTATTGATATTCCCCATTTTAAATGTTTTTCATTATTCATCGTCAATGGTTCATAAGTGCTTATTGTATGATATTGAAAATTGCAATAAAGGTTAGACACATGATTGAAACACATAGATGATGATTTATTTGTATGCCCCCTGGATCGAATGATCAGGAGTATATTGTTTTTGGCCTGTCATTCTGTCCCAAAACATTAACTTGGTTAAAGTTTTGCAATAACTTTTGCAATATTGAAGATACCAACTTGATATTTGGCATGCATGTATATTTCATGGAGCTGTACATTTTGAGCGGTGAAAGGTCAAGGTCATCCTTCAAGGTCAAAGGTCAAATATATGGCTTCAAAGCGGCACAATAGGGTGTATTGTGTTTCTGACAAGCACATCTCTTGTTTATTTTACAGAATTATTGTACTTTTGATTTTTGTTTGTGTTCTGTCACACTTAAACAACCACCAATCCAGTATCTATTATGTAGCATAAATATTTTCAATATATCTTAGAATGCTTATGATCATCCATAACATATAATTGTAAATACACTATTAGTCAAATACCGGTGTCACCGTAGGGGACTATAAGTGTGTCCTCTAGCTGTAACTATAATGTCCGTCTGTCAGTCCATCTGCCCACAAAATTTGTTTCTGTGTTTCTTTAAAAAAAAATTACTTACAGAATAATTCATGACCCCTTTTCTATAGAGGACAAAGGTTAGTTAAATTGCTTTTACAACAAATAGGACACAGCTTTAAATTGTAAGAACTCATTAAGAACATAAGTTTGTGTACAAATTCAGTTAAAAGTTTTCATCGCATCTATCTAACAACCCTGTCCTCATTTTATTTATCAATCTGTCTGTTTGACTGTAGAAAAACTGCAATGTTGGAATCACTAGAAAAGCACATGAGATATTATCACCAAACTTGATAATCACATACAATAATAGGTTTTTTGCATGTGCATCTGTCAATCTCTTCCCCTGTGCATCCGTGTATCTGTCCTTTTGTCTGCAAAAATTGAAATATCGGAGAGAAGTTCATATATTGGGTCCATGTTATTAAAATTAGGACAGAACTTTACCGGTATATTATTAGTACTCAACGATCACACAAGATTTTAACATGAAGCTTGGTAATGTTATTCACTATATGTGGCCTTATTTCTGTCTGTCTATCTGATAACATCTATTCACCCATTTTTCCATCTGTCTTTGTTAATCAATACATTTTAGTATTAAAAGTGATGCATAACCCTTTAATTATGCACATTTCATAGTTGACTGTTACAAATAATACAAGAATTATACAAAATAATGCATTTTGGCATGCGTAAAATAAAATATCAGCATGAATCTTGGTATAATACACATGAATAGGAATGTAACTGTAATATGCACAACTTTTTTCATCAGAAGTCACTTGTATGGTGGATGTTAACACTTTGCATGCTGGGAAATTTGTTGTGTACTAAAATGTTGTCTTCTGAATTTCTAAAATTAGCATTTTCTTCGATTTTTTTCAAAGAATACTATCAGAATAGCAAACAGTTTGGATCCTGATGAGACGCCATGTTCTGTGGCATCTCATCAGGATCAAAACTGTTTGCAAAGGCCTTCAAAATTTGGTTCCAGCACTGAAAGAGTTAAACAATACAGTACTATTGCCATGTTAAGCCTTTACCACTTAGATACTTTTTTAACGCATCTGTAGTCTCTTCGAAAGTTATATTAAATTATGGACCTTTCTTACAAGATTTAAGTTTTAAAGGCTTTATTTTTAACCCAATAGATGTTGATGAGCAGCATAGAACAGACTACAAGCTACTCTCCGGCTGTTCTGATGTTATGCTGTTTGCACATAGCCATTTTCACTTTGCGTCTGAGTGGGAAATGGTTAAATGGACAGGGGTTTCATTGTGAATTATTACAAGTGTACAGCTAGGGGGCAATATGAATGTAATGCACATTTTTATTGTTAAAGGTTTTCATCAAACTGTTTGGTACTTCTTTATTGATTGTTATACTGTCAAAGATTTGTTTAAATTGTGGAGCAATATTCTTTGGGAATCAATTTTGAAACAATAGAATTGTACAACTAAACAAGAACTGTGTTTGTGAAACACAATGCCCCCTACTGCGCTTTGAAGCTGCACGGCAGCTATTATAGAAACAAGGTTATATTTTTAATGTAAAGATCACAGCGACCTTGACCTTTGACCTAGTGACTTCAAACCATGTTTGATCATAGATCTCAATGAGATGCATGCACATGTGAAGTTTAAAGAACATAGACCCAAGAGTTTTCATTTTATAAGCAAGGTTAAAGTTTTGGGACAGACACACACATACAATGACAGACAGACAGACTGGCTAAAAAACAATATACCCCCTGATCATTCAATCTGAGGGGGCAATAACAAAATGAATTGTTAATTGTTTATAACATCAAAGCGATACATTTATATTTGCATGAATAAACTAAAATTATTATTTTGTCCTGAAAATAAAGCTTTGTTGATAATATCAGACTATTGAATTGTGTTGTTTGGATTACCCAGACCCATTTCTTGTGATTATTAACCAAAGTTTCTCATGGTATTATTGATTTACATGTGTATTGCTATACAAAGTTCAGTGTGCTGTCAATGTTGTGATATTTGCATGTGAAAATTTTGCTTATCTTTGTGACTCATAGTGTTAAGAATTTGTTATACATGGCTTTATTATAAATTGAGCTACATCATGCATAAATGAGTCTTATGCCATATGCAGCCAGAATAGCTCCCGACCAGCCTGCTCAATTTTTGTCAGGAGCTACGCTGTCCACTGAAACGTACCACAAGTTGCCGTAATCTCAATAGAGGAAAGGGAAGCTCCTGACCAGATTATGCAGATGCACAATATCAGCTGAGGCTATGTTGGCTGATATGACATAAAACACATTTTCACATGACTAGGTTTAACTGCTTATTTTAGTTTGTCTTCACTTGTTTGACATGAAACCGTACTGTAACACGTTACATGTAATAACACATTAAAAATAATATGATATATATATATGAAATATTCAAGAGAATGTTATTGTTGATATATTTATGTATAATAAACAGGATGAGATTTTGTTGAGACTGTTGTTACTTAAATATTACAATGTCAGTGTCAATGATATCTCATTATGCAGGATTGTGTTCATTAAAATTAGCCAAAACACATCTGTTTTCCCATTGTCAAGTAAATGTGAGCCTTTCATTAGTGGGCAATCAGACATTGACAGGTTGTGTCTTGAAAAAAGCTCTTGTCTTACAGCTGCAAAAGAACTTTTTGTTCAAAATGGTTTTTAGGTATAACAACACAAACTGAGAATTTTAATTTTATTCATTATATAATGCCAGTGAAAAATGTAACAGTACTGTGTCACATGTAACAGTACTGTGTCATTATAGAACTTTGTAACACTTAACAGAACTGAGTGACACGTAACTGAACTCTATCACATATTTTATACCTAACACAAGACCATGAATTGAAGTTCTTAAAATATAAAATATGATATACATATTAACAACAAAACCTCAGGAACAGCACATAATGCCTTATATCATACATACTAAACACTGTAAGCAATTTAATTAGCTCAACTATTCAAAAAGCTATGGGTGCTCTTTTGTCAGCATAAGTTATGTTCCAAATTTGAATACGAGTGTATAATTTAAGCCCTATTCTGTCATTTAAACCAAGGTATCCATATAAATCTGCATTACTTGTTATTATAACAGCTAATCAATTTAAACAGGGAAATTAACTCTAAGATTTGTATTTCCAGAGTCATCTGCCATGTTTGTGTTTTGGTACTGACACTAGCTTTCCAAAACATTGAATTGAATATCATCCTGTTTATAATGATGAAGCCATTCTGGATGATTTTATGGCAATAGTACCTGATATTATAAATCAAAATTTTCTCAATAGGTCGATTTTCTCAATAAATGAAATATTGAATTTAAAGTCTAAGAACTTTATAACAGTTGGCAACTTATTCTTGAGAAAATATAACAAGTATAACCGGTATTTTAGAGGACTTATTGCCCGTTTTTTACACACACAAAATGTACTTTGGGTCAAATTTCTTAATATATTTATTTGGCATACTTCACTGCAGTGTTTACCTTTTCAAAAAAAGAGATACAAATACAATAAATATGTGAATTTCAAGTATACACATATTCGTAGCTCTTGTTTATACTTTTTAAATAACACTTCACTTGTGTCACTCATCTTCCAGCATAACCCCAAGCTGAAAATAAAGGTACACAATATGTTCACATATATTTCATAATATTTGCACATAAATAATGTAACAGAACGTATTGCTTTTCACTACAAAAATATTTTATTTAGAGATCTATTGATAGTGCTTTGCTTCAGGTAATCTACAACTATTCCTGATTGTCTTCATCAAGTTGTAACACAAAAACAACCAATTTACAGTCTTGTGTGTCTTACCTTAAGTATCACTGCAAAAAATTCAATTGATCTATTAATGAATATATCATCAAAATAGCCATTTTATACAATAATTATTAAATATTTGCCATCTACAACTGATTCATAAGGAATAAACATTTTTCTTTTTCTGTATACAAGTAATTTGAATTATGAATACAACAGAACTCTATTCTGAAATTGTCATTGATATTGGAACAACTGACTGATAAACAATCTGAAATACAATTTTGACCCTCTTTGTTACAAAAAAATTTCATAGTAAAAATCCCAGTAAAAGTATGAAATCATCTCAACTAAGGACAAAACATTTATAAATGAATTTCACATTGTCATGGTTTTGATTTATTGTCATTTGTGTACCAATATCACATGACTTAAGATGAAAACATGTTACAAACTCTATTCAGGTACTGATATATAATACATATTATGACATTTCTACGAAAAATGTATTAATAAATGTGATCAAAACATTTTTTTTAATCATGGGAACTTGCATTCAGGCATCAATTTGAGATTTTATTATCAAATAAATGATGATCATGAGATGGAATTATCAGTAATATGATAGATTATCATCATGTAATTATATAGTAATCCAAAAATGATAACAATATTTATACATGATTGCCATCACATACAAAACATCTACTTTACACAGTATTAGACAGAAATATACACCACAGGTAAAAAATGGACCACAATTCTGGATATATTGCTGAAAACAGTACGGGCTGGAAATCGAAAACAATGAATCATGTGACCGCCCATATACCCTGGGTGTTTCTATCATACATCCAGTAAAGAGACGGGCGTATAATAAAAACATGTTAAAAGCATTTCACATAAAAAGAATACAAATAAGTGTACATAACAATCATAAAGACTATCACATGCTAAAATAAATAACTTATCAAACACAGTACATCAATAAAAGGATGCAAAAGAGCCATCTTCAAACATAAAAATAAAATTCTTAAATTATATATATAATACACTGTTCATGTTATAAATTATTAAAAGTATACATTAATTACAGACTAGAGCTTTGTCACAGACGTGACGAATACCCCCACATTCCGCATTGACACAGAATATTTTGAATGTTGTCTTCACAAAAAACAACGGACACCATGCTTAATGTTTAAAACGCACTAAGTGACCCCATGACCTTGTTTTTGACCCGGCATGGCCATGTTCGAACTTGACCTACACATCATCTATATACAACTTCTGACCAAGTTTGGTAAAGCTCTGATGAAGACTACTTGAATTAGAGAGTGGACACCATGCTCAATGTTTAAAACACACTAAGTGACCCTGTGACCTCATTTTTGACCCGGCATGACCCATATTCGAACTTGACCTAGACATCATCTAGATACAACATCTGACCAAGTTTGGTGAAGATCCGATGAAAACAACTTGAATTAGAGAGTGGACACTTAATACGGACCGACCGACTGACCGACAGACCGACAAGCTCACTCATATATACCCCCCTAAACTTCGTTTGTGGAGGTATAATAAAAACCTGTTCAAGTACATTCCCTGTGACTGACCATTTTAAAATGTTGCACTTATGACATACATCATCACACTTTAAAGGGATTTAATAATGCTGCTATCAATTGATTGAGGAAATTCCCTGTATTCTATTCCAATCTTCTATATATAATATCTGATGTCCTAGACCCTACTGAGCTGGTGGAATTCCCAAGATCCTTGGCCATTTTCTCTTCGCTGGATGCAATGACCTCCCAGTAAGTTGCAACTCGCTCACAGTCGGACGCTGAATATGCATCCCATGCAGCAATGTCCACTTCTGAACCCCCCAGGGCGTCTTTCAGCAAGTACGCTGAAGCAACAAATTTGCCCAAACGTATTAAATTAACATGTTCTGGTTGTCTCAAAAAACGACTTCTGTTTTTCATATCATACATGTCAGCTTGCACCTGTCCATAGGTACTGTTCGTGCGATCCTTAGCAAGGTGTGTGTCAACAACGCAAATATCACCTTTACTCCTGCCTACCCATAAAGATCCTTCAACAACTGAAATGGAAGTCACAGTTACACTAAAACTTCTCGGTTTTGTTAAAATGGGCAAGGAATGCGATGTGCATGGCTTCAATTCTGGCCTCACTGAAGGTGGTTGATGAGTTGAAGTTTTGGTTGGTGGTACATAAAGGGACATTGATTTACCTAGCCTATTTAGGGCTTCTTGTACTTCTGGTGTTTTATGGGGAACTGGTGGCCTATCTACATCCCCATTTTGCTTCTCTGAAGTCAGCTTGCGAGAAGGCATGTTTGGTTTTGGAGGCCTCTCCGGGGGAGTTTCTGTTTTTAGGTCAATCATGGAAAATCTGTTACGTACTTCTGCTATTGCACCTTGTGAAAGATCATCATCATCTGACGAGTCCAGGCTCGTAGCCGAGTCTTCTCTGCTTCTCGGACAGATGTTTCCTTTGTAAGCCTCGTGGTCTTTCACTGACAAAACCAGCTCATCGGCAACAAACTTTTTGTAAATAATGTCTGGTTCAAAAGTAAATGCTCTTATGCAAGTCACCGTTTCTACATCAAATTCAAGAACAATTGGGGTATCAAAAAGCAAAGTAAATGCCTGTTTTTCAGTACACTCAATTTGAGTAACAAACTGGTTTGGCAGCCTAAGCAAGGATAGCAATATCTGCATGCTAACACGCTGATCAGTGAGCACCTTGAAATCAGCCACACTGATGATGTCAATGTTCTTTTCGTTGCTAACCCATACCACGTTATTGTCCTCCGACAATGTCATGCAGTGAATCGGACAGGAGCGCAATCTTAGAGTCTTTGGGTTGGCATAACCTTGGACACGCTTCATAGACATGTTATTTCCCTTTCCAGGTTGCCTCTCATTCGACTTGAACTGGAGCATTTCACCATTCTCCAAAGCCACATATACAGTGGGAAAATGCTGCAAGGAGAAGAAATTCATATATGTTGCAAAGGATTTAACGAACTGTACAAACAGCAACCATAATATAAGCCTTATAATAAGGGCCATTGGATACCTACTTTAGACCTTAATATCAGGTGCATACTGGTATTTTAAAATCTCTACAGAGGACCACAATTCCATGGGTGCCAAATAAAAATCCGTTGTTCATGGCAATGTTAAGTTCACTTAAAATTTTGCATTTGTATATATATTCCACATGCTTATCCAGGACAAAGCGTATTTTGACCCAAGGGGCATAATTTGAACAAGGTTAGTACAAAACAACATTCAGTGTTACTCGCTTTATAATAATATATGCGAATTATACCCCAAGGTTGAAAAGTTTTAAAACAAGCCTTTCCATGAGTACAAACATTTTTTGCTTGTTTAGATTTTTAAAAAGACGATATTACATAATAGTATATATAAAATGAAAAACCATTTTGAATAACAAATAGCCATTTATTCCAAAGTGTTTGCTAGCCATTTCATATTGCTATTTCTTCTAAAAGCACAAAGTACATTTTAATACAGATACATTTATTGTCTGAAATGATATGAGATAAATTGTCAAACCTTCTCTTTCGTAGAGAGAATGTGCAAGGGCAAAGCACTCAGTTTCACCTTGTCTTGCAGCTCCAGTTGAGCTCCCATCTCGAAAACCTCAATTTCATTGTTCTGAAGCAAATAACAGCTCAAATTAAAACTCTGTTTAGAAAAAAATCACATAACCAATCATCTATATAAATTATGAATCAACGTAAGACTTTCAAAGAACATGTCAAACAATCATCATGTCTGTTTTGGGTGTAAGATAACATTTGGATACATTGCCAACTTATAAATTTGTATCAGGAATCACCAATCACAAGGTGAAGTGGCATGTCAACAGGATAGTTGCAATAATCAAACTCCCAGCTATAGACCCCCTGGGTCTGAGCTGTACACTTGTATCCATAAAAGCTCAGAGCATTCAAGAAGAACAACAGGAAACAATGCCTAGGCATATTATACATTATTAAGGATGTAAATTTAAGTGTGTTTTTTATGTACAGTACTGTTAAGTGATTGCTATCTTTATTCTGTTAAAAACACTCAGAATCAACATTAAATAATGAATATAACTTGTTCCCTGAACAAATTAATGCATTATTGAAAAAATTATCATACTGTTCCAGCACTAGCAATCACATTTCATGTATATACTTGTATTTTATAAGTAATCAACCCATCAACGTTTAGGAAAACTAAAATAAACAGTAAAAAATATTCATTGCCCATATAAATACATCACTCCATGTACCACAGTTGCAATCCAAATGAGTTTCCCAACTTTCGTCATGGAGGTGACTCTAGGACCTGGGTACACATTTCTGTCAACAGTCACAGTCCCCCACTCTGGGTCTAGCACACTGAGGGTTCTTCTCTTGTCCTCCCCCTCCCACACCCACAGGTAGGGACGCTTATTGGTGACCTGCAATGAATGGCAAATCAAGCTGAATGGAACCTGTAACATCAAATATCTCTGGGAAAACTGGGCTGTATGCATTTGCTTAAAGTGCAAAAAAAATGTCCCAGATTAGCCGGTGAAGTCCTAACAGTCTAATCAAGGACCATTACTTTGCTTTTATAGAATTTTTGGTTTAAAGGAAGTCTCCTCTAAAAGAAAATCCAGTTTAGGTGGAAAATATCATCACTGATAAGCCTGTGCAGACTGCACAAGCTCATCTAGGATGACATTTTATGCAGAGGCATTAAGCCCAGAACCAGGATCATATCATTTCAAGCACGCATTGATTTTTATACTAATACTCATTGATTTTCCATAGACAATAACTAATTGGATAAACTTAATCTATCAGCATTTTTAATAAAATGTATAAATTGAATTTTATATTAACATACTACTCACTAATTTTCTATAGACACAGAAAAAAACCCATATTAACTGATAAACTAAGATCAAAGATGCATCATACCAATCCTTAGCACAACACAGATAAATTCATTATCCCCAGGTGTTTTATACAATTTCAAAATACAAATGATATCCAAAAAGTGAAACGAAATCTGCTTAACTTAAAAGAAACTAAAACAAAAATTACTGTTTTATTTGTTAGCTTATCATCTGTCTGACAGTTAATTTCCCAGTTAACATCGAGATATCACAAACAGATGTGTAGAAAGTTTTAAGATGATTATTAAGATATTTATTACAAAACCACATTACAGGAGATAAACACAGGATTTTTTAGAGTGTTAATTGAATAAAACTCCACATACATTTTAATACAATGAACATAAATAACTGAAAGTGTCTATTTGTGATAAAGACAACATACAGATGCTCCCATAACACATTGTGGCTCAAATGGCTCCTTGGATATGGTGAATGTGGAACTCTGTATGACAAACTGGGCAGACTTCATGTTGTGTTCTGTCACAATGACATGGGCAGGAGGGCGACTGTCTGCCTCCTCCTTCCAGCATTCCTGCATGAGACTCTCCAGATAGGGGAACCTCGTGTTCATGTTGAAGTCCTGCAGAAATATTGTATCGGTAACGAAAAAAGATATTTGAAGTAAAAGACAACATTAATTATATCACATTAAGTCCAAGTAAGAACTTAATAGTCAGGGTTTTTTTCCCACTTTTTGGGAAGATAGCCCATGGCTTTGTATTTGGGAATTTTATCAGCATTTTCATGAAATTGGAAAAATAAATTCATTAGCCTTTTTTTACCACACGAAAAGTCCACAGATAAGGGAAATACTTAATTTGATATAACTCTTTATAATCATTTAAATTAAAAAAACAAAATCATATAATACGTTGTTTGAGGTAATTGAATTAAAATTGAGATAAAATACACATTAGACATTTCTTTCTAAAAAAAAAAAAAAAAAATTTTTTTTTATTTTTTTTGGGAAATTGGGATTTTTTTGCCACATTTTGGGAAAAAAGTATACTTTTGGAGATTGGAAACATAGCCGAATTTCGGCTATAAAATCGGGCCAAAAAAACCCCTGATAGTATAAGTTACTGTCATTGACATATGTTTGGAAATAGAATGTTCATAAAAGACACAATCCACACATGGTAATCAGGGATAGCACTTAATCCTCAAAGACACAATCCACACATGGTAATCAGGGATGGCACTTAACCCTCAAACAATCCACACATGGTAATCAGGGATGGCACTTATCCCTCAAACACATAGTAATCAGGGATGGCACTTAACCCTCAAACTGGTCCACACATGGTAATCAGGGATGGCACTTAACCCTAGACACAATACACACATGGTAATCAGGGATGGCACTTAACCCTCAAACACAATCCACACATGGTAATCAGGGATGGCACTTAACCCTCAAACACAATCCACACATGGTAATCAGGGATGGCACTTAACCCTAGACACAATACACACATGGTAATCAGGGATGGCACTTAACCCTCAAACTGGTCAACACATGGTAATCAGGGATGGCACTTAACCCTCAAACACAATCCACACATGGTAATCAGGGATGGCACTTAACCCTTGACACAATACACACATGGTAATCAGGGATGGCACTTAACCCTCAAACACAATCCACACATGGTAATCAGGGATGGCACTTAACCCTAGACACAATACACACATGGTAATCAGGGATGGCACTTAACCCTAGACACAATACACACATGGTAATCAGGGATGGCACTTAACCCTTAAACTGGATTTTTGTTAAGAAGAGACTTCCTTTTAAAACAATACAATCAGAAAAAGTTATCCCAGATTAGCCTGAGCCGACTGCACAAGCTAATCTGGGACGACACTTTATGCACATGCATTTAATCCCATTTTCCCAGAGTGATGCTCATATTTATCTCTTACCATGAGGCAAGGTCTCTTTCCCTCCATTTTGAGGGCTTTTGTCACCTGGGACAGGTTCTCATATTCTGAGAAGGGTCTTCTTCCACTGAATATCTCATATATCACCATGGCAAAGGAGAAAATGTCCACCTGAAATAAGAGAATAAAAGCAATAAGATGTGACAACATTTCCTCAAGAATGAATCATGATTTCATGGCTGCCTGGGTCCTAAAACAGCCATAATAATTGTTAATTTAATTTATACAAAAAAAAAAAGCAACATTAGATCCATACTTTCAAGTCTTAGAACAGTACTAGTGGTTGATATATAACAAAAACAAAAAGTTGCAATATTAACAAGATGTGTTTGTGAAACACTATGTCCTTTATATTTTACCTTTGACCTTGAAGGATGACCTTGACCTTTCACCACTCAAAATGTGCAGCTTCATGAGATACACATGCATGCCAAATATCACATTGCTATCTTCAATATTGCAAAGTGTACATTAAATGAGTGATTTTAACCTATATATTTGACCTTTGACCTTGAAGGATGACCTTGACCTTGACATGTCACCATTAAAAATGTGCAGCTCCATGAGATACACATGCATGCCAAATATGAAGTTGCTATCTTCAATATTGTAAAAGTTATGGCAAATGTTAAAGTTTGACGCAAACCAACAAACCAACAAACAAACCAACTGACAGGGCAAAAGCAATATGTCCCCCACTATAGTCGTGCGGGACATAAAACTAAAATGTAGTGACAAGAAAGAAGGAAATTAAATTTTGCAATGGACTGTTCAGATTTGTTTTGTCATCCCACCCCCATTTAAATTTTGTCCAAACATGCCAACATGATTTGTTTTTGGGCATTTACTTTAAACTGTGTATACATCAATATACTAAGGGCTTATTTTTTTGGTTGAGTGTATAATAATTAAATCTGTTTGCATCTGTGCGTTTACTAGACAGATGAAGCAGAAATTTGGCACAACTTGATCTGAATGATGCTACTATACAAAGCTGTTGTAATTACAAAATTACACACCGTAAATCAAATTAATTGCAACTTATAAACAATTAAGTATTGAAGAAACATTAACAAATGGAAAATTGAAATGGGTTCAATGTCCAAAGGAAACTGGGCAGGAAAAAAACAACTACTGAACTACTTGATCCAGGCCATTGGCTGAAAAAACTGTCACCATAGGAAGCTTGGATTACCGGAATAAACCCCCTTCGGAAGAAACCCCCTTCCCTAAAAACGGCATAGCGGAAGAAACCCCCTTTC
Source organism: Dreissena polymorpha (assembly GCF_020536995.1). Taxonomy (NCBI): domain Eukaryota; kingdom Metazoa; phylum Mollusca; class Bivalvia; order Myida; family Dreissenidae; genus Dreissena; species Dreissena polymorpha. The sequence continues at coordinate 77,827,999 of NC_068358.1, forward strand.
ACATTTTGCATACGCGGAAGAAACCCCCTCGCTAGTTTTGCATATGCGGAACAAACCCCCTTCGAGTTTTCAGACAGGCGGAACAAACCCCCTTCGTGTTTTCAGAGGGGCGGAATAAACCCCCTTCCTAAGTGTTAAGTCTTTCCCGCAGAGGTAGTAAAATCCCGACTCGAACGATTACCCAATACATCCGTTTCAACCCGACTCTATTACTGCATGCTTGCTACTTTTCAAGTTTATATTCATTTCCCGATAATCCCGTTTATAACATTTTTAAAGCACTTTCTGGTAAATATTAACGATAAAAGCTCTCAATAATTTCTTTAACACAAACCTTGACATTTTTTTTCTTGTATCAAATAAATTTTCGGCATAAGTGACTATTCATAGACTTGATGAAATATTCCCTCCGAACATGCATCAATCCCCTGACTAGTTGTGTGCTTGTTACAACGCACAATACACCCACGCTTTCTATGCTGCATAATTTTCGCGCCCTTTTTATTGAGAAAAAGAGTCAACACAAAATAAAATTTACACTGCAAAAATATTTCAACGTTGCGGTAATATTTACATTCGGAAGTGTGTTTCGTATTAAAAACGCGTTAACACCAACTTACGGGAGTGTGTCAAATCATTCCCTAAAATCACACAATTAAAGCCGAATGCTAATTTAATTAAACAAAACTGTACATAACTTTACACGAGCCGCAAAGGCGCCGATCATGACAAACCTTTTCATCATTATCTACAATAGCCGGTACATTAAAGGACCTTTTATATATTTAAATGAAGGTGCGAAAATCTTTTTCCTAACTGTTATGTGCTGAGTAAAGAGGTGTACCGGCCGTATGTTCACAAGTTGTTAATGATGAGATGCTCGTGTGAATTTGTCTTGCAATCGTTTCAGTGAGATTATACCATTTTATATGCGATAACTCGTACTAGATTGATAAAAATAACAAAAACACAAAATTAGCGCCAAGACCCGATAGTGACGAAGATATTTCGTACATATTTTCCTTCAATAACCGAAGCATTCGTCTTTAAAAAAAATTTGAATCATGCAATCATGCTTCCCGGGAACTTTCTGAAAATAAAAGTGAATTTCTGTAAACAATTACCGTGCGTTTGAATGTAACTAAATCGTCTGGAAGGGGGTTTGTTCCGCTATGGAAGGGGGTTTCTTCCGCCTATGCAAAACTAGCGAGGGGGTTTCTTCCGCCTATGCAAAACTAGCGAGGGGGTTTCTTCCGCGTATGCAAACTATGAAAGGGGGTTTCTACCGCCCTGCCGTTTTTAGCGAAGGGGGTTTTTTCCGGAGGGGGTTTCTTCCGTACACCGAAGCTTGTACTGCATTCTGCATTGTAGTACAGTTGACCATTTGAGCCATGCTTTTGGAAAACTGGGCTTAATGCATTTGCAGACTGCACAGGATAATCATGGATGACATTTTGGACTGGATGTTTCTTACGAACAGACTTCCTTGAAACGAAAAATTCATAAAAGCGTAAAGTGGCTAATCTGGGAAGACGTTTTATACACGTGCATTAAACCCTGTTTTTCCAAAGCCCTGCATATATACTTTCCATGTTTCACACAAACCTGTTCATTGTATGACACCCCCTCAAGAATCTCTGGTGCCTGGTATCCCAGAGTTCCCACCAGGCCTACACTTCTGCCTCCCCAGCTGTACCTTGATATGCCTGGATAGGAGCAAGACATGATCAATCATCTGCATCAATGTGCGTAATACAAAGCTAAATTAACTGTTATTTTAACAATATTAAAATTCCTGTCATGCTAAAATGGGTATTATGCCATATTGCTGCCAGCGTAGCTCCAGATGAGACTGGACATCAGTGCTGTCTGGTCAGGAGCTACCCTATCCATTAATGACACTGAAACCTTGTGTGACTTATATTGGATAGGATGGCTCCTTACAATGCTGCCCAAAGCAAAGGATACATTTTTACACATAATATTACACATATAAAAGTGACACATTTTGCTTTATTCAAAGTTTAATTGTAGTTAGAAAAAAATATATTTTTAACGCCATAAACAATTCAAAAAGCAAATTATTTGTTAATATTAACATAGTAAAACTCTGCGTTGGCAGCAGACTGATGAACTCACAAAGTCCTTTATTTCATTGGAGGCAACATAAGAGTGCAAGGTGCAAAGTCAAAGTAAATGATCAGTCAATATGTAAATGCAAATACCATAGTCTGACAGCTTGACATTGACTGGTGCCTCCAAGGCCAAGGACATTGTGAGGATGTTGTCTGACTTCAGGTCCTTGTAGACAATACAATTGCTGTGCAGGTACTCCAATCCTTTGCCAATCTGCAATAAGCCACACATTTCTGATAGAGATGCTTCATAAACAAATGTGAAACACTCTGGGAAAACCTGGCTTAATGCATGTGTGCAAGTGCACTTTGCACTGGCCAATCAGGGCCAACGCTTTCTGCTTTTATAAAAATTTGGTTTAAGACATTCTCTTCTAAACAAAAAGCCAGTTAAGACGGAAAGTGTTGTCCATGATTAACCTGTGCCGACTGCACAGGCTTATCTGAGATGACACGTTAAGAAATTGTTTTCCCAGAACACGGTTTTGGGAAATGTGGTTCTATATTAGTTATATATCCAAACAAATTAGCTAAAAAAGACCTTTGCACAGACACAGAGGTGACATGTATTCATATGTAAATCTGGTAGTTCTAAATTAGCCCTTAACCAATCTTTTAAACAACCAGTAAAAACAAACAAATAAAAAAGTGATAAGTTACTTATCACAAAAACATTACTAAGCCATGACTGCTTATAATTACACCTTTAAATAACAGCATTAGATTTTTATGCAACCTGAAAAAACTCTTTGATTTAGTCCAAAGATTTTCCTATTTATTCAAGTTAATAAAACATATGAATTGATTGCGATTTCAAACTAAAATTTGGGTTCCAACAATAATTTTCACAGCATAATATGATGTGAAAATTAGAGTTGGAACCCAAATTTTAGTTCAAAATATGTTTAATTTACTTGAATAAATAGGAAAATTTTAGGACTGGCAGCAATTTTGATATAGTTATTAATAGTGTTTGAAATGGCAGTCGTCAAACATTTATTAAAATCATTTAATTTTTCTGAAGTAGACTAAAACAAAGTACCTGATACACAAGTTTGAAGATGAGCTCTTTAGTGAGAAAAGGTGAATAGAGGCGATCCTTTTCCCAGTTTAGGTAGTAAGCCTTATCATCCATCTCTTTGTCCAAGACGTTTCGCAGACTACCCAAGGGAGCTAACTCCAGAGCCATCATAAGTTTAGGGCTAAATGCCACACCCACAAGGGAGATAATACAAGGGTGATGCAGACGGCTGGTAAGAGAGACTTCTTGGCGCAATTCTTTCAACGATCTGTATGACTGAAAACACACACAACAGAAATGATTTAGAAATGATTGAATATCTTGTTTTTATGTGCAAGCCAATAATTTACTATGCATCAAACTTTGGAACAATACTAGAGTAGAAAAAATATGTTAATTTTGGCATCAGTATATTAATCACATAATCATTAAAGGGAAAAAAAACACTGGAGGGTAATAATTAGAAAAACATATGCAATATAAATTTCAAGGAGTATGCAGGTCAAATCTACAGGATGATTTCTTATAAAAAATACTAACATTTTAAACAAGATTTGCTTGTAAGTCCTCTGTGGATCTAATCAGAGAGTAATTTAAGTTTACACTCAGTCCATCCTTCGGTCATTGTGTGTCTGAATTTCCATGTCCTTAGTTTAAACCTATTTATTTTAAATAGATTACATCAAAAGCCTTAGTCGTATTGAAACGCTCTGGAGTCCGTTTCCTGAGACTAGAACAAGTACTTGGTGTCTTTTGGGAAATCAAAGGAGGGCCTCCAGTTTGGATCAAACCCATGACTTCCTGGTTGCTAGGCAAACACCATATCCACTGCGCCAAGGTGGCCTCTAAGTTTCTGAGTTTCCATGTCCTTGTTTCCATGTGTCAGTATTTCTGTGTGTTTGAGTGTGTGAGTTTCCATGTCCTTGTTTCCATGTGTCAGTTTTTCTGTATGTCCGTGTGTCTGAGTTTTAATGTCCTTGTTTCAATGTGTCAGTATATCTATGCGTCTGTGTGTCTGAGTTTCCATGTCCTTGTTTCAATGTGTCGGTATTTCTGTGTGTCTGAGTTTTAATGTCCTAATTTCAATGTGTCAGTATTTTTGTGTGTCTGAGTTTTAATGTCCTTATTTCAATGTGTCAGTATTTTCGTGTGTCTGAGTTTTAATGTCCTTATTTCAATGTGTCAGTATTTCTGTGTGTCTGTGTGTCCGAGTTTCCATGTCCTTGTTTAGATGTGTCAGTATTTCTGTGTGCCTGAGTTTCCATTCATTGTTTCTATGTGTCAGTATTTTCGTGTGTCTGAGTTTCCATGTCCTTGTTTCAATGTGTCAGTATTTGTGTGTGTCCGACTGAATCTGGATCCTGTGATAGCTCAAAAAGTGCTTAAGCTAGGTTGATAATACTTGGTAAAAGAATAGAGGGCTTTTTTATCAAATGAAATGTATGGTTGCTATGTTTATGAAATATAAAATACGAACAACTAAAATCTGATCCCGCACTAGGTCAAAACACTCACTTAATGAAACATGTTTAGTGGATAGATGTACATTAAGACGAATTAAATATTAAAATTATGGTTACTATGGTAACAGATGCTATGGTTACAAAAAAACATTGAAAACTGAAGCTAAATCCTGCAATAAATCAAGAAGTATATAAGCTTAGGATTGATGAAATTTGGTATGTGTATAGGGTGACATATGGGAAATATGCAAATTATTTCAATTTTGTTTGTCAGTTAGTTGAAAAAATCTGGATCCTGTGCTAGCTCAATAAGTGCTTGAGCTAGGTTGTTGAAACTCTGTATATGGATAGAGAGCCAAGTGGGAAATATGCATGTAAACAAGGGCTGTTTGTAAAACATGCATGCCCCCCCCCCCCCATATGGGCTGTCAGTTGTAGCGGCAGCCATTGTGTGAATATGTTTTTTGTCACTGTGACCTTGACCTTTGACCTAGAGACCTGAAAATCAATAGGGGTCATCTGCCTGTCATTATCAATGTACCTATGAAGTTTCATGATCCTAGGCCTAATTATTCTTGAGTTATCATTAGGAAACCATTTTACTGTTTCGAGTCACTATGACCTTGACCTTTGACCTAGTGACATGAAAATCAATAGGGGTCATCTGCCAGTCATGATCAATGTACCTTTTAAGTTTCATGATCCTAGGCGTAATCATTCTTGAGTTATCATCCGGAAACCATTTCAATGTTTCGAATCACTGTGACCTTGACCTTTGACCTAGTGTCCTGAAAATCAATAGGGGTCATCTGCCAGTCATGATCAATGTACCTATGAAGTTTCATGATCCTAGGCGTAAGCATTCTTGAGTTATCATCCGGAAACCATTTTACTATTTCGAGTCACTGTGACCTTGACCTTTGACCTAGTGACCTGAAAATCAATAGGGGTCATCTGCCAGTCATGATCAATGTACCTATGAAGTTTCATGATCCTAGGCCAAAGCATTCTTGAATTATCATCCGGAAACCATTTTACTATTTCGAGTCACTGTGACCTTGACCTTTGACCTAGTGACCTGAAAATCAATAGGGGTCATCTGCCAGTCATGATCAATGTACCTATGAAGTTGCATGATCCTAGGCCTAATTATTCTTGAGTTATCATTAGGAAACCATTTTACTGTTTCGAGTCACTATGACCTTAACCTTTGACCTAGTGACATGAAAATCAATAGGGTTCATCTGCCAGTCATGATCAATGTACCTTTCAAGTTTCATGATCCTAGGCGTAAGCATTCTTGAGTTATCATCCGGAAAACATTTCAATGTTTCGAATCACTGTGACCTTGACCTTTGACCTAGTGTCCTGAAAATCAATAGGGGTCATCTGCCAGTCATGATCAATGTACCTATGAAGTTTCATGATCCTAGGCGTAAGCATTCTTCAGTTATCATCCGGAAACCATTTTACTATTTCGAGTCACTGTGACCTTGACCTTTGACCTAGTGACCTGAAAATCAATAGGGGTCATCTGCCAGTCATGATCAATGTACCTATGAAGTTTCATGATCCTAGGCCAAAGCATTCTTGAATTATCATCCGGAAACCATTTTACTATTTCGAGTCACTGTGACCTTGACCTTTGACCTAGTGACCTGAAAATCAATAGGGGTCATCTGCCAGTCATGATCAATGTACCTATGAAGTTGCATGATCCTAGGCCTAAGCGTTCTTGAGTTATCATCATGAAACCATCTGGTGGACGGACGGACCGACCGACATGTGCAAAACAATATACCCCCTCTTCTTCAAAGGGGGACATAAATATTAGTTTTTTTGTCATGCAATAAAAGTGGTTGCTTTTAAAAAACAGTTAAAACAAACAACTGGATCATGCAACAACTAAAAAAATACTTCAGCTAAGTTGATGGACTCAGTTTGTGGGTAGGGCCATATGTGGAATACATGTATGAATTTTGTTTTAATGTTGACTGTCTGTCTGTTTGTCTATCCCCTTACAGAAATAAAAAGGTTGTGCTATCTAGCGGCAATGTTGCGGCTACAAAGCCGCTACCATTTTTTTGAAGCCACAACTACTCTAAGCTAGCAAGTAGCTTATAGTAGCCACTAGTGGCTACCTTGTGGCAATCTTATGGCTATTAGTGGCCGCTAGCGGCTCATAGTAGCCAGAAGATGGCCAGAACATATTTTAGTATCAAAAAAGTGCAATTATGAGCCAGATGGTAGCCACAACCAATACTTTAATATTAATCTTAAAAACACAAAAGGCTTATAGTAACCACAAGTGGCTCTTAGTAGCCAGAAGGTGGCCAGAACATTTTTTTTGTCAATAGAATGGCACTCTTGATCCAGAAGGGAGCCACAATTGTAGAATGACATCATATTTTGTATGATGTCATGACATCACTGATGATGTCATCAGACAAAAAATCAAAATGGCTGAAGAAACGGACAAACAAAAAGAAGATGTGAGAAATGAAGTATACTAACATAAGAGAAATGTAAATTTCTATGTTTTAGATTGTGTTATTTACTTTCATATGTTTTTCTTTTCTCGCCTGTATAGGCGTGCATGTTAATGTATGTGTTTTTGAATATGTGCGTGCAAATTGCATGTGGTTAAGAGAGTTGGTACTTTATGAAAATGTAAAACCACTCATTTTAGTATATTACTACTTTGTGTTATTGATGACTTCATAAGAGTGCATTAATAAATGAGAAAACAAAAGACTTAAAGTCATTGTAAGTAAGCTGTGGTGATTAATTCAGTTTCCATTGGTGTATAATAAAGAAAAAGCATGGTTTTGGAAATAAAAGCCTGCATTATTGAAATATTAAATTTGATTTTTCATACCAAAAAAAGGACGTCCGTTTCAACTTTTAACACTGACATTTTCTTTGACATTTGATTTGGTTAAAAACAAAGGTTTTGAATAAAAATCATGTTTTCATTCATGTGTTGAAGGTTTGTATCTATATTTTTTTTATTATAACATAATTTATTTTTACATTTCAATTGTTGCTTTAAAGCAAAAGCAGTAAAATAACATGTACCAGAGCAAGATTATTTTTATTTCTGGATTATTTCAAAAGGTTGTCATGATGTTTTAATTCTAGCTGTTGGGCTGGCCATTTGTCAAGTCAACATAAAAGACAAAAGCAATCCATATGATATATATTATTTCTAAGAGGGTTGCTGATAAAAAAAAAGGAAATAATATTGCAGTGTTTCAGATTGGCCCAACTTTCCTCAGGACAGGTGTCCTTAATGGTCAAATTTTTTAACATCAGACAGTTTTGTTATCGTAAAGTTAAAAAAAAAACAAGTCAAAACTAAATCTAATTACATTTTACTTCAAATAACACTTAACTATAGACCTAGGAGAGTTTTTTAGTAGAAAATGCATTGGTTTGCAATTTATAATATGGTATTGTAGGTTCATATTTGTTCATGGCTGTCAAGGATTGCAATCATTACACTCTTGAACAGCAGACGATTAATTTCATAAACCTTGAGGAGCCATCCCAGAACTAGTAGCGGCAACGTAGCCACAACTAGTAGCCAGAAAGCTTTTTGCATACAAAAAACCACCTTGCTGCAACATAGCGGCAACTAGTAGCGTCAACTTAGCCGCAAAATTGTGGCAACTTAGCATTGCGGCAACTTAGCCGCGACTAGTAGCCACAGGGCCTAAATTTTCGTAAGGGTCCCTCTCTCTGCGCAAAAAATCTGGATCCTGCTATAACTTAACAAGTATTTAAGCTAGGCTGATGAAAACCAGTATATGGATAAAAGGCTATGTATGTAAAATGCATGTTTTTTGTTTCAGTTATTTATAAGACAACAATTTAGGTTGAAAAAGTTACATAAATTAGTGAAAGGTAAAATCAGGATCCTGCAACAACTAAAAAAGTACTCGGAGCTAAGTTGATGAAATTCTGTAAGTGGATGGAGGAACATCAAAGCTAAGTTGATGAAATTTTGTAAATGGATAGAGGAACACATGGTTAATATGCACTTTATTTCAGTTTCTTTTGTACCACCAATATTGTGTTTGCTATTGTCATAGAAACAACTCACAACTACAACATGCATCTCGCCATAACATAACATAACATAACAGTACTTGTGCTCGGTAAATAAAAAACTTCAGCAGATATTGTTCTTTACTAACTCTTATAACATAAACCCACTGGAGGACTGCTGTTTTGTCTGTGAGAAAGCTCTTGTTATTTCTCTGATGTCCATAAAATAAAACAGTTTAATTTCATGTGTATCTAACATAAGTAATTTAAAAAGTTACCTTTATTGCCAATTCTGAATCATAATCTGATGATGAAAATGGGCCTTCGTTGAAAAATGTGTTTTCATAAATGTCTTCCTCAGCTGAAATTGTTAAAACAGTGTAAATCATTCTTTATTTAATTCTTCTTTAAAGAGATATAAATAAATAAATAAATCCTTATATTTATTCAATTATGTGTACTTAGCTCTTTTTTTACTTGGCTACTTACTGGTAAGCAATTCTTGCACAAAGGCACTTATTTCAATTAAAAAAAAAAAAAATTGAAAATTATTTTATTTTGTTTACGTCTCTGGAAACGATGAAATGTTTTTTTTACAGATAATAAAGTTAAAGACCTATCATGAATTTAAATGTTTAACTTTAGTCAGAATTAGTCAGTGTCAAAAAACAAGGCCCATGTATAATAGGAGATATGGTAGGCATTTCTGATCATAAATAATGACAAAGTTTGTTGTTTTTTGTATTCTTATAATAAGACTGCTTGATCATTTGCTATAAATCTTGATAGCAGTACAATTTTATACACAATCAAGCATACATATAAAATGAAGACACACTGAAAACAGAAGTAGTAGCAATATTCAGGTTCAATTAAATGATCACTGAAAAATGATTAACAATGACAAATTTGCAATTCAGAAAACAGACATGTCTTGAATAAGTGTTAAAAACTGCTCCAATGGTGAAAATGCACATTGATGAAAACTGATCTAAGGAAAATGTGGCAATAAAACCAATACCAGTCACAATCTATAAATGCTAAACCTGATTTACCTGCAGTAGAGTCAAAGGTAGAGATGGTGGCAGTGCCGCTATCGCTCCCTTTGGAGTCAAACTTATGGTTACTAGACCCTGGCTTCTGACGTATATCGCTACGATAGATCTTCACTGCTACTGCAGTGTCACCATAGTAACCTGCAAAACAAATTAAAAAAAAAAAGTCAACATATGTACTGTTCATACGAATTTTGAGAGAAATTTAATTATTAAAGTAACTTGGATCGCAGCATTGCCATAGAAACAATAATTCAGTAAGTACAAAACTAATATAAATATTAAAATAGTTATACATTTTTAATTCTAGATCTAGTTAACATAATAACTCTACCAACAAAAATCACTATTATATGTATTTTCAATAACTGAGCAAACACCCAAACTTAAAAGACTGAAAACTCCCTTTAATATTTACTGTAGAACATACAAGCTCTTCAACAGAAATGTTTGAGATGTCAATTACCTTTGTACACGGCTCCAGCCACTCCACCTCCCAGGCAGTTTTCTTTGGTTTCCTCCAACTTTAGCAGGCCCAGTTCCATAAAGAACTTCCTTGGCAAATCTTTCAACAGTAACTCTGGGACCAATGTTGTCAGCTCATACTGTTTACCTGTTGTCTGCTGCTGGCATTGTAAGATAATTACAGATATTATACACTCAAAAGATTTGATGTTGATATGACATGCAATGACACAATAAAAGTAAACAGTGCTTTATATGAAGCAGCAATCAAAGTAGACATAAACTTAACAATCAATCAATCAATCATTCATTCAATCAATCAATCAAGCAAGCAAACAATCAATTTTGATGCAACACTAAGTGGCACAACAATAACATTAAGTGTACACACACAAATCCCAATAAATATTGACGTAACACTGATTGACAATATTCAATGTTGACATAACACAAAATGACACACAATTAAATTGTCTCATTATATAGTTCTTTAGTCCATTTGATATCAGCAAAACTAGAAAAATCAATCAGAGTTGTCCTTGTGTACTTTGCCCCCACCCCCTACAACTTCAACAAATAAGGCTGTGAGGACCTGGGTGTGAGAACCTGGTTCATGTCTAGCTACTAGTATTACTGAGTTGCTTAACATTTTTAAGTTAAGAGTGTTGTTTGGAAAAACTGAAGTACCCAGTCTTAAAAATCTCACGCGCCCCTGAGTAGGCAATTAATAAGAACTGATTGGGAAAAGAACACAGTCTGTGCAATAGCCCTAGAATATACAGACAAGTAAATCTACGGCCACATACCTTTGGACACACGACGGGCAGCCCCTGCACAAGTTTTTTAGCACAGTACTCCACGGTGAAGTGGTTCAGACAGGCTGGCAGGGGCTGGGTAGGGTAGCAGTTGGGGCACACAGCATAGCGCGTCAGTCTCTCTGTCATCGACTGGGAATCAATCTCTAACAGACCTGTATACATATAAATGAATACTATTTATATAAACACTTGGTAAAGTTTTGTTTTTTTAATTTTGGTCAGTTTACTTGTTACAAAGTTCCACTTAACAGATACAAATGAAACCTGTTATTTTATACCCTTATAGTATCAGATATAAGATAAATAGTATTTAACAGGTAAATCTATTTTCACACTTGATGTACAGAACATCTTTCTGACCTGGATAGAAGTCCTGTACAATGTCTTCTATTTCATCAACAATCACCCCCATGATACCAAACTCTTGCCTGCGATTGACCTCTGTTATAAGAATCCCTTTTAATGACTCATCTTCATCACCTGTCAAATGGTTGTATCAACATTTATAATGGATATAAAACAAACAGCCAGTAGTGGGGAACAAATATTGCAAACAAGAAAGTACAAGAAAGCAAAACAAGATGGCCAAGATGGCCCTAGTTCGCTCACCTTTTTTACAAGGCCTTGTTCATTGCTTAGCTGAAAATTCAGTACTCTATAGCATATTACATTGGTTCTCTTCTGTTTACTTTTGCAGTGTGAGCATATGATTAATTCTGATTGAGTACTGTCTATTTGCATGGGTTTTTTGCATGCAAACATTTGCAAATAATGGTAATTCTACATGTGTTTACAAGGTTTTTGTAAGATTTGAACCTCCTGACCAAGATTTTGACCCCACATGACCAAATGTCAAACTTTGCATAGATATCATCAAGAAAAACATCCTGGTAAAGTATCATCATTATTGGACCAAAACTATTCCCTTTGTGTGTTTACAAGGTATCATTGGGGACAAATTTTCTGACCAAGTTTCATGAAGATTGGACCAGAAATGTGCCCACTAGAATGTTTACAAGGTTTCTCTATAGCCAAATAAGGAAAAGTGCCCTGCCCACTGGTGGCCATGTTTTTCAATGGACTGGAACCACTTTTGAACTCAACCAAGATATCATTAAGACAAACATTTTGAAAAAGTTACATGAAGGTTGGGTATGAAATGTGTCTTCTACAGTGTGTACAAAGTTTTTCTTTTTCTTGACCTAGTGACCTAGTTTTTGACCCAGCACGACCCAGTTTCGAACTCGACCAAGATTTAAATGGGACAAAGCTTCTGACCAAATTTCATGAAGATCGGACGAGAAATGTGGCCTCTAGAGTGTTTACAAACAAATGTGGACGGACAGACGACGGACAAAGACCGATCACAAAAGCTCACCTGAGCAATCAGGTGAGCTAAAAAGCAACTAGGTTAGCGAGAATTTCTTTGATTATTTTTTACTCAACTATAGTACAGACATTAATGTACTCTCTGTTAGGATAATAAAATGAACATTGTTATGAAATGTCAGTGTCAGCAAAAAGGTCACTGGCAGCATAAGATAAGAATAAGACAAAAAATCAAAGTCAGCATCGTTGTTCAGCATGACAAGCATAAGGATTAAGGTCAATGTAAGCATAACATCAGTATCAACATGAAGTCAGGTTCTACCTCAAGGTCAGGGTCAGCATAAGGGTCAGTGTCAGTGTTGGCATAAAGTCCACTGTAAACATAAAGATATGTGTCAGCAAAAGATCATTGAAAAGGTCAGTTTCTGCATAAAATCAGTCTCAGCATAAAATCATGAGATCAAAGTCAGTATAAGCGAAGTGACAACATAAATGTTAGTGACATCTGACAATCAGTGTCAGGATAACATCACTGTCAGCATAAAGGTCAGTATAAAGCGTCAGTAGAAATGTCAACCTAAGGTCACTGCCAGCATAAAGGTAATTGTCAGTGTCACAATTTTGGTCAAAATCAAGATAGTGGTCTTTGTCAAAATTTTGGTCACTGTCAGGAAAACAGTCAGTGTTAGCCTTTCAATTAATGTCAGGATAATGGTCTGATTCAGCAATAATGATAATGTCAGGATAATGGACTGTGTCAGCAAAGATTAATGTTAGGATAATAGTCTGTGTCAGAATTAAGGGGAAAAAAAAGAATTAAGGGGAATGTCAAGATAACAGTCTGTGTCAGAATTAAGGGCAATTTCAGGATAGTTGTCTGTGTCAGCATTAACAGAAATGTCAGGATATTGGTCTGTTTTTGCATTAAGGGCAATATCAGAATTGTGGTCTGCGCCAGAATTAAGGGCAATGTCAGGACCACACTCTCTTTCAGCAATAAGGGCATTGTCAAGATAACAGTCTGTGTCAGCATTAAGGTTTATGTCAGGACGACAGTCTGTGACTGCATTAACTTAAGGGAAATGTGCGGACAACATTCTTTGTCAATGTTAAATTAAGGTCAATGACAGGACAACATTCTGTGTCTGCATTAAGGGAAATGTGAGGACAACATTCTGTGTCAGCGTTAAGGTCAATGACAGGACAACATTCTGTGTCTGCATTAAGGTTTATGTCAGGACGACAGTCTGTGTCTGCATTAAGGAAAATGTGAGGACAGCATTCTGTGTCAGCATTAAAGTTTATGTCAGGACAACATCCTGTGTCAGTATTAAGTTTTATGGCAGGCCAACATTCTGTGTCAGCATTAAGGTTAATGACAAGACAAAAGTCTGTTCCAGCATTAAGGGAAATGTCAGGAAAACAGTCTGTGTCAGCATTAAAGTCAATGTCAGGACAACAGTCTGTGTCAGCATTAAGGAAAATGTGAGGACAACAGTCTGTGTCAGCATTAAGGGAAATGTGAGGACAACAGTCTGTGCCAGCATTAAAGTCAATGCCAGGACAACAGTCTGTGTCAGCATTAAAGTCAATGTCAGGACAACAGTCTGTGTCAGCATTAAGGGAAATGTCAGGACAACAGTCTGTGTCAGCATTAAGGAAAATGTGAGGACAACAGTCTGTGTCAGTATTAAGGGAAATGTGAGGACAACAGTCTGTGCCAGCATTAAGGTCAAAGTCGGCATGAAGGGCAATATCAAGATAATGGTAAGTGTCAGCATTAAAGGAAATGTTAGGGAAACAGTCAGTGTCAGCATTAACGGAAATGTCAGGAAAACAGTCAGTGTCAGCATTAAGGGAAATGTGAGGACAACAGTCTGTGTCAGCATTAAGGGAAATGTGAGGACAACAGTCTGTGTCAGCATTAAGCTAAATGGCAGGAAAATAGTCAGTGTCAGCGTCAGGAAATGTCAGGAAAACAGTCTGTGTCAGCATAAAGGGAAATGTCAGGAAAACAGTGTCAGCATTAAGCTAAATGGCAGGAAAATAGTCAGTGTCAGCGTCAGGAAATGTCAGGAAAACAGTCTGTGTCAGCATAAAGGGAAATGTCAGGAAAACAGTCAGTGTCAGCATCAGGAAATGTCAGGAAAACAGTCAGTGTCAGCATCAGCAATTGTCAGGAAAACAGTCAGTGTCAGCATCAGCAATTGACAGGAAAACAGTCAGTGTCAGCATCAGCAATTGTCAGGAAAACAGTCAGTGTCAGCATCAGCAATTGTCAGGAAAACAGTCAGTGTCAGCATCAGCAATTGACATGAAAACAGTCAGTGTCAGCATCAGCAATTGTCAGGAAAACAGTCAGTGTCAGCATTAAGGGAAATGTCAGGATATTTTTTGGGGGACTATGCATACCACTTAAGCATACTGGCTCTACACAGAAGCTTCCATCTGCATGTGTGACCCTCATCCACTCCTGACAAAATGTGTTTGTATGGTTTTTTATATACAAACCCTTGGATCTAAAATGAAAAGTAATAATAACAAGTTTTAAACATTTAAAACGGTAGTGCATTACATTAATATTACAACAATCTATGCAAACATGCTTTAATCAATCCATTTATTCCACCCGTGAGTAAATGATCTTTCATAATAAAACTCAAGGTCATATAAACTTAAGCATTTTACCACCTTAAATCTTAATGAGACCCTATATGTACATAATTAATTCTAGAATGCATGGTTTAAAGGTTAACAATTAGGGATGCAGGAGGTTAACTGGTTAACCGGTTAACCTATCGAAATGACCAGTTAACTGGTGACATTTTCGGGAAAAGGTTAACCTGAAAAAAAAAATTAGTATGCTTTTTTCTTGAAATAATTTTTTTCTCTTTTTCACAATACAATTCATACGATAATACGTTTTGCAGGCGACATACTGCCAATTTGAGCTGGCAACTAGTAAGAACAACATGCCAAATCATGAATGGTAGTAAATAACGTGTCAACAAACAAGGCAATAAAGAAATAAAGCAATAAATCAGTACCTTTGTGGTAACAAACAGGGGGTATGTTTTGATATTTGGTTTTGTTGTTTTGTTTAACTTGCAAAAAATTAACAAGCGAACTGCGGAGAGTGGGGGCAATTAGTGAAGAAGCGATTGACACGTGTATCAAACTCGCGATAAAATTCAGTTGAGACATTGGATGGCTTATTTTGACGTTTTGTTAACCAAAATTCAACACTGATTGCCCGCAAAAATAAAGTATTCATAAGTAACAGGTTTTTCAAGAATTGCATTCGTAGTTAAAATTTTGTTGAGTTTAGGTCTTATTTGTTCTTTCAGAAATTAAAATCATTGTTAATTATTTACGTCATCCACGATTCCACCACTACCGTCTGAGGCAAGATTTATTTAAGAAAGCAAATAATTAAACTAATTTAATAAATAAACATTACATAATAATAAAATTAAAACAGAATAAACCAAGAAACACACCATTTGTGAGCGATACGACGCGAACGTAATGTAAACGACCCAACCAAACATAAGCTTATGACCCGTGAAAATTAACATTATGTAATTCTTAATATTTTTACACATATTCTTTTACGCAGGAAAATAGAAAACAATATATAGCAAACATTTACAAAATTACAACAAGAGGGCCTGAAAGGCCCAAGGTAGCTCACCTGAGATAACAAGATATCATTGGGACAAATCTTCTGACCAAATTTCATGTAGATTGGACAATAAATGTGGCCTCTAGAGTGTTAACAAGGTTTTACTATAGCCATATAAGAAAAAATGCCCCGCCCCTGGTTGCCATGCTTTTAAAGCAACCAAAACCATTTTCGAACTCATCCAAGATATCATTGGGACAAATCTTCAGCCCAAGTTTCCAGATGATCGCAAAATAAATGTGACCTTTAGTGTGTTAACAAGGTGTTACTATAGCCATATAAGGAAAAATGCCCCGACCCTGTGGTGGCCATGTTTTTCAACCAACCGACATCATTTTTTAACTCGTCCAAGATATTATTGGGATGAATCTTCTGACTGAGTTTTATGAAGATCAGACAAATGTGGCCTCTAGAGTATTAACAAGGTTTTACTAAAGCATGATATATAGCCATATTAGGAAAAATGCCCCCCCCCTGGTGGCCATGTTTTTTAAGCAACCAAAACCATTTTCGAACTCATCCAAGATATCATTAGGACAAATCTTCTGACCAAGTTTCATGAAGATCGGAAAATTAATGTGGCCTCTAGAGTGTTAACAAGGTTTTACTATAGCCATATAAGGAAAAATGCCCCGCCCCCTGGCAGCCATGTTTTTCAACCAACCAGCATCATTTTTGAACACGTCCACTATATTATTAGGATGAATCTTCTGACCAAGTTTCATGAAGATCGGACAATAAATGTGGCCTCTAGAGTGTTAACAAGATTTTACTATAGCCATATATAGCCATATTAAGAAAAATGCCCCGCCCCTTGGCAGCAATGTTTTTCAAGCAAACGTATCCATTTTCGAACTCATCAAAGATATCATTGAGACCAATCTTCTGACCAAATTTCATGAAGATTGGACAATAAATGTAGCCTCTAGAGTGTTCACAAGGTTTTACTAAAGCCATATATAGCCATATAAGGAAAATGCCCCGCCCCTTGGCAGCCATGTTTTTCAAGCAAACGTGACCACTTTTGAACTCATCCAAGATATCATTGAGACCAATCTTCCGACCAAATTTCATGAAGATTGGTCAATAAATGTGGCCTCTAGAGTGTTAACAAGGTTTTACAACAGCCATACAGGAAAGGAAAACTGCCCCGCGCCCTGGCAGCCATGTTTTTTCACCGATCTGGACCATTTTCGAACTTGTCCGAGATATCAATGAAACCAATGTTTTGAACAAGTTTTATGATGATTGGGCAAAAATTGTGACTAGAGTGTTCACAAGGTTTCTCTATAGCCATATAAGGAATACTGCCCCGCCCCCTGGCGGCCATGTTTTTCAACGGACAGGAACTATTTTTTAACTCAACCAACATGTCATTCAGACAAACATTTTGACAAATTTACATGAAGATTGGGCATCAAATGTGACTTCTACAGTTTTCACAAGGTTTTTCTTTTTTTGGACCTAGTGACCTAGTTTTTGACCCAGCATGACCCAGTTTCGAACTCAGTCAAGGTATCAATCAGACAAATGTTCTGACCAAGTTTCATGAAGATTGGATAATAAATGTGGCCTCTAGAGTGTTCACAAGGCAAAATGTTGACAACGGACGACGCACGACAGACAAAAGGCGATCACAAGAGCTCACCATGAGCACGTTGTGCTCAGGTGAGCTAAAAATAAATGTAACAATACATTTTATTAAGAAACAGATATGTTATCAACACAAGCGATCTCAAATTACTTTTGATTCTATAGAGAGTACAGGTACGAGCGGTATGACATTGTTTACGTATACTTTAACATTTTAACTACTTAAGGTGTGTCTGTTAACCGGTTACTAAGCGGTGTAGCGGTCCATTTTTCCCCGGCCAGTTTTTCCCCGGGGAAAAATTGACCTAGGCCATTTTTTCCCCAGGGAAAGATTGGCCTTAGCCGTTTTTTCCCTCGGGCAAAAATGTCCCAGGCCAATCTTTCCCCCCCCCCCTTGGCCGAATTTTCCCCCCTTACTTAAAGAATTAATTGCAACATGACTATTGGCCATTTTTTCTCCCCTCCGCAAATTCCCCCCCCCCCCCTACAAGTGAATTTATTTTAACATGACTCTGGGCCATTATTTCTCCCCTCTGCCAATCCCCCCCCCCCCCCCTTACTTAAGATTTTCATTTAACATGACTCTCTTGGCCATTTTTCTCCCCTCGGCAAATTTTCCCCCCTACATAAGAATTTATTTTAACAAGACTCTGGGCCATTTTTTCTCCCCTCTGCCAATCCCCCCCCCCCCCTACTTAAGATTTTATTTTAACATGACTCTCCCCCGGGGGAAAACAAAATGTCCGAGGCCAATCTTTCCCCCCCCCCCTACTTAAGGAATTAATTGCAACATGACTCTTGGCCATTTATTCTCCCCTTGATCATTTCGCCCCCTCCGTACAGATGTGCTTGATAGAATAATACAGGTATTAAGTTAATAAAAGGGCAATTAAGGTCAAATGTCAAATTGGGTTAAAATATCTTTAGTACTTTTAAAAATATGCCCCGGACAAAGGTGTGGCGGTCGTGACAGACAGACAGACAGAGAAGTGATCCCTATATGTTGCGGAGCTACTTTGTATCAGACGGTACAAAACAAACTTGGCCATTTTTTCTCCCCTTCACTAATCAAGATATCTTAATGCAATATTACTCTCAGTCATTTGTTCTCCCCTTGGCCACTCTTGCTTGTATCTAATGGTACAAATTGAAGTTTGTCATGTTATTTGTGGAAACAACTGCTAAAATGTCATGCTTATGAAGGCTATTTGATGAAACTCTAATTTTAAGCAACCTTTTGGAAGAACTGTCTATAACTTAAAATTCACATAAAAATATAACTAAACAGGCAGTTTTAGCAACTCTCATTCAAATTCTGATGTTAAAACTACTTTTACATGAAGAAAAACTGGCCAGGGGGGAAAACTGGCCGAAAAGTGAAGAATAAATGTAAAAGATACGTAAATTAAAAGATAAGGGGATAGAGGTAGTTTTAGCAACTCTCTATCAAATTCTGTTTTTAAAACTACTTTTACAAGGTAGGGGGAAAAACTTGCCAGGGGGGGAAAACTGGCCTAAAAGTGAAGAATAAATGTAAAAGAAAAGTAAAATAAAAGATAGGAGTGTGGAGGCAGTTTTAGCAACTCTCTTTCAAATTCTATTGGTAAAACTACTTTTACAAGGTAGAGGGGGGGGGAAACTGGCCAAGGGGGAAAAACTGGCCAAAAAGTGTAGACGGAAAGATATATTAAATGAAAAATCAGGGGGGAAGAACTGGACTAGGGGGGGAAGAATTGGCCTAAGCCACTTTTTCCCCAAGAAAAAAATGGACTAGTCCATTTTTTCCCCAGGGAAAAAGTGGCCAAGGGGGGGGGTAAAATGGCCTGTTACACCGGTTACAGCAAAAGGTTAACCGGTTAATGATTTTTGTAACCTCTTGCATCCCTATTAACAAAAGATGTATCCAGAAATAAACCAGGTTTAAGAAAAATCTGCTTCTACAAACAAAGTTGATCACCTTAAAATTCTTTTAAAATAACACACTACATCAACAGCTATTGTTAGAATGAAACTCCCTTTGGCGGATAACATGGGTCATTGTGCAATTCGGAATAAAAATATATGGGTTGTTTTTCTTTTACAGTTTGTATAAAATGGTTGTTAAACATTAACTTATAACTATTACCTTAAATATATTTATTTAAGGTATACATACAATTTGTTTACAAGAAATAAATCAAAATGCTATCATGATCATATATATATATATATATATATATATATATATATATATATATATATATATATATATATATATATATATATATATATATATATATATTGGATTCATTAAATTAAAAATTAATCAAACTTCTTGAGTGTATGATGCACTCAATGCAATAAGACTACAATATGACGTGCTCTTATGATACAGATGTATTATAATAACTTATTCATTAAAAAAATGTGTTTGTAATGCATGCAGGTCTGATTTTGGTGAGATTTATTCTATTTGTATATATCTTTATGCAGATTATACTCCTATAGTTGTGGGTTGAGCAAAGAACTGGCCTACCTGGTACTTGAATTTATTAGACTTGTCTCCAAAAGCCTTAAACTGTAAGGCAAGCTTAGCCGTTGAAATCTTTCTGTAACTTGTTTGATAAATTCAAATTCACAAAGACACTAACCTAATATTCTTTATATATGTAAGCACACATACAAAAATATTAAAGCAATACACAATCCTAAACAAGAGGGCCAAGATGGCCCTAGTTCACTCACCAGAGAGGAGTCGGTTCATTCAATCTTTACCAAATGTAAAACTTTACCTAGATATTGCCCAGACAAACATCCGGATCAAGTTTCGTCATTATTGAACCAAAACTCTGGCGCATGGAGTGATTTTGTTTTTGTAAGATTTGACCTGGTTACCTTTATTTTGAGTTGACCCCCCTCACCAAACATCAAACTTTGCTTACAAAAATAAATATTATGACCAAGATTCATAAAATCTGAAACAAAATTGTGACCTCTAGAGTGCTTACAAGGATTTTGTATAATATAATGAAAATTTGGACAATCTGAGCGCAATAATTATCAAAATTGACTGAGATCTTTCAGCAACTTTGATAAAGAATGCTTGAGAAATGTGAATGCTAGAGTGTTTACAAACCAAATGTGGACGGACGGACGGCGGACAAAGACCAATCCTAAAACCTCACCTGAGCAATCAGGTGAGCTAAAAAGTGTGTTTCACCGATCTGAGCCATTTTCCAACTTGTCAGAGAAATCAATAAAACCAATGTAATGACTCAGTTTCACGATGATTATGCAAAAAATGTGACTTCTATAGTGTTCAATCACAAGGTTTCTCTCTAAAACTAGTCGCATAAGGAAAACTGCCCCACCTCCCTGGCGGCCATGTTTTTTGACCGATCGGGACCATTTGTGAACTCATCTGAGATTTATATAAAACCAATCTTTTCACCAAGTTTCAAGAGTGTTCACATGTTTTCACTATATACATATAGAGAAAAATGACCTGCCAACTGGCGGCAATGTTTTTTTACCGATCTGGACCATTTTCAAACTCATCCCATATATCAATAAAACCATTGTTTTAACCAACTTTCATGATGATTGGCCAAAAATTGTGACTTCTAGAGTATTTACAAGGTTTCTCTATAGCCAAATAAGGAAAACTGCCCCGCCCACTGGCGGCCATGTTTTTCAACGGACCGGAACCACTTTTGAACTAAGCCAACATATCATTAAGGCAAACATTTTGACAAAGTTACATGAAGATTGGGCATGAAATGTGACTTCTACAGGGTTAACAAGGTTTTTCTTTTTTTTTGACCTAGTGACCTAGTTTTTGCCACAGCATGACCCAGTTTGGAACTTGATCGAGATATCATTGGAACAAATCTTCTGACCAAGTTTCATAAAGATCGGACAATAAATGTGGCCTCTAGAGTTTTTACAAACAAATGTGGACGGACGGACGTCGGACGATGGCAGGACGACGGACAAAGACTGGTCACAAAAGCTCACCTGAGCAATTAGGTGAGCTATAAACTGCAGGTACTGATTCAATAATCTATTAAAATATTAAAACTGACAATCACATATTTCATGACTTTTGATTATTACAGTTGACCAATCATTTACACTATATAGTGACAGTTAAATCCTTGTTACTTTTAACTATGTATGCACATTGTCATCATTGTCAATTGAACAGTTCTATCACTGATCTAACTGTAGAAGTTGAATCATATATTTGTTGTCAAGCCACCAAATAAAATTTCTAATGAAAATCCTGATCCTGATTCAGGCAATCATTAGTACAATGTAGTAATTCATTTTAATTGCACTAAGATTTGTCAGATTGTGTTGGAAATGAAAACAAATTCCACATTATCACTGCATACTGTAGTGATCAATAATCAACTCTTTCTCATTATTATGTATTTTCATTATTTTTAGGGTCAGTTGTATATGGCATCTTTATCTCAAATAGGCATCAAAATGCCACATAATTGTTTATGGCTTATCAAAACAAGAAGAAAATCATAAATTATTTCTTAACGTAACTTAACACACTCACTGGCTCATCTCCCGCTTTGGCTTGTTGAGTGAACCATGACGATGTGTGGACGCAATCCGTACTGATCCAGACATGACTGGGGTGAACATCCACTCACTCTTGGAGAACTGCTCCACGCGGGTCATCATCCGTGTAAGCAGGCGAGTCCAGAAGCCACTGGGACACTCGGCCATGCAGTAGAGGCGGCGAATGACATTGGAGGAGACAACCTCGTCCTTGCTCTCCACCAATGGAGGATCTTTGGGCAGCTCGCTTGGAACAAACAGTCTGAAACATAGGATGTTTGTTTTATGATCAGTGTATGGAACGTTTGTATGATGTAAATAAGACGGTAAAGAGAAGGTAAGAAAAGTTTTGACCCCATGGCATGATTTGAACAATTTTAGAAGGGAACCTCTATATGTTGTTATATGCCAAATACAACAAATCTTGGCCTATTTAAAAAATATTTAGAATATATTGAAACTTATTTCACTCTTGAAGTATACATATACTTATATATGGGGCATGGACAGTTTGACCCCAGAGTAATGATTTAAACAAGACTATTGCCAAGCAATAAAAGCCCCCTACCTGTGAAACTCCACCATTTTCAGCAATATTTCTAGTCTATTTGTTGCTATAGCAACCAGAATTCTTGATGTAGGAACAAGTTTCATGAAAAAATATGAAGAACTTTTAAAGTTATCGCAGGATCCAGAAAAGTGTGACAGACTGACTGACTGACAGACACATAGAGCGCAAACCATAAGTCCCCTCTGGTTTCACCGGTAGGGGACTAATAAGTAGAGCAACACTATACAATGTTACATATGAACTCCTTATCCTTGCACTTTCCAAGAAGAAATCGTTTTAGTTATTTAAAATAAAGCAAGTTTTTATCCAAGTTTTGATCCCAGGAGCCTGCTATGAACAAACCAAGTAGATGCCCACTATACGACCACAACACTTACACAACCAATATAAAAACCTGACCCTCGATTAGAAGAGATTTGTTTAGTTCTTAATTATTGTATAAGTCTATATAAATCATGTCAACACCAGGGCTATCAGTTTGACCACTGGTGCATACAGTAGAATTGCAATAACTCGAGCTGGCGATTTCTTGTTTTTATTGAAAACTATCGATTACTCGAGCATTAAAGGAAGTCCCTAGCATTTTCCTTAAATTTCTATATAAAAATACCCGCAATAACTCAAACATGCGATTTTCGATAACTCGAGGATGTGTGCCGGTTGCTGAAAAGCATTTCACACCGAATTAACTGGCAATTATTCGAGGACACTTTCTCGTCTGGTCAGTGCTAAAAATATTCGAGTTGTGAAAACAGCGCAATCCAGCAGACAAAAGACGCTCGATTAGGTGTGAAGTGAGTTGCAGTTTGAGAACCACTGTAAAGTGTCATCCTTTGAGAAACACTGCAAATTGCCACCGAAGCGCTAGATGTAGTACGCCAATTCTTTCAAGCAACGCCTAACACAGACTGGGAACTACAGATGCTCTGCTTGCTATCGCGAAACGTCTCCCGCCATCAGTTCCGGCAAGCAAATGGGTTGCGAAAATCTTTAATCCTAGACTTTGCGCAACAAGAGTCTGACTGAATGAACATAAAATACGAAGTGTGTAGGGATAATGTTGTTTTTAGTGTTTTTTTTCATGCGCAAGTACGTACCTTGTGTGCTTTTTTAATATTCTACATGTACATTGAATATTGATGTAATATTTGTTATTATATATGTGTTTTGTGAGTATGTTGAATTATTTAAAAGAATTTACGATCATCCTTGTTGTTTTGTTTATTATAATGTAACCTAAAGCGATTTTTACAAAGCCTGTTTTTCTCCAGCACCGTCTTACATGTAATAAAGCGTTCGCGGTCAGAAATTGAGCATCATCAACCGAGACAGTGAAAACAAATAATACCAAGGATTACTCGAAACCTGCAATTACTCGAGCATCGAGGTCAGTCCCGTGCTTCCTCGAGTTATCGCAGTTTTACTGTAATTTGAAATATCCACAATTTTCACCAATGTGGTGAAGTTATATACAGTACCTGTGGTACTTTAATAAAATAGTATATTAATAAGTGTCTGTAAAATTGTCAATATAAAACTACATTAATAAAGTTTCTTACTTTTTAGAGTGTGAAATAGCTGCAGCAAGCTCAAATCTTTCTAATAGTTCCAGGTACTGATTTAAGAACTCGATTGGAAACTTGTCTTTGGCTTTAGTGTAAATCTCTTCTACATCGATGCGTCTGATTTTTCCCTGCCCATGTCTCAGGAGCTTTTTGCCATCTGATGACTGTAAGAAAATGCACATACTGTGTTTATTTTACTGAAAAATTATTACTTGAATAGTTTTAGTTTTATCAATGTCTGCATAATACTTTAAAATAATTAAAATACTCTCAAATTCATTAGATCGTTGAATAAAGGTCAACACATGTTTATTGTCTTGTCTTTAAATAATACATACAACAGTTGAATGACTGAACAGACAATTTTTTAGCATATTCAGTGTTTTAAATATATTTGTTTTTAATTTTGTTGCTGTTCCTTAAAAAGTTTCAGTTTCTATATACAACTTAATATTGACAAATTGAAAAAATACTAGTCAAACGACCAAAACCCTAAGTAGACCATCTTCACAATCACATGTATTTTAACTCATTTATGCACAATAAAAACCTTGTCATCTTCATTACATTTCTGGAAAACATTGTACAGTTTGCAGTCAGTATTCCCAAAGTACCGTAAATGAATCATAATATGTAATGAGTTAACTGACTTATGTAAACGAATGGGTAAGGAATGAACACATGAACTAGAGTTGGTCTTCAACAGTTTCATGTAGAACAAGAGATGTGTTTGTCAGAAACACAAGGCCCCCTATTGCGCCGCTTTGAAGCCATATATTTAACCTTTGACCTTGAAGGATGACCTTGACCTTTCACCACTCAAAATGTGCAGCTCCATGAGATACACATGCATGCCAAGTATCAAGTTGCTATCTTCAATATTGCATAAGTTATCGCAAAACTTTAACCAAGGTTAAAGTTTTAGGTTAAAGTTTTGGGACAGAATGACAAACAGAATGACAGACAGACAGACAGGCCAAAAACAATATACCCCCGATCATTTGATCCGAGGGCATAACAAGAGATGTGTTTGTCAGAAACACAATGCCCCCTATTGCACCGCTTTAAAGCCATATATTTAACCTTTGACCTTGAAGGATGACCTTGACCTTTCACCACTCAAAATGTGCAGCTCCATAAGATACACATGCATGCCAAGTATCAAGTTGCTATCTTAAATATTGCAAAAGTTATTGCAAAACTTTATCCAAGGTTAAAGTTTTAGGTTAAAGTTTTGGGACAGAATGACAGACAGACAGGCCAAAAACAATATGGGCTGTCGGTTGTAGTGGCAGCCATTGTGTGAATACGATTTTTGTCACTGTGACCTTGACCTTTGACCTAGTGACCTCAGAATCAATAGGGGTCATCTGCGAGTCATGATCAATGCACCTATGAAGTTTCATGATCCTAGGCCCAAGCGTTCTTGAGTTATCATCTGACAACCACCTGGTGGACGGACCGACAGACCAACAGACAGACCGACATGAGCAAAGCAATATACCCCCACTTCTTCGAAGGGGGGCATAAAAATTCATTTATGTTTTTTAGATTGTGATTCTATTTGCATTACAATATTGCTGAAACGTATTTATATATCTTCTTCTTTATCTAAAATTTTCACTTAAGACCAATGTAAGTTAAGATTTCCCTAAGAAGCTTTGTTAATACGGACCCTGGACTATAAAATGTGTAACTCACAGTGAGCAGATGCAGCAGCACATCGCAGAGCCAGCCTGGGTCCAAGAAGTATAGGCTGTCCAGGGCACCCAGGTGGTCAGGGAAATGCAGCAAATGACCAGTGATCACTAAGAACTTGGTCACTGAAATAGCCAAATGACCAGTGGTAAATCAGAATTTTGTTACTGTTAAAGCAAAATGACCCCACAGGTCACTAAGAACTTGGTTTCTGAAATAGCCAATGACGAATGGTTACTAAATAGCCAAATGACAAGTGGTCAATTAGAACTTGGTCATTGAAATAGCCAAACTAACAGTAATCACTAAGAACTTGGTCACTGAAAAATGCCAAATGACCAGTGGTCCTTTATAACTTGGTCACTGCAATAGCCAAACTACCAGTGATTACTTAGAACTTGGTAACTGACATGGCCAAATGACCAGTGGTCAATTGCATCTTGGTCACTAAAATAGCAAACAAAATCCAGTGGGTACTTAAAACTTGGTTACTGACATGGCAAAATGACCCTTGGTCAATTATAACTTGGTCACTGAAATAGCCAAACTACCAGAGGTTACTTAGAACTTAATTATTGACATGGCCAAATGACCAGTGGTCAAAACAACTTGGTCACTTAAATAGCAAACAAAATCCAGTGTTAACTTAAAACTTGGTTACTGACATGGCAAAATGACCAGTGTTCAGTTAGAACTTTGTTTCTCTATTACACCAAATAATGCAGTTTTAATAATAGATTTTTGGATAAACTAACATGCTTTGATTTCCTGCTGGGATGCAAGGTCAAGGTCAGCGGCATTCATGTTCGTGAGAATTCTCATAAACTCTGACTGTGAAATGCACAGAGGCTTCCTGCTCCGTGCTCGTATAAGTTGTTCTGTCCGCAATTCCTCTGAGGCCTTGTAGTAGCAGCCCGGTATCATACGACCAACAAGGGGCTCTTTTGACCTTCCCGGCTGAACCATAGAGGCACACACTTTGTACAGCTGTTCTTTCAGGACACTCAGGCCTGAGAAAGTAACAAGCAAACCATAAACAGAGTTTGTGATGGAGTAGTGTCTGTCTAGCGATTAGAATGTACCGGATTAGATCCCAACTCTTGTAATATACTTAAGATCTTCCCTTTAAAACGCAAAGTACTGCTTCTGTTCAGGAATTACATTACTTTAACAAATGAACAGGATCTTCACAATATGTCTTAATTTTCTATTAAATTAACTTTAAAAATTGATAATGAGACATGTTTAATATATTATGTTTATGAAAACATGAAGAAATAATACAAGCCTTGTAATAGAAAATTGGTTTTATGCCATATTTGCACAGTGTAGATCTAGACAAGCCCGCACATATGCGTAAATATGCAACCTGGTCAGGTCCCCCGGCCCCATATGGCAAGACCCATTTGCGAATGACACAGTTCATATTATGTTTAAAAGCTAATATTTAAATGACGCTGTACAAAATGATCACATTGTTCACTACCTTCATTCTTGATACAAGACACAGGACACAGCACTGGAACCACCCCGGTGTGCTCAAGCTTCAGACTGAGTGTAGCCTGCACGGACTCCAACGCCTTGTCCAGCTCTGATGGTGGGAACCGGTCTGTGAATGTACCCACCAGCACTATCTTGAAGTGCTCTGAACTGACCTGTACGAGTTTAATTGGAGAACATTTTGTTTTTACTATGTGCGTAAACACTGGTCTTTTTGTCCTGTAGATGCAAACATATGATAATTTTATTATGATGAATGTAGAATGTTCCAAGCATGTAAGTACATGTTACATGAGACTGCTTACACCGAACATTCAGAAAATCAATATGCACCTTGCTCTCGGTAAACAGGGCTTTATGCCTGTGCATTATGTCCTCACAGACTTATCATGGACGACATTTTCAGCCTAAACTGGATTTTCACTAAAAAAAGACTTCCTTTAAAACAGTTTTTTTAGCAGAACATGTTGTCCCTGATTTACTTGTGCAGACAGCAAAGGCTATTCTAGGGCGAAACTTTACCCACATGCATTAAGCCTTGATTTCTCATGGTCAAAACTTTACCCACATGCATTAAGCCTTGATTTCCCATGGTCGACAATTTACCCACATGCATTAAGCCTTGATTTCCCATGGTCGACACTTTACCCACATGCATTAAGCCTTGATTTCCCATGGTCGACACTTTACCCACATGCATTAGGCCTTGATTTCCCATGGTCGACACTTTACCCACATGCATTAAGCCTTGATTTCCCATGGTCGACACTTTACCCACATGCATTAAGCCTTGATTTTCCATGGTCGACACTTTACCCACATGCATTAAGCCTTGATTTCCCATGGTCGACACTTTACCCACATGCATTAAGCCTTGATTTCCCATGGTCGACACTTTACCCACATGCATTAAGCCTTGATTTTCCAGCTATTCTTGGAAGACACTTTACCCAC
Source organism: Dreissena polymorpha (assembly GCF_020536995.1). Lineage (NCBI taxonomy): Eukaryota > Metazoa > Mollusca > Bivalvia > Myida > Dreissenidae > Dreissena > Dreissena polymorpha. Next base: position 77,856,458 of record NC_068358.1, read on the forward strand.
ATGCATTAAGCCTTGATTTCCCAGATCGTGGCTGATGTGCACACCTTTATATTGTTAATCCAGGTGCGAATCTTATCAGCCTCCTCAGCTATGGACCAGAAGTCCCAGACCAGGATGTACAGGCTGTGGCGCGTGAAGAGACTGTGATGTACGAGCGTGAACACCTCGTCCCCTGGCACATCCCACACATGCAACTTGATCTCTGGCCGCTTGTAGGATAGCTGAAATAGAGACAGGAGGAGTTATAAGTAATTGGACTCTTACCTGACTAAGTGGAGAAAACATTAAAACAAATGTTAACACCATTTCCATAAATATTTGGCAATAAATGTGACCTAGATACAAAATCAGATGACATAAAACTGGGATATAATTATGTTCTGAGCAAGTTTTGTGAACACTTTGCTATAAATGTGGCATCTTAAGTGCTCACAGGCTTTTGTCTTTAATTTGACCATTAGACCTAGTTTATTATCCAACATGACCAAAACTCAGTTAAGATATCATTTGAAAACATCTTCAGAGCTATCATGATGACTGGACCAAAAGTGTGACTTCTCAAAGGTTAACAAGGTTTCAATATAGCCATATAAGGCAACCTACCCCAACCGATAGTGGCAATGCTTTTCAACACACCAAAACATTTATCTAACTCTGCTGAAAAATCATTTAAACAAATTTTCTGGATAAGTTCAATGATGATTGGACCTAAATTGTAACTCCTTAACATTTAGGTCTGCATGTAAGCTATCTACACAAACAATGTCAGTGTGATACCCCCCTCCTAACTTAAGTTATTAAGAGCAGGTCATATTTATTTTGTTATAAACAGTGACTATGACCTCAACTCAACATGCCCCAAATGCAATCCCAGGCTCGGTCTCCATGTAAGCTTGATGTATCCTAAGTTTCATCAACATTGGTTAATGCAAAAACTAAAGTTATTGATCAGAAACAATTCATTTCTTGTTTTACTTTTTGGGGGGGTAATTTTTACCTTAAATTCATCAAAGTGCCCAAGTTAAATTCTAAGCTAGGTCTTCATGTAAGCTGTCCACACACACAATTGCAGAGAAAAATCTCCATTCAAAACTAAAGTTATTGAACATTCAACTAACAACCTATTTTCTATAAGCAGCCACAAATACAATCACACATTTAAAATGTAATTAGAGAAGATCATTATTAACGCCCCAGCCCACAGAATTTGTGTAAACATTAAAATTCCTTGTAAAAATAATAACTTTATTAAACCATTTCTGAACATACTGTGATTTCCTCGCGTACAACACTCCTGACATGTTCTCTGACAACCCCGTCTTTATGTGCTAGTTTGTTCATAAGAGTTGTCTTGCCCTTGTCCTGTGACAAGAAATTTTAAGAATATCAAAATAATCTGTATGCTAAACATACCACAACATCTTGTGTGGCTTTATAGCAGACAGGCTAGCCACAGACTAGACTGTACAAATGCACAGGCTTGTCCTTCTAGGTGCTCCGCTTGTCGAATATGGCATAGGACTGATATCAAAAGACTTAGCTCATAATGTGCCTTTTTTACTTTAACAGCTTTATCAAAAACAACAATTACAGCTCATATAAAATAATAAATATTTAAAGAAAGTCACAAGAGTGGTTTATAATGGTGGAAAAATGCTTATATTGCTGAAAGTGACTGTGGGACAAAAAGCACTTTTTCATGGCTCTTTCATATTAAAGTGATTGTGTTTACGATCATTTTCCCTGTAAATATAAACTGTGTTAATGTATGTGTAAATGCTTGGTTTCATCTATGGGATGAATTCAAAACCGATTAGCCTGTGCTGACATTCATTAAACCCATTTTTTCCAGAGTGAGGCTCATTCATCTTTTTTTCATCACTTCAAGCTACACAGTTCACCATGATGATATCTACCTTCTTTCCCAATAACACTGCCTTCACAATGTGGCATGGTCGGCTGCCTCGTAGCTTGTCCAGAAGAGCAGCCACCAGCTTACGGGTGTCAGTTCCTTCCTCTACAAAAATTAAAAATGTGTTCTGGGAAAACAAGGCTTAATGCATGTGCGTAAAGTGTCATCCCTGATTAGCCTGTGCAGTCAACATGGGATTATCAGGGACAACACTTTCTGCCTACAGTGTATTTTTGTTAACAAGATAACTAATTTCAACCTAATATTCCATAAAAGCGAAATGTTTTTTCCCCTGATAAGCTTGTGCAGACTTCACACGCTAATCCAGGATGCATGCATTAAGCTATTTCTCCTAGAAGGCAACTCATTTTAAGTATCATAAGGCTTAAGTGTTAATACATAAAACATTGCTGAGGTGTAAGTTAAAGACTACACCCCAACTCTGCAAGCATTTCTAAAATATCCGTTTCAGACAACTAATACTGTATTCTACATTAAAAATGACTTGAAAGTGTTTCAATCAGCCTTAGATTTTGATGAAATAGAAATAAAAGTAACATATTAAAAATAATGACTTTATTGGAAGTAGTTTCAAGCATACATGTTTGCTAATTATTTAAACTAGAAAAAAAATGCAGATATTAATTGATTCACAAGACCAGAAAGAGAAAAAACAACAATTAAATTGATTTTAGCCAAAAAAATTATAAATATGTGTATTGACATAAGCATTATATTTAGGGTTTTGACATATTTGAAAATTACCCCTAGATACGTTTGTAATTTGTGATGAGTTTCTGTGTTTGTTGGATCAATAACAACATATCTCAAAATGAGTCCATAATTATGGACATAAAATAAAAACAAGTCAATATCTGAACATTTTTCTTGTTTTTGTAGGGAAAAAAACAACATTATTTTTGGAAACAAAAATTGTTTAATATAATACTGATAAATCTTGTTTCTACATCAGTTATATTTGTGAATGTATCATTTGCTTTGTAAAACTTAAGTTTTTATCCAATACATTTCTTACATGTTCTTATTCAAACACATTACTTAAATTTCTTTCTTAAAGTGCAAGCTCTATGACCGACTTAGTTAAAAAATAATATCAGATCTCCTGTCATAAATGACAAATTACATGGATTTTACAGGCTTTAAAGGAAGGCTTTGCTTTTTCCATGCCATCTGAAGATGATTTAATAGCATGCAGAATATTATGATGTCTGCACCAAGGTAAAGCCCCCCCCCCCCCCTTACTTATTCATAACAAGTTATCACCAATAATCAATGTTGTTTATGAACATACAGTTCAATATTGCCACCTGCTCAGGCGATAAAGCATATTATTAAACAATCTTTATTTCTCACAAATTATGTCACTGAGTTATGTGTACCAGAGTATTTACTCAATATTATTTGATAAAATGATATTGATGTAAATTCATAAACATACATGTGTGTGATGTTATTTAACTGTTACTAGAAATATGGTACAGACACTGATGCCAACAACACTGCTGGAAACAGACATATCATACCTGTACTCAAAAGTGGAAAAAAACAAAGGGACATAATTTTGTCATAATTCGCCACAGCCAAAATTTCTTTAAACTATCATCTTTACATTTACGTCATTCAATTGTGAAATAGAGAATACTAGGTCGGTGCCGAATAAAGCAAAGTTTATTTTGCGAGGCTTAGAAAATCTGAACCACGAGCCTTGGCGAGTGGTTCAGATTTTCGTGCCGAGCAAGATAAACTTTGCTTTATTCGGCACCGACCTAGTATTCGATTTATCCCATCAATTTTCTTAGTCGTAAATTATTTCTTTAAACATAGAATAGGAAAATCGAACTAGACGGAAAATCCCAAAGATATTTTAAGCAAACATTGTTTCATTATTTTAATCGTGTCAAGCCTAATACATTACAAAAAGATCAGTAACCAACCTGTTTTTCGTTTATCATACCTCTACGTCCCCGATTTTTAAGAAATAATGAAAAAAAGACACTAAACAACTGCATCTTTAGCGTGAAACAACATGCATTGTGTCGTATGACGTATTAATAATGACGTCACGAGTACGCGCACTTAATATTTGTAAATAATGTTTATTTGCTTTTTGAGTTGCATTATGTGTAAAAACTATATTACATCTTGGTATCAAATTGTTTGTTTTGTTAAATCTGATTCGATTTTACTAAAAATGATAACTTTATAGTTGATTCCGAGTAATATGAACATTCTTCGCCGCGCGTGACAGCTATATTTCAGCACTGCTGAAATAAAGGTAAATTTATTCCACAGTGGTTTATTTCGACAATGCACGTCTGATGATGGGATAAAGTTTGAAAGTGATCAATTGAATAGAAAGTTAGGATTTAAAATCACACAAGCTTCAATTTATTATATATTATATTGTGGAAAAACAGACCTTGTGCCATTATTCTGCCAAAAATCAAGTCAGCCCAAAATTCTTTCTTTAAGATTATCTACACATAAGGTCATTCAACTGTGACAGTTTCAGCATGATCCATCTGGTAGTGCATGTTTTGCTGCAATGCTTCACGCCTCTCGCTTGTGTAGGCATTACAATAAATTTCAAAACTGCATGAAATTACTGTTAACAAATTGTGACAGATCAAACCCATGGTCATAATTTGTAAGTTATGGTGTTATCTTTTTTTTTCATTAAAAGTTATTTATTGATCTTTATTCCAATTGAAATATTAAAATAAAACATTATTGGATGTTTTGGTTGAACTTTGTTACAACAATACCTGTAAACAAACTGGAGAGATTGTCTGGCACTGTCGGTCGTACATTCTTCATTTTGAGAAGGCTCAGATTCTTCAGCAGCCCAAGCTCTCTGGGCAATATTCTTATCAAAGGGTTGCTGAAAACAGGCAATAAAAGAACAGTTAGCCTTGCTGTGGGAAAATGGGGCTTAATACTCATACATTAAGTGTCCTCCTGAATCAGCCTGTGCAGTCTGTACAGACAAACAGTGACACTTTCTGCTTCTATGGTAGTTTTTGTTTTAAGAGTCTGTTCTTAGCCAAAGTTAAGTTTAAGCTGAAAGTGTTGGTCCAAATTAGCCTGTGAAGACTGAACAGGCTAATCTGAGATGACACTTGCGCACATCTATTGAGCCCCGTTTTCCCAGAGCAAGGCGCCCATGTTTAAAGCAAGTCTGTACAATGAACCAACTGAATTGAGGAGTCTAAGGTAAAAGGCTTTTTGCAGAAATCATCAAATAAAGAATATAGTGGATAGAAAACAAAACAAGCTCACCTAAAGCGTAATACTGTAAACAGGTGAACACTGCTGTTTTGAATACATTCAAATTGAATTATTTGTTGTTGTTGATGTTGTTTTAAACTTTTTAAACTTTTTGTACATACCAATTATTTTCCTTTTTTATTGAATTAAAATACAAATCATACTTTGAGTCGTTATATATGCCTAATTTGAAAGTTTCTATGTCTAAGTATTTTTAGCAGACCCTTGAGAAAAAGTGATATTCAACAATATAAATACAGATATTTATGTATATAAACCTGCACATTACATTTATATGCAAAGTTTCTTAAATGTGCAAAAAAATAGTATACCCATTTATGCTGCATTCATATCAATATTATCACTTTCTGCTCAGTGGGTAGAGCACTGGACTACAAATTCAAAGATTGTGGGTTTGATTCCCGGCCTCACCACATGATGGTTTAGCGCATTGGTGATGAAATTATTTTGACAGTCATTCTCCCTACTTCTGATTAAAATAGAGCAGTTGTCAGTTACTGGCATAAGAATGTGCACTTACTATGGGTAAACCAGCCATCCCATAATGTGCACTTACTATGGGTAAACCAGCCATCCCATAATGTGCACTTACTATGGGTAAACCAGCCATCCCATAATGTGCACTTACTATGGGTAAACCAGCCATCCCATAATGTGCACTTACTATGGGTAAACCAGCCATCCCATAATGTGCACTTACTATGGGTAAACCAGCCATCCCATAATGTGCACTTACTATGGGTAAACCAGCCATCCCAGGTAAAGGGTGTGAAGGTTAATCTATGTTCATCATTAATTTGAAGTTAAAATAATATGGACTACATGTATGCCTGCAACTTTCAATGTTATTTTTGCCAATTTGAAATCCTCACAGTCAATACTTACTCAGATAAGTCCAGTATTTCCAAACTGCCCAATTTGAAGATGCTTGGTGGAAAACAGTCAAGATTGTTGTCTGCTAATCTTAGCTCCTTCAGGCAAACAGACAGGCTCTCAGGAAACTCAGGTGCATTTTCACTTTCACTGTTCGTTCTACTTGTACGTTTTAAAACCGCAAATAACCTTAACAAAAATATCACAATTTTATTAAAGAAAATACAATCCAAGTTACATCATAACAAAATAAAAGTTCAAAAGTAGGTCAATTTCATGGTCAAAATGAGGTCAAGTGATATTGGCCTGTTAAGAGTGTGCTAATATAACATCCATACAAGTATCAAAGCTGTTAATCAAGCCATATTGATGTCAAATGAAACACATGATTTAGGGCAATGTCAGGGCCAACATTAGGCCGAAATGATGCCAGGTAATTTGGGTGTGTTAGTAATGTTCAAACACATCATCAATGTAAGTATCAAAGCTTAGTGGGACAAATTATTGATGTTAGACAAAACTAATTGTCAGTTAGGTTGAACTAAGAATTTGGACTTTCTGAACAAAGTCCATAACAGGTCTATTTCAGGTACTTGATGGGGTCAGGTTATGTGAATGCCTTGATAGTTTTCATAGATAACACAATGCAAGTATAAAATCTTTGTAGCAAGCAGTATTGATTTTAGAACACAATGCAAGTATAAAATCTTTGTAGCAAGCAGTATTGATTTTAGACAAAGTGCCTCATTATGCATTAAACAAGAATTTGAACTGTCTCAAATATTTTAAAAGTAGGTCAATATCAAAGGTCAAAATGAGGTCAGGTGATGTCAGTGTGTTGATAGTTCCAAAGACATCATGATAATCCATACAAGTATTTTAGTTTTGTAAGAAAAATAACTGCACTAGACAAGACGTGTCATTTTGGGTTCCCCATTTTGGATTAACAAATGGAAAAACTAACAAACAGGCTTATTGCTTTATGCGTTCCAGCATCTGAAGATAAAGTATTAATAATATGTCAAATACACAAAGCATACATAATTACCAAATACAAAATGTATTCCTGGTACCTGTTTCTGTTAGGGCTGGTTATTCTTATGCCCAGCTGGTTGTGCTTGAGATTGAGGCAATGCAGATGTCCACACTTCCAGATGGTCGCACTGGGGAGTCGCTCTATTGTGTTGTTGGACGCATTTAGGTCAGTGAGCACTCCTAAGAACATATTTAACCCATTTATGCCTAGTGGACTCTCCCATCCTTCTAAATTGGATCAATTTATTTCCAAAATTAGGGATGTCAAGTATATTTATTTCTATATTAAGAATATTTCATAAAGAAATTCCTTTTAAGCAAACAGCGTTGGCAATGTCCTTTTTTTAGGACGCTAGGCATAAATGGGTTAAAGAAAACAAATATTTCTTTTTGCACTAATGAGAGGGGAAGTGGTTTGCACTCTACATGGATTGAGATCAAATCTTGGGGGAAACAAGGCATTTTATGACACTCCGAAATTTTAATAGCCGGCAATTATTATGGAAAATGAGCATAAATTGTCAGCAAATGGATCATTGAAAACTACCATTAATACAAATTAAATGGCTGGATAAAACTTCTCCTTAAAATACACTTTCTCAACAACTGTACTACATGTATAATTAATCATGAGTAGTTACAGAAGAAGCAACGGTTTGGTAATGCTAATAGGGAAATGAATGAGCATAATCTTAGCAAAAATACCTTAAATTAAGATTCAAATATGTAGTCACATTATTTTTTATTTTTGAAAGAAAAAAAATGAAATTAAAGCTAACAAAATGTTTCGTTGTTGTTCTTTTAAGAAAAGAAAAATGCTTGAAATTCTAGCTAACAATATATTTTAATATATCTTCTGTGAATTATTAAAGCCATTTTCTCTGAAATGCAGGTTAACAATATTGTGTAAAAACAGAGGTGTGACAATAAAAATGACTTCAGATGGCTTTAATGTGCAACAGGCAATCTAGTTTAGCAGTGAAACTCTCCCTGTAACTGCACTCTAAGAATGTCATTATCAAATGAGATAGCAGTTCCATAGAATTTAAATTCAGCATCTAGGCAATCTAAAGGGGTTAACATTCCAATAATCTGAAAATTGTTCACTGTTTGCAGTGCTTACACAGCAGAAATGGTTGTTGACATGTGTGTTATCTCTGTAGCTAATTGACATAATTTTAAGTAATGATGATTTATTGACAACATATTTTGAAGATGAAACTACAAAGAGTGAAAGGTTCATGACATTAAAGCAGTGAAAGGTTCATGACATTAAAGCAGTGAAAGGTTCATGACATTAAAGCAGTGAAAGGTTCATGACATTAAAGCAGTGAAAGGTTCATGACATTAAAGCAGTGAAAGGTTCATGACATTAAAGCAGTGAAATTTCCAGAATTTGCGATCCCCAAGAGATACTGGAGGATTGTGCACATTATGTTCGCTATTTACATTAGTGTTCTAGATAAATTTAAGAATTAAGCAGCAGCAACCAATGGTTCCGAATATTTTTTCCGCGCCATTTCTAGCGTTATTTTTTACATGGTGGCTAATTTTTGGATGCCTATGACCCAGAACTCAGCCAATATATTCTCAAAATAAACAATCTGACAAAGTTTCATAAAAATAAATGTGTGCCTTCCTTAATGGGGATTGTATTTGGTACCTCAAGTTCCAATAGAGATGTCCTAATACGTATCATTCAAAGCTAGACAATATTATACATATTTGTAACAAACTTGTCAGAAAATAAGTCTAATACATCAACCTACTAATTATGTGTTCAAAATGGTGATAAAAATAGAATGCAGCAGTAAAACAGAGGTGCTAATAGACACTCTAGCCTATAACGTCACATAAATGTTGTAATACCCAGTTTGACAATTCCTTCGTCCAAGGAGTCCAGTTTGTTGTTGCTGATGTTCAGGACTTGGAGACTTGCAGACCAGAACACATCAATGTTGGTAGGAAACCTCTCTAGTTGGTTACTGCTCACATCCAGGGTTTTCTGTCACATAAAAGAACATATATATATATATATTTAGGCTTAATCACAAACATGACTTACAGTCCACTTCACAGTTTTGTCAGCTATGTTCAAGGGAAAACATCAAGTGTTTTCACTTGAGCTTTTTAGATCCAATGTTAAGATTTATCAATATAAAAAAGTCCATGCATTTAACTGAGATTAACCTTATTATACTTACATTTTGGATTAGTAAAAGCAAATGATCAGAGACACAAGAACAACAGTCTCTCTTCGGACAATTTATATTTCTAACACACTGATAAATTATTACATCAACAACTACCTGCATTCATTTAACTGACAAAGAATGACTTGACTTCAATTTAAATTTCACTTTTCAACTGATTTCTGATACAATTAAACAAGACAAACTAGAAGTGCCACGGCAGAGGCAGACGCGTATCCCCACGCCGCATAGATGTTATATATTTATAGGCAATTTTGGGTGGGCAAGGCCTATGCTGGTGGGGGCCCCAGGGTGGGTAATATGGACATGGATGGTCAAGATAGACCGTGTTGTCATAAGAGATGTTCAGTATTAATTTGAAGTCAATTGGTGAATAAATGATGAAGTTATGTTAAAACACAATTTTGGGTACGAAAACAATTTGGGTACAACAATTTAGGGTACAAAAAAATGTCCAGGCCTAGTAAAATAAATATAATTTTTATTCCAAACTTTATTCAACACTCTTTAACATCAATGTTCAACCCAAAGCTACCTACCATGGGACATTTCCAGGCCTGTGGGAAGGCGGTCAGACAGTTGTTCTGAACATAGAGGTAGGAGAGGCCAGTGCATTCCTTCAGGTCAAGCGGCAGACACTCCAGGTTGTTATTGGATACGTCCAGTCTCTTCAGGCCACTACAGCACCACTTCACAGTCTCTGACAAAGCTGTTTCGAGACAATTAATTGTGCTTGTTTGTGAAGACAGAACAAGTGCATTAGAGCCATCATAATTGGTCCTCAGTGGAATTATTGATTTATATTGATATTGATTTATATATTGATTATTGATAAATATAAGTGCACAAACATTTGACACATTTCAGTCTTATTAGCTTTGGAAACTTTATATACGTATTTATAGTGGGCTATCATCGAATTACAAAGAATGTCTTTATGTTTTTGTTTCTCAATATTTAGATGCAAACATTGTGGTGCATGTGTGACTCAAATAAGAATAACAAGCTTTTTAAAGCATATCAATAAAATATAGAGATACATTCTTTAATATTTCTTTTTCACTTTAATTAGCAAATAACATCATAGAGTCTTTTCCAAAATGAACTGTTTGTACCTCTTTAATCTTGACATATAATATATATTACAAATGTCAGAAGTAAGGAAAAGCAGATAAGCTTTGAATAAAGTAACGTTTTTATTGCAAGGCTTCAAAACCTTTAAGCACCTGCTCTACAGAGAATACCCTAATGTAATTGATACAATCTTATAACAAGACGGGTGATGCTCCCCAAAGTTTTTTTTCGTCACAATGTTGCACTATATATTCAGATAAAAGGAAACGTCTTGAGGGCACAGTAGTTGGGGGGACAAGAATTTTTTAATTGAAAATTTAAAAGGGCCATAACTCTGTGAAAAATCATCCAACCAGAACCCACTTATAATATGCTCATCTCCTCTTGGTAGTGAAGCTTCCCATAAAGTTTCATTGAATTCCGGTCATTAGTTGCTGAGAAATAGCCCGGACAAAAATTGTGCACGGACGGACGGACAGACGAAGCGGCGACTATATGCTTCCCCCAAAATCAATTTTTGGGGAAGCATAAAAATGTGACATTAATAATCATGGATCGGTTTTTTACCAAATGTTGAAATTAAGTTAATTTGTGCAGATGTGTTAAGTATTTTGTCAATACCAAGAAGTGGGAATAAAATATTACTGTTACTTTACCTACTTCATAGTCTAAATTTAGATATGCATTCTTTTGTAAGAATTATGGAATTAAACCTTAAAAAGCCTGAACAATTATTTTACAAACCACCATTATTATATTATCAAGCATTTTAAATGATAGGGGTCAACAAATTAAGCAGTTTGACCAAGCAAGCCCTAATTTGAATGTTTCAGGGCTACAGAGATGAAAGCCACTGATGCTAAAATGTCAAACTGCAGTTTCAGGAAAACAACAAGCAATATAACAACTCCCACACTGTGCATATAACTCATAAGGCATGAAGAAGTGGCAGAAAACAACAATCTGAAATTAGCAGTGTTTCCATGCAAGCCCAAATTCAATAACAAAAGTTTATAGCCAATTTAGGCAGCAGTTATTAACACTTTCAGTGCTGGAACCGAATTTTGAAGGCCTTTGCAAACAGTTTGGATCCAGATGAGACACCACAGAACGTGGTGTCTCATCAGGATCCAAACTGTTTGCTATTCTGATAGTATTCTTTGAAAAAAATCGAAGAAAATGCTAATTTTAGAAATTCAGCAGACGACGTTTTAGCAGACGACAAATTTCCCAGCATGCAAAGGGTTAAACATAAAATTGAGAACCTTCTGCGGCTTCACAGGTTCATAATTATTTACCAGGGCTGGGCTTACAGGGGAGTGCTAATTTTGTTGTGGTCCCTGTTCTACTACGTGTGCTCCCCTTACATCGCAGCTTGATGGTCTCAGAATCCCTCTGCAGCTCCCCCTGTTGGTGGATAGACTTTGTCAAGTGTTTCAGTTTGTTGTAGGCGAGGTTGATGATCTTCAAGGTCGTCAAGCGGAACAACTCATGACAGACTTCCTCTAGGGCATTGTGGGATAGGTTCACTTCTTCCAAGCTAAAATGTATAGGTATGACGGAGTGTCGGACAATATATGAAACCATGAATTTAAATCCTATCTCCTACAATTCTTTTAAAGCTTACAATTTTGCAGAAATATTCTCTAATAGACATCTTACCAACCAAAACACTTAGAACCAATTTGGAATCTATTAATAATTTTAACGCTGATAATAAGTTATTAAGACACTCTTGGAAAACTGTGAATAATGCATGTTGTTCAGTAAAATAATCCACTTAGGCTAATCAGGAAAAACATTAAAGGAAGTCTCTTCTTAACAAAAATCAAATATAGGCTGAAAGTTTTGTCCCTGATTAGCCTGTCGGACTACTTTACCTAATACACATGCTCTAAGCCTAGTTTTCTGCAATGGCTCATTATCCTTCTGTACATTATCTGGTGATGCCTCTGCTGTTAATTCTAGACTTATTTTTATAATGTTTGACTTTATTCAATCAGGCTTTTATAAATAAATGGAATACAAATTCTGTGACAAGTATGATTTTCTGAAGTCAAGTAATTAACTTTATTTTTAAAGTTTGCATAATGATTTTTCTGTAGTACATCACAAAAGCTTACTTTTCTATTCTGTTGATTAAGCAGTCTTTTGTAATTAACATACAATATAAAATAACATGGAAAAAAATGAGACATCAGAATTTAATGTAAGTCACACAAAAGAAAGCAACAGCCCTTCTCAAAAAAGTGTGTGAAATGTACGTTTTAAGTACGTTTTGCGTGTGTTAAACGTGGCAGTATTGGCACTGCGTTTTATGTGCACTTTTTCTTGAAGTGGGTTTTTAACAAAAAGAAACAAACAAGAAAATGTGCGCTTTTTGTGGATAAATGTGCGCTTTATGTGTGTTAAACGTGCGCTTTTTATAAGTGCGTTTTTGACTGCCATTTATGTGTGTAAAATGTGCGCTTTTAAGTGCGTTAAATGTGCGCTTTTTGTGAGTTAAATGTGCGCTTTTATATTTTAAAAGCGCACATTTAACTCACTTTAAGCGCAGTTATAACCCACATAAAAGCGCAGATGTGTGTTAAATGTGCGCTTTTATGTGCGTTAAATGTGCGCTTTTTATAAGTGTGTTTTTTACTGCCATTTATGTGTGTAAAATGTGCGCTTTTAAGTGGGTTATATGTGCGCTTTTCGCGAGTTAAATGTGCACTTTTTTATTTTAAAAGTGCACATTTAACTCACTTTAAGCGCAGTTAAAACCCACATAAAAGCGCACATGTGTGTTAAATGTGCACTTTTATGTGCATTAAATGTGCGCTTTTCGCGAGTTAAATGTGCGCTTTTTTATTTAAAAAGCGCACATTTATCTCACTTTAAGCGCAGTAATAACCCACATAAAAGCGCACATGTGTGTAAAATATGCACTTTAAAGTGGGTTAAAACTGCGCTTTTCAGCGCGTTAAATGTGAGCTTTTTTATTTTAAAAAGCGCACATTTAACTCACGTTAAGCGCAGTTATAACCCACATAAAGCGCACAATTTACGCACATGAATGGCAGTAAAAAACGCACTCACAAAAAGCACACATGTTCGTTAAAGGTGCATCTTTTGCCTTAACAGTTGATTCAATTATATGCTGTTAAAAGTTTTTTTTAATTCAGATATGCAATAAAAACCAATCATTATATAAACATATATTTGTGTATTTAAATAATTACAAGATAATTCAATTTTATACTTTTATGTACACCAACATTTTTTAACATCCATGAGTAATTAAATATCAATGACAATTTGATGAAATAAATATTAAAATAATTAGATTATAAATAAACAAAACATAATAGCATACTAATAAATAACATGCAGTATATACACAGGAACATCTATATACATAAAAAAGATGAGAATCAATCAAGGCCTGTCATTTCTTTGAGGCGGCGGAGTGCAGCTCTCATCTTTCTCTCAACGTCTGCCACCAGCCGGTCAATCTTTGCAACTATTATACTGTCATGGCCTTTGCGCGGTGCGTCTCGTGCATGATCTCATTTGATCAGGTCCTGAAAGATATTTTATAATGTAAGTGTTGAATATTGCTGTTATGGTAATCTCGTTGCTATAAAAATTATAAATTTAAATCAAAACTAGTTTGTTTGCTTGTTGTTTTTGGTTGTTTATTTTTGCAATTTTAATCCCCTGATCACATGTGACTTAACGCTTTTCATAAATAAATTTGTTTGGTAGAAAATACTGTTCGAAAATGTACCAAGATACGTGGTCTCATTTGGCTGTGTGGACTGGTCGGAAGTGTGACACCTTTAAAATGCAATAACCAGTACCCTGTATAGTTTTACCTCCAAACAAATCCAGCTTTTCTTGGTCAAGGAGGGGGCGCGGTTTTCCCACTCCTGTTCTCCTCATGTTGGCAAGCTTGTGCAGGGTAAAACCTGGTATTCAAGTCAATACATCAGGTAGTCTCCCTTTTGCTCCCTTTTTTGGCAGGCGATGCGATGATGCACATTCTTTCAAAAGGATCTTCTGATCAATGTAAATTTCATGGTCACCATGGGGTATAACCTTTAAATTTAAAATATAAAAGTTGTCATTTCATATGGGGGAAAAATCTGTTCATTAATGACCAAAAATAGGTATAAATAACATCTAAGATGACAATAACCATTAAATACAGCCATAATAATTCAAATGGTGTTGTTTTTCCTTTAAATTGCATTACATTTACTCATCCATTTACATTTCCCAGTGACAATACATAAATATGATAATGATCATAATTAATTCAATAAACTAAATAAAAAAGGGATGCAGAATTGAAAATACAAACCTGTTACAACAGACTGTTCTTCAGTATTCCAAAAATACAGGCAGTTGTTGAACTAGACCATATCACTTTATACTAGTATGTCTTTAACCACCCACTTTGAATCTCCTTTGCAACAAACTTATTGTTGATTTACACATTGTAGTAAATACACATTTTATTTCATCACACAATACTTCATGCTGAAAGTATTTCAAGACATTTTACACTAGAATAATAAGTCTGAATGTTGTTCACTTTATACATGTACCTAAAATCAAGCTTAAAAACAGTTGCTGATTCTGCTTGTTTTCAGAAAAGAACTTCCTATCTGTGGTTCTCAAATAGATGGTGCCTGAACCAATCAAAAGTATATCAACACCCCTTTGTTAGGCTTAAATGGAGGACTGATAGGGACTGGCTATTCTCTTATCTGATTCCATGCTGTGTCTAAGCCAAAAATTACATTATTTGAGAAATACTGATAAGGCAGTCATTTCAACACCAAAATATTTATTGAATAATACACAGCACCCTTAACAGCATTATATTTAATTGTGAATATTTTAATATAACATGCTGAATGGTGTTAGCAAATAATAATAATAGTATAAATATTATTTTAATTGCCTTTTAAATGTATGTTTATGGTCAATGCGGTAGACATTAATTGTATTGGGGTATTAATATCAGTATGAGAAAGTTCAAATACTTATTTTTTATGTTGAGGAAATATTATTGATACTTTCAAGCCCACATAATATTTTTGACACTTTCAATATTTTTAACTAGTTACACACAGTCTGATTAAGGTGGAAATTTTGAGAAATGTTTGAGATTAAAACAAAAGCAAAGTTATATGCATTGAAATTGTATTATAAAGTATATTAACATTAAACAGGTTCATATGCACAACCAGTAACCGCTTTGAATTCAAACTGCACCTTATATTATAACAGGTTACTGAGGTACATGTCTATGTTATTCATTTGATGCAAATAAATTGTTAGAGCCTGCAACAATTTTGTTTCTTGTTCAATTTCTGTACAACATTTGCTAAACGGTTGTTAAAGGCGCACTTTTTAAGAAGTGTGTTAAACATGTGTCTTTTTAGATACATCTGTTTAAAACAGATCATATGATAAAAACGCACTTATGAAATAAAAGACTAACTTATGCTTAAAAAAGACGCACATCAAAAAAGAAAAACGCACTTTTGTGAGAAAAAACCCACATCTGTAAATCTTAAAACACATTTTTTAGATAAAAGACGCACTTCCTAAATAAAAGACGCACTTCTTAGATAAAAAACACACATTTTGCTCACATCTACACTCAAAAGCGCACTTACAGATGAAGAAAACACACACAAAAACGCACTTTTTCACTTAAATAACGCACTTGAAAAGAAAAAACACACAAAATGCGCACTTAAATGCACTTTTGAACACTGAAAACGCACCTATTAACAAAAAACACACAATTAACGCACTTTTAAGTGCGCTAAATGTGTGTTTTGGTAAAAAGTGCGTTTTTAATTGACATAAAATGTTATATTGGATATCAATTCAGTGATTAATACAAAAAAATCACTATTATTGTTTTTGAATTGGTTCCAAATCAAATCAATAAACAACAAATAATTTGAAAGCCCAGATGAAATCTTTTATTTTGAATTACCATCAATCTAGACAAAGCTTAAGTCTTTGCTATGTTTTTTGAAGTGTGTTATTATAGTTTGAGTCATAGGTGTATGGCTAAGAAATCTATAAACAAGAGCACCCATCGCCTTGCGGGTGCAGACCCCTCATCTATTTTTCTTTTAAAAGGTGGAGGGAAGGGACCTATCTGAATTATCTCAATTTCAATCACAAAGGAAGGAGGGGTGGAGTGAAGGGGGGGGGGGGGTGTATAGTGTGGGGGTGTGGTCATTTATTACATTTTCTTCTAAAAATGCAAAAAAAAATGGGTGGGATGGTTGGACAGTACATGTATTTCAAAAATAAAATAATACAAACAAATATTTGTGTTTTTTAACCATGTTTAAAAAAAATAAATTGGGGGGTGTGGGGTTGGGTTGGGGGGGGGGGGTATAGTGTTAGGGTGTGGTGGTCATTTATTAGATGATCTTTAAGAATAAAAGTAAACTTTTGGGGGGGGGGGTCGGGGGGCTTGGGGGATGGTTTGGGTGGAGTCTATTGTGGTATGTCTGGTAAGAGTTGGTTTGTCAAAGTATCAATCAAATCTAATCATAAATAAAGAAGTTATGGCAATTTTAGCAAAATTTTATAATTTGACCTTGAGAGTCAAGGTCATTCAAAGGTCAAGGTAAAATTCAACTTGCCAGGTACCGTACCCTCATGAAAGCATGAAAGTATTTGAAGTTTGAAAGCAATAGCCTTAAAACTTGAGAAGTAAAGTGGATCTAAACACAAAATTTAACCATATATTCAAAGTTACTAAGTCAAAAAAGGGACATAATTCCGTAAAAATGACAACCAGAGTTATGCAACTTGTCCTTTACTGTCCCCTTATGATAGTTTGCGAGTGTTCCAAGTATGAAAGCAATATCTATGATACTTTAGGGGTAAAGTGGACCAAACACAAAACTTAAAGAGCCCATAATTCCGTCAAATTGAAAATGCCAGTCAGAGGTACATAACTTTGCCTGCACAGTCCCCTTATGATAGTTAGTAAGTGTTGCAAGTATGAAAGCAATAGCTTTAATACTTAAGGAATAAAGTGGACCTAAACACAAAACTTAACCAAATTTTCAATTTTCTAAGTATAAAAAGGGCACATAATTCTGTCAAAATGCCAGTCAGAGTTACATAACTTTGCCTGCACAGTCCGCTTATGATAGTTAGTAAGTGTTGCAAGTATGAAAGCAATAGCTTTGATACTTAAGGAATAAAATGGACCTAAACATAAAAACTTAACCAAAATTTTCAATTTTCTAAGTATACAAAGGGCACATAATTCTGTAAAAATGCATGCCAGAGTTATCTAACTTTGCCTGCCCAGTCCCCTCATGATAGTAAGTAAGTGTACCAAGTTTGAATGCAATAGCATTGATACTTTATGAGAAAAGTGGACCTAAACGCAAAACTTAACCGGACGCAGACGCCGATGCTGACGCCGACGTCAAGGTGATGACAATAGCTTATAATTTTTTTCAAAAAATAGATGAGCTAAAAATGCAAATGAAAATTATTTTCTGTACATTGTGTAGAAGTTACAAAGAGTAAAATAGCGCACAAGTGTGTTAGTTTCATCCTAATTTAACTGGATAAATTTGTCATTGTCTGTCCATCCTTCCCCAGCAAACATTTCGGATGTTGGCTGGATGATGGAATGTGCATAAAGGGCATATATCTTCCTGACATTTAAGTTAATTTTTTATATATACCAGCTTAAATGTTGACCCTGATCCACTGGTGCCTTTTTGGTCCGACAAATCTAATTGATTTTTGAGAACGTGCTGTCGTCCTCAATATCGCACCAAATACAAGGTTTGTTATCAGAAAATCTCTCGTATTTGCCTCAATTATTAAATTACTTGCATCAATTAACTGCAATAAGATGAAACAATAACACTTAGTCAGAGCTTATCCCTGACATCCAAGCACAACCCATGGATGCTCTACCTCAGACACAGGTCTTCGTCCTCCGCTTCAGGTGGATGGAGCCTCCGGATGTTGTTCTTGGAAACATTAAGTGTCTTTAGGTTCTGAAATTTCCATGGCAACGATGCTGGTAACTGAGTGAGGGAGTTCTCACTGATGTCAAGGTCAATCAAGGTCACTGTGTAGGGTAGCAACCAGTCGACATGGAGATAGAAGAGGTTCTTCTTTCGAAGGTTACCATTAACCAGCTGAAGAAACATGAAGATCAATGAAACTGATGGCTGCTCCAGCAATAATGTGATTTGACATTGCATGGATAAAATGTGGGGATAGCAATTATTTTTCAAGGTACAAATACTCCACAAAAAATTAAATGGAGTGGAACAATATGACAATATGCTTATCTCCAACATGTAAGGACCATGCATATTTGAATATTTTAGCCTCATGTTTAGCAGGAACTTTGCTTCACTCCAATAAAGAGCCATAAAACAATCACATAATCAGAATTAAACACTTTTTTATACAACATTTAACATTAAGCAGAATTTGACCTACGTAACAATTAATTCAATTCGATAAACAATGCAATTAGATAACTACTTAAATGAGATAACTGATTTATTAATGAAAGTAAGGCATACAAATAAATGTATAACACCAGAAAACTAAAAATAGAAAGATTCAGCCATAATTATAACATTTCCGTCATTGATTCTCTATTATTGCAAAAACTCTATGTATAGTTCCTTCTGGCGGAGTGCAGAAACTTGGCAAAAGGAGGGCTTAAACTGGAGAAATCGTGTATTAACAAGGCGATTCACATGCTGTTCAAGCCCTGTTATGCGTTTTTCATATCCATAAACTGGTCCATGCGCAGTTACTTCCCATTTTTCATTGAATTCATTGAAGTTATTATGAACCTTGTTAATAACTCCAGACTTTGAGGACTTTTCAAGCATAAATGGGGAACTGAATAAGCACCAGTTTCCTCATGCATGCAGGGATAAAGGCCATAAATATTTCAATCCACTTTTCAAATTATACCATCTGCACTCTCTTGTCAACAGCTTTTTTTATTGGCAACTTCAATGAAGTTAAGGTTATTGACTCAACACTTTCAAAAGACTATGTTGTACATGTAAGTGTTTATGTACCCCAACGTTCCTGCTGTATGCTTGAAATACTGATTCAGTGACAATATGTTGGCAGCATTAATTTTTAGAAAATTTAGCTGGATCGAACTAAGATAGACCTGCAGGAAAGAAACATCTATAAAAACAACTAAAGCTTTGTCACAGACGTGACGAATACCCCCACATGCCACATTGACACAGAATCTTTTGCATGTTGTCTTCACAAAAAACAGCGGACACTATGCTCAATGTTTAAAACGCACTAAGTGACCCGGTGACCTGGTTTTTTACCCAGGTTCGAACTTGACCTACACATCTTCTAGATACAACTTTTGACCAAGTTTGGTGAAGATCTGATAAAAACTACTTGACTTAGAGAGCAGACACCATGCTGAATGTGTAAAACGTACTAAGTGACCCAGTGACCTAGTTTTTGACCCGGCATGACCCATAATCGAACTTGACCTAGACATCATCTGATACAACTTCTGACCAAGTTTGGTGAAGATCGGATGAAAACTACTTGAATTAGAGAGCGGACACTATGCTCAATGTTTAAAACACACTAAGTGATCCCGTGACCTAGTTTTTGACCCGGCATGACCCATGTTCGAACTTGGCCTAGACATTATCTAGATACAACTTCTGACCAAGTTTGGTCAAGCTCTGATGAAAACTACTTGAATTACAGAGCAGACATTATGCTGAATGTTTAAAATGAACTTGGCCTAGACATCATCTAGATACAACTTCTGACCGAGTTTGGTGAAGATCGGATGAAAACTACTTGAATTAGAGAGCGGACACGGACCGACCGACAGACTGACCGACCGACAGACAAGCTCACTCCTATATATCCCCCTAAACTTCGTTTAGTAGGGGTATAATGACTTATTCTGACAATATATTTATCCGTCACGACCAATTAATTCCAAAATAATTCCTCATTTCTTACTTTGGGCGGCTGCATTTCAACTTTGAATTAATCTACTGTTAAAACATACTTTAAATTGAACGAAAACTGCCTATCCGAAGGTAAAGCCTCGTTATTTTTGATGATGACCGAGTGAGGCATATCCCCGGCGAAATGTTGTTCATGATTTCATGAACACTTCAAGCCAATCAAGAACTGTTCATGAACGGTTCTTAAAAAGTTCCTGAGCTTGGTTCATGAACTTTTGGACATGAACTGTTCTTAAGACATGTTCATGAACTGTTTATGAATTATTGTTGAACATTTCAAAGTTCATGAACAGTTCTTCATCTAACCATAAATACTTAGTGATGAACATTTCATGCACAAGTATTTCTAATGACTTTTCTGAGACAGACTTTAAGGATCCATCATGAATAATTCATGAATTCCTTTTGGCTAGATGTTTCATACATATTTTTGAAAGTAATATTGAAATGTCTAGCATACAAATCTTGTAGATTTGTGAAACCTGTGAAGTTAGTATGAATATGCATAGTACTTTCACCACTGTAAGTTAGAGTTCTTGACCTGTTCTAGAGAATTTTAAGAACATTTGTACAAGAACTGTTCAAGAACTGCCTTCAGGAACACTTCAATAACTTTTTAAGGACCTTTCCTGTTCTTGAATTATTCTTAAACTATTCTTGAACACTTTAAGAACTTTTTTGAACAACATGTTTCCTTCTGATGTTCTTAAACAGGTCTACACAATGTTTTTGAACGTATGATGGACTTTTTAAGAATCCAATATGTTCTTAAAAGGATCTGTCATTGTTCTTGGAAGACTTAAAAGACAAGTTTAAGAACGTTTTAAGGACATCTTATTTCAAGAACAGTTTAAGATGATATCAAGAACTCAATGTACATTGCATTGCTGTTTTTACAAAGAAAGAATATTGTGTGCACAGGAAGTTGAAACGGAAGGCACATGGTTTATGTTATATTTGAAAATGTAAGTCTTTAATAAATTACCGGCTGAACTGATCAGCCATTGGTTCCATTTCAAGTTCTTTGGCACTGTAAGTGTAACCATTTCAGGGAAACCATTGATTAGTAAATGATTCTTGAACTGAAAATGAGACTATTCATAATCTTTTCAATACATGAATTATTCATGAACATATAGTGCAAAGTTGTATTATGAAATTTACAGAGTATTATCAAACCACTTGTACCTCAGTTATTAGTGTTATATTTAAATTATTGTTATATGTTGCTATCAATATGTTAAGTGCTAATACAAGACTTGTTTCTTCTTACCCTGACCTGTTTGTTGAGCTTTAGTAACACTTATGATAACCTTTGCATAAATTGACAAATTCTTGTTCATGAATAGTTCATGAACACTTCATGCCACCTCAGTTCATGAACTCTTGAAGAACTATGGTTCATGAACTATTCACTTACAGTTCGTGAACAGAAAATGAGCCATTGAAAAATAGAAGGAAAATGTTCATGAACTGTTCATGAACAGCAAAACCCTGAAGAATTTTTCAAGAATTGTGTTGTTCATGAACTGTTCAAGAACACTTCATGCCATTGATGTTCATGAATAGTTCATGAACATTTCTTGCCATAATGGTTCAAGAATAGTTCATGAACACTTCATGCCACACGGGTTCAAGAATAGTTCATGAACACTTCATGCCATAAGGGTTCAAGAATAGTTCATGAACACTTCATGCCATTAGGTTTCAAGAATATTTCATGAACACTTCATGCCATTAGTGTTCATGAACAGTTCATGAACTAAAATTTCAAGAACTTTTCACAGACGTGGCTCATTTTCTGTTCACAAACTATTCATGAACAGTTCATGAACTCAGTTCATGAACAGTTCATGAACTGTTCACGAATTATTCGTGAACTGCAGAACAACATTTTGCAGGGGATGTAAAACACAACCTTGAACTGTATGATGTCATATGAAATAATCAAATTATTTTGTCGATGTAGAATGAACACGACATATTGTTTTCAATGTTATTTTAATTTATTTTGGTATGTGTGATTTGTTTATGCAATAATAGCCAAAATACACATTTTTCTCGAAAACGTGTATTATCCCTATATTCAGCTTACATGAAAGAGGTCCTCCTCATTTTCAGTGTGGTCCCGTTTGAAGAACTCGGCCACATAGAGCCCGATCATGTCAGGAAACTGCTTGCACACTGCCTCCCTGAACTCCAGCTCGGGGCCAAAATTGTCCAGCAGGAAGTCTATCAAGTGCTGATGACCGCCTGGTAAAACAAAAATGATCTAGAGCTTTTTTACAAATAAGCAGTGTCATGCGGAAATGGGTTTTAATGCCACATGCACCCAGGATAGCTCCAGACCAGTCAGTTGAGCTCAAAACTAGCCTGCGCATCTCAAGAGTCTGGTCAGGAGCTACCCTGTCTGCAAAGGATACCACCAAACATTGCAAGACTTAAAGCAGACAGTGTAGCTCCAGACCAGACTGATAAATATGCAAAGGTTTTGGGAAAATAAGGATGAAGTATTGTTAATGCAAGGACTTGAATATCAAACAACAACAGCTACTCATACCTGGTGTGTTAATTGAATCACTGCGACTCTTATATAAATAGTTGTACTTGTAGAAAAATGTCGGAGTTGTTAATTTGTCAAGATGTATTCAAGCAACAAGTTCAACAACGCTAGTTATTCTGGAGATACCGTGTTCATTAATTTAGTGTGTACTGCTTTATAATACAGACATAAAAAAATACTTATTTCTGCAGCAATTTTCTTACCCTTTTACTATTTCATGACATTCCATGTTAAACATCTCAATACTGTTTCAGAAAGAAGTACCGCCAGTATGCTGACATTACCTGCACAGGCTGCATAAAGGGGAGTCAACGACTCGCTGTTCTGGAATGTGCGAACAAGCTGCACGCTATGGTTGATGTCCAGATCAGGAGTCAGGAACTTCCGCACAACGTCAATGTTACCACCGAGACAGGCTGCATACAGTAAGCAGCTTCGCACATCAGGTTGTTTGACCATATCTGAGACAAAGCAAGGGTACAGTCTTGGAAATAGTCATGTTATGGAGCTATTAGCTGAGAACTGCTTTGTTTACATTTGCCCAGTGGATATCATATATTCTTTAACAGTATTTGAGTATGAAGTTTTAGAATTGTAGATTGCTGCATATCACAACGTTAGTTTTCATATTGTATAAAAACATTTTTTGGAACTGAGTTCCGGAAAAATTTACGCAAGTTGTAATGCTGTATATTGAAAAGTGTAAAGTACTTAGTTTGATACCTGTTTTTTTAGGCTTTTATTACTAACTTTTAGTCTTTTATTACTAACAGAAATTGTATAGACATTTTAAGTTTGAAAAGAAACATTTTAGCCATTTGTTATGCAGGACCATAATAATTGCAAATACAAAATTTAACCAGAATATCAGAAGGAACAGTGCATGCAAGTTTGAATGTTATACTTTAAGATAAGTGGAAGGACTTCTGTGGACTTGTTAGTTATAATCATGTTATACAAAGTTGCACTTGAAAAAGCTGTGACATAACCTTTTTTAATGTTGGATGATAAATATTTCGCACATAAAACAACTACCAGTAGATGTAATTTGTCAAACAACACAATATGTCTACAGATAGCCAGATGTACAAGCTATTCAGATATCACTCAGATATTTCATAGCAGAAAGTTTAATACCTTTAAGAAATTTGGTAGAGGGTCAAACAAGAAGCATTTGTTTGAAAATATTTATCCACCCAATGGTTACATACAGGAAGATTTCCCATTTTAAAGCTTAAACAAATTGCTAGCATGGAAGCCAAAATTGTAAAGATATTGGGAGGCTATCTGTTCAATAACTACCATAGAAACATTCCACAAAACAGCTGGAAAATATATAAAGAAACCCAAAACGACATACAGGGACAAACTAGAAGAGCTCACCCTTTAGCACTTCAAGATCACGTAAGCTAGCTAACAAGGGACTCTTGGACACACCAACATCACGCTGTCTCCTTGCAAAACTCTTGCTTATATATTTAAAATTTGATATAATAAAAGAATCGTTAGGCTTCCTGAAAGTTGTATTGTAGCCTTTTTAAAACAGCTAGATTATAAAATAATACACACAATTACAGCACTTTTTTTCAACTAATTGTGATCAAAAGAATGTACCATAAAAAATAGAGGTAATAAATGGAAGTTTATGTCAACAATTTATTGTATACATTAAAAAATTATGTTTTCCATTTTCGCTTATTATAATTCATTAGTCCCACCCACCTGTTAACCATTTTATATTTTCCTAATTGCAAAAACATAGTAAAAATTCAATGCAGCAAGTGCTATTAATAGCTTATCATAGCTTTTACAAAAATTTAAGTAATAAAGTACTCTCAAGTGGGAAAAACTTAACACGTCCTTAAAAGGAAAATGGCCATATTAGATCAAATCATCTCCATTTAGTAAGCTTGTTTAATCTAGCAACAAAAGTTTAAGGACTATCATTAGGAAAAAAAAGTAATACGTCCTCCAAAGATTTTTCATAACATGATCTCAGTGAGATATGAACTTAGGCTGCTATGGTAGGCTTTATCAATTTGGCAAACATGCATAGCTGCATCTCATGTCCATTTCTCTCATAAAAATGATATGCTTTATCCCCGCAAACAAGTATTTTACATAAACGTTTATTTTTATTATATATATAGGATCTGGCACAAGTTGTCATATCATACCATATTTTATTAAACGAGTTCAGGAATTTTGTTAGTAAGCGAGCCTTTGGCGAGCTTACTAACGAATTTCCTGGACAAGTTTAATAAAATATGGTATGATATGACAACGCGTGTCAGATCTTTTTTATCACATGCTTTTAAATGAGCAAATTAAATAAATATTTACGCAAACATAATGATAAATCTCGAATATAGTTTACATTTCCTGACGTCATTTGGAATGCCTCGGCTTTTACAAAGCAAAATTACAAAATGCGATTGGTCAATAAATGAAAACTAAGCCAATGAAAACGCTTAAAAATGTTGTATTACACATGTGTAATATAAAAAAATATGTAATGGTTGTATTACATTGGAAACAGGGTATAGCATGTGATAAAAATAAATATTTTACTGAACTTGCCAACATAATGAAATGTGTGATAATCAATTACTTAAAAAATGCTTTTTAAACTATGATTTTACAGGTGAAAATATACTACCATATTTGTTTGCCCTTGATATGCCGCTATAAATATCTCTGTGAAATAGATGCAACACACCATTTTTTCTTTGTGCCAATTCAGCTATTGTTTAATAAAGACAGTTAAGTATTTGCACTGTATCTTTGTTGTTATAGTATAATACTTATTATCATTGTGAAACTTCAAAACTTCAAGAGAAAAACTTCAAGTCACTTCACAAGAAGTTCTAATCTCTCTACTGAGGTCTTATAAGACCTTTAACAATATTACTTATTCTTATGTACAAAAATAAATTCTTAAAGTATTTTCTGTTTGAACAATTGCCAGGAATTTAAATTGTTACAGCATTGAATTATGAAAGAAAACATCAATCATATGTGAATCAGTAAATGATCTTTAAAAGGAAAAGAAATACTTCTGTTCATTAGTATATATCCTTTACAGCATGTTCATTTGTAAATATGAAAGTTAAACATCTTACAAAGTATGTAATAATTTAACCATCACATGACAACATTTTGTACGTAATTAACCATATTTTAACTTGTAACCCAGTAATAGTGGTGTAGAATATTTGACAATAATACTGAAACAAAAGTCATAAAGATTTTATTATCTTATGCTATGTCATGGGGATTGTGTTTTTAGTACGTGTAAGATTTCACTTCTTGTATACATGTTCCCCCCCCCCCCCCCCCCCCCGACACATTTATAAACCGAGTGTAACCGCTGCATTGATAAATAGTTTCCTGTTAAATTGTAGATTTAATTTTAGTTTAAACATATTTGAGCCTTGTTCTGAAAAAACTGGGCTTAATGCATGTGCGTAAAGTGTCATCCCAGATTAGCCTGTGCAGTCCGCACAGGCTAATCAGGGACGACACTTTCTGCCTTAACTTGATTTTCAGTAAGGACGGACTTCCTTGAAACTAAAAATACCATAAAAGCGGAAAGTGTCGTCCCTGATTAGCCTGTGCGGACAGCACAGGCTAATCTGGGACGACACTTTAGGCACATGCATTATGCCCAATTTTCTCAGAAAGCGACTCATTTTCAAATAAAGTAAGTATACTTTAGACCAAGCATTGAAAGCTTTATGCTAAGAGATACTCAAAAGTTCATTTCCTGTGTCAAACCAATACTAGGGGACTTAATATGAGAAATTTGACTATCACTTCCTAAGTAGAAAATAAAACTCAAGTCTTTAAAAAATGATGTTGGACCCCAGACACATCGCTATTGCAACCATTTTAAAATGTATAATGTTGCATTCATGAAACTTTTCAACAATGTTAGCTTGATATACATGTAGGTCATCAACATTAATCTGAAACTATCATTTAGGAATGAGTAATTCAATATTGACAATACTTGTTCAGGATAATGTTAATTTCTGCAATGGAAACTAAGATAAAAGACATAAAATACTTGATCACTAATGTAGTGTTATATATTATTGAACTTAGGAAACATGAGTAGGAATAAAATTGAGCTTGAATATAGAAAACTGTTAAGTCTGCAATTAATTCTAATAGAGTTTACTAACAGGGGTCTTTGACCTTATGACACAGATGTTGTTTAACTCTTTCAGTGCTGGAACCGAATTTTGAAGGCTCTTGCAAACTTTTTTTATCCAGATGAGACGCCACAAAACGTGGCGTCTCATCAGGATCCAAACTGTTTGCTATTCTGATAGTATTCTTTGTAAAAAAAATCGAAGAAAATGCAGATTTAAGAAATTCTGCAGACAACATTTTAGCAGACGACAAATTTCCCAGCATGCAAAGGGTTTAAGGCTTCATCCCAATCGAAAGTGTTTTCAAAGTCATGCAGTTTTCAAATCTATCAAAACATACAACTTGCATGCAGCCAATGGTTTGCTTTTACCTAATCAATTTTAATAGCCTCAGATTCTTAAATTGACTTCCTGTGTTTCGTAAATTAAGAATTTCTTTCACTCATTATCATTGACAATCAAATTAACAGTTTTGAGACTTAATAAAGCCACACAACTCTCAAATAATCAATTCACATTGATAAATAAGCAAGATAATTATTAGAATGTGTACATTTTGCTGCGCTCTTATCAATTAATTCATCCTTTAATGAAAGAATTGGACTCAATAGCTGATAATGGCTAGAAAGAAATAAAACCACCTTTTTTATTTGGAAATTCTTTTAGAAATATCATTTCCTCATTAACTTCTTGATGCAAAATTATTTATCATTGCAAACAGGCACTTAATCTTTCTGCCAATAAGAAACAGTGATATCGCATTATTCTTTCACAGTTTGATAGTATGACTATAACCGTTGTTTTGCATTATTTCGCATAAATGTAAATATTAGTATTAGTCTCCACAAAATAGAGCAGACTTTGTTTCTGTTTTCACTGAACTAGTGAAACTATTGAATCTTCTAACGAATTTATTAAACAGAAACAACAGTTCACACTCAAACCTAAATTTTTGTGCACTGTGAACCAAAGTTTTGGATAACATTGGAAACAACAAAGTATTATTTTCATTGGAAGTTTTAAATAGCTTTACATACAAATGAAAAACAGTACAAAAAATACTCACTGGGATATTTGTCAATGAGGAAGTCAATTATATGGCGATGGCCGTTCCTGCAAGCCAGGTAGAAAGGCGACTCTTCATGCCACGGCAGAATGTTGTCCACAGATATTGGTATGCCACGCTTGTACAAGAACTCTAGAACCTCCATATGGCCTAGCTCACACACAGTCTGGGCTGGAGTCATCTGAATAGTATTGTACTCAGTTTTTTTTTAAGCCCATTCTTGTAAACTTGATAATGCGTAAAATGATGGATGGGAAGCTGGTATGCTTGGAAAAAATAAAACCTGTAGCACCAATACTTAGTTTTACATGACAAAAATGTTGGCTGGATGGAAGGTAGGATTGGAGGACAAGGAATAAGGGCAAATCTCTATGCCACATGCTTCATAAAATAGGAGAATAACAAGGTAAAGCATATGATCAATTTATTTACATGACATTAAAATTTTATCTTACAAATGTATCGTAAAAACAATGTTCTGAAATGTTCTGCAAAAGAATCGGTAATGATGTTACTCATATTGCTAACCCTAAACATGTAAGATGAGGGTAACTAAATTTTGGATGAGTCCCGTGATGCTGCAATAGTGTGAAAGTTTCTTTATGCCAGGAAATTATTACCAGAGTGAGTAATTTTTAAACCATAGAATATTCCTGGGAAAACTCCAAATTTTATTTAAAGGATATATCAGCACATTTTTTGAGTAGGCGACAAAAATATGGACCTATGGGAAGCAATATATTTATTTGCTATATGTTGTATTTTTAATTAAAACATTCAGAACATTATTTGGAATATATTTGTATTCTTATGATATCAATATTTATGTTTACACGTCAATCTTGCTGACAACATGAATTCACTTCAGTCAAACATTTCATGTTAACAAGATACTCAATCTAATATTGCACTATCTAAACAATCGGAACCGACCACTAAGAGGTATCAGTCAACCTAGCTATTATACTATTTACACCTAGTTTACATATACTAGTACACATTTACAAGATAAAATAATAAAGTATACAAGATAATGGTATCTAATCCATTAGCAAATAAATCACAACTATCTTATCTGA
The DNA here is from genome assembly GCF_020536995.1 of Dreissena polymorpha. Lineage (NCBI taxonomy): Eukaryota > Metazoa > Mollusca > Bivalvia > Myida > Dreissenidae > Dreissena > Dreissena polymorpha. Next base: position 77,885,788 of record NC_068358.1, read on the forward strand.
ACAAATCACATGACAAAGTTAATTGGCATGAGGTCTGTACGAACACCAAAACCATTAACCTTGAACATTTCTGCTTCCTTCTTTAGATAACTCTAAATAAATACATTTTAGATAACTCTGAATAAATACATAAGTACATGTACATAAGTTCTTGTTTCCTAAAATAGGTCCTTCTGCCCCTTTTAGTAATTTTTTCACAAATGAGTTCCACCCTTAATTTACCAAGACCCACACCTGCCATTTGTTTAGTCTTTAAATAAAAACATCATTTTCATTTTCCATTATAAAGTATCAGTTTAAAATTTACTTTATTATAAACTAGAAATGGCGCGGCAGAGGCCGACGCGTATCCCCACGCCTCATGTTTGACCCAGGGGCTCCCCAGGGTTGGTAATTCCCCGGCGAAATGTTGTTCATGATTTCATGAACACTTCAAGCCAATCAAGAACTGTTCATGAACAGTTCTTAAAAAGTTCCTGAGCTTGGTTCATGAACTTTTGGACATGAACTGTTCTTAAGACATGTTCATGAACTGTTTATGAATTATTGTTGAACATTTCAAAGTTCATGAACAGTTCTTCATCTAACCATAAATACTTAGTGATGAACATTTCATGCACAAGTATTTCTAATGACTTTTCTGAGACAGACTTTAAGGATCCATCATGAATAATTCATGAATTCCTTTTGGCTAGATGTTTCATACATATTTTTGAAAGTAACATTGAAATGTCTAGCATACAAATATTGTAGATTTGTGAAACCTGTGAATTTAGTATGAATATGCATAGTACTTTCACCACTGTAAGTTAGAGTTCTTGACCTGTTCTAGAGAATTTTAAGAACATTTGTACAAGAACTGTTCAAGAACTGCCTTCAGGAACACTTCAATAACTTTTTAAGGACCTTTCCTGTTCTTGAATTATTCTTAAACTATTCTTGAACACTTTAAGAACTTTTTTGAACAACATGTTTCCTTCTGATGTTCTTAAACAGGTCTACACAATGTTTTTGAACGTATGATGGACTTTTTAAGAATCCAATATGTTCTTAAAAGGAAATGTCATTGTTCTTGGAAGACTTAAAAGACAAGTTTAAGAACGTTTTAAGGACATCTTATTTCAAGAACAGTTTAAGATGATATCAAGAACTCAATGTACATTGCATTGCTGTTTTTACAAAGAAAGAATATTGTGTGCACAGGAAGTTGAAACGGAAGGCACATGGTTTATGTTATATTTGAAAATGTAAGTCTTTAATAAATTACCGGCTGAACTGATCAGCCATTGGTTCCATTTCAAGTTCTTTGGCACTGTAAGTGTAACCATTTCAGGGAAACCATTGATTAGTAAATGATTCTTGAACTGAAAATGAGACTATTCATAATCTTTTCAATACATGAATTATTCATGAACATATAGTGCAAAGTTGTATTATGAAATTTAAAGAGTATTATCAAACCACTTGTACCTCAGTTATTAGTGTTATATTTAAATTATTGTTATATGTTGCTATCAATATGTTAAGTGCTAATACAAGACTTGTTTCTTCTTACCCTGACCTGTTTGTTGAGCTTTAGTAACACTTATGATAACCTTTGCATAAATTGACAAATTCTTGTTCATGAATAGTTCATGAACACTTCATGCCACCTCAGTTCATGAACTCTTGAAGAACTATGGTTCATGAACTATTCACTTACAGTTCGTGAACAGAAAATGAGCCATTGAAAAATAGAAGGAAAATGTTCATGAACTGTTCGTGAACAGCAAAACCCTGAAGAATTTTTCAAGAATTGTGTTGTTCATGAACTGTTCAAGAACACTTCATGCCATTGATGTTCATGAATAGTTCATGAACATTTCTTGCCATAATGGTTCAAGAATAGTTCATGAACACTTCATGCCACACGGGTTCAAGAATAGTTCATGAACACTTCATGCCATAAGGGTTCAAGAATAGTTCATGAACACTTCATGCCATTAGGTTTCAAGAATATTTCATGAACACTTCATGCCATTAGTGTTCATGAACAGTTCATGAACTAAAATTTCAAGAACTTTTCACAGACGTGGCTCATTTTCTGTTCACGAACTATTCGTGAACAGTTCATGAACTCAGTTCACGAACAGTTCATGAACTGTTCACGAATTATTCGTGAACTGCAGACAACATTTCGCAGGGGTTGGCCCTGCATAGTTGAGATTGACCGTATTGTCATAAGAGATGTTCAGTATCAATTTGAAGTAAATCGGTGTAGAAATGAAGAAGTTAATGTAAAATAACATAACAAAATGAGTGAAAATCTCTGACCCGGCCCCACCCCAACCCCCATAACTTTTGACCCAGGGGTCAGATCAAAATTCCAAATAGTGCAGAGTCGCTTCATATGCTCATAGCTACCATGTGTGTAAGTTTCAAGGTTCTAGTGCTTATAGTGTAGGAGAATAGTGGCCAGGACGGACGGACAGACAGACACACAAACGGCGGAGATAACCACAATATCCCCACGCTTTTCAAAAAGCGTGGGGATAACAAAGAGTGCTAAAGCCTACAGATATCAATTTCAAATGCAGTTTGTGATTAGTAATATACAGAAAATACACTGTGGTTTACAGTTTCGCATACCACAATATGGTATGAATTAAAGCTGTCACTTGAGCATAGATCTGCATCAGTAGACCATCTGCATGATCATTCAGAAAAACAATGTCATGTCTAGAGCATATTGTTATCCCAGTTAAAATATTTTTCAGTTAAGTTAACCCAGGAAGAACACTTGAATAGATACGAGATATATATTAAAGGGACTTGCTCACAGAAATTAACTTTGAAACTTGCAATTAACACGCTCCTCACAGTGATGTATTGTGTATTAAATAGTGATATTTATCATGGTAATATGATAATAATATGATCACGTTTTAGATTTGTATAACAATACAAAGATGATGGAGATAATGGTGGTGACAGTCAATAGTGTTGTTGTTGATGATGATAAAAGAATATGATCATGGGAGTGGTGTTTTAGTTGTTGTTGCTGCTGTATAATATTTATTATGTTCTGCGGATGCTGCAAACCCAAATATTTGCATATTTAAAGTATCCCTTTAATACATATTGTTGTTTCAAAAGACATTAACCTGTCTTTTTTGTTTACTTTTTCTTTCATATTTTGATACAAAAGGCTTTATTAAAAATAATCAAACGATAAACAAAAAATGAAACATAAAGTTTTATCATAAATTGTCAACAGGTGATCTTTTATATTATTTCTTGCTTTGTTATCCATTGAAACATTGGTTGTTATTCTACAATATCACATTTAAACAATCTTCACATTTTTTCTCAAATTATTGTTGTTAAATAATACGAAAGGCTTCATTTATAATGCTTGCTATGGGATTGAAAACAAGTTAAAATTTTGTATTTTGAAAATTTAATGTGCTTGCGGTTTCAGGCATACCAGTCCTGTTTGCATTTATAATGTTTTTTAGTTTCTATAAAAATTAACCTAAATCAAATAAACTTTAAACAGGAGACAGACGAGGCGTTCCATATAAAAAAAATTACATTCCCTCTAGATTTTGTCAAAAAAGATGGCATCGTAATTCAAATATAAAATCACTGTACACATGTGTTACAATTCATCAACTTTCAATTTTGTTGACTACCTATCTTTATTACTGAGGTTCTAGAATTTCAACATTTGACATTGAAACCATTTAAAGTTCTGAATTATTTTACCTAATTAAAATAATTTAAAATTGAACAAGATCAAGGAATTTTTACACACACACAAATGAACCTGATTGACTTCAACTTCAATGATGGTTTTTTGTCAGTTGTTAAGTAATAGCATTCCTGAGTGGATGTCCGATTTATGTTATATGGTACTTGAGTGCTATTTGACCTTGGCATCAATGTTTATTCAATAAGAGTGGACAAGTTCTTTTATCAAAACTTCAGGTATTAAATAAGGGAGGAAGAAATGCTATGCATTGATCTTTCCTTGGTGTTGACCTCAGGTTTTACCATTTATAGTTTAATGTTTTCTTGTTTGTTTTGACCTGTATTGAAAAGGAAATTGGCCAATTATTAACAAGTGCTACTCTCCTGAATGATGACTCCATTAATGTATGGTCGGAATGATGGCTCAACAAATTAATAATTGGATCCGGATGAGTCAATAGTTGAATAGTAAGTAATATATCAATGATAATTAATGACTTGTTCCACAAATGGATGGATGGTGTGGTGGATGCATGATGGAGCAATTTTGGCTGCATAAATGCATGAATTTATGGAAATATTAATGTCCCTTATGGTATCTGCATTGATGGATGGATATATGTATATACAAACTGTCACAAAATCTTGGACCCCCCCCCCCCCTAAAGTATGTCACAAACTCACACTTTTAAACATATGTTTTTTTTAATTAATACCTAGTTCAAATTTAATCATAAACACAATTCACTATTAAACCGTATTAAAATTTCACTTAAAAGAACTTTCACATTTTTAAAATGACTTTAATACTAGAATAGTTAATTGTTAGATACATTTTTTCTGATAAACGTAAAGAAAGAGCTTTGGAATGTAAACATGTAACCCTTTGAACTAATAAATAGAGGCAATAAACCAAAGTTTATCAACACGATGAGGTCTGGCATTTACTCCCATTTCAAACACTCATAACAACCCGTGAGCCTTTGACCTCAGGCTTTTATCTCTGTAGGGTTGTTACAGGTGGGCAGTATGAATATTTATCCATGTGTTAACCTCTAATAAAAAGGAAATTATAATTTAGATTTTTTTTCAAACCTTTACTAACTAAAAAATGTAACAGTCCAATAAATTATTTCTTCATTTACAAATGAGATCTGTGTGGAGGTTGTGCCTATTGAAAAAGCCAAGGTGCCTATTAAAAATTCGAACAACACGTTCAAGAGATACGCAATTCCTCTTATTTTGACATAAAACTAATTCAAATGTTTTTCAAATTTTTTGAAAATTATTTGTAAATTCTACTAAAGAAATAAATTAAAAATATATATTTTTTTTAAATAAATGTGTGACATCACACATGGCCTGACCCCCCTCCCCCCCTCCCCCATGTCATACACTGTCACACTTTCTTACATCTCCTCCCCCACCTGGAGCGTGACATACTTTATGGACGGCCCCTATGGTTCAAATCTAACAAATTTAATTATAACTAAAAAAAAACCGATGCATTCATAATAAACAAGTAAGAAAGGTAAATTATACAATTGGAGAACCATGACATGCTAAAACCTTTCAGCAAGTATAACACAAAAATACCATTGAAGCCCTTATTTCCAATTTGGTCCATAATTGTTGCAACCATGACCTAGCAATACTAAACTACAATTTTGGCACAATTTTACAACAAACAAATACAATAATTATCTATATATCATACGCTTAAATTAAATCAAATCATAACATAAGAAATATCAACAACATATTAAGAGTCTACAAGTCATATATCACACACATATCATGGTTAACAGAAAATTGAACCTATTTGAGGTTGCATAATAATGTGGTATAAAAGGATTATTAACACTTCTGAAATTGTACCTTTTTTTCAATAATTAGAATACTCATACAAATTTAACGCATTATATTTGGTGCAGCATTAATTCAAGAAAATGCTGTTCCATCAACAATGTAGCTTATTAAATTATTTTTTTACTTATTGTTTTAAGTGAACAGGGTTTGTTTTTTATCAATGCATTTCCAATAGCAACTGATAACACAAACTTGCAAAAAAGTGTGTTCTATTGAGATCTATTGTAGATCTTAAATTCAGATTGGCATGAATCACACTTAATATGTTTCTAAATTGTGTGGCCATATTTTGCATTTATTAAAATAACTTTGTGAAGTTTTTTTTAATTATGCTAAAAATCAATTAAGCCATAGAAGATGCTTCATTTGTTTGCAAATCATTTTGGCATGTGACGTTCATTGGCAAAACATGTGATTTTTACGCAGAGGTACGATGTATCAATTCTGAACTGTTTGTTCTTAGAGTGTGATTTGAATGCCCATAATAATTGAGTGTGATTTGAATGCCCATAATAATTGCAGTTAACCAAAAGTTGATTTTCCTTGTATATGTAAGCTTGCATGTGCCATGTTATAATATATATTAAATGTACAACTTGTATATCATATTGAAAAGTTATAAGAATATTTTGCAGTGTGAATGATAATTTAGTTAATATAGCTAAAATGTGCTTGTAAAATGCTTCAGAGTCTTATATATCTCTGAATAGTCCGTTCCTTTCCATATAAACCAGTTGGCGGATTATGCGAAATGCTCTATAAACAATCAGGGGAGGTAACTGCTAATAGGAGTTTGATGTTACCTGATCTATTTATAGCCTCAGATTCTCTGCAGCGCAAAAATACCACATAACTATGACGTAACATAGAGCACAATTTAAAAATTATGCATAAACGCACTTTTCCACCGCATGTTAAAATTATAACTTGTTTACTGACTGTTTTGCTATTTAAGATCTTTTCAAAATTATTCCATTTAACATATTATTCACATTGTATGTCAAGTTGTGAATAAATGCAGTTGATTTTCTGAAATCTCCTTCATAAGTTATTCAATAGTACTTCATTATTCGGTGAAATTTAGTCATTTCTTGCTACAGCAAAATGTTCTAGTAACTATAGTGTAGCAGGCGAAAAGCCATATGTCCCCATCTAAAACTTATGCCTTGAAAAAAAGTGCAGTACTTTTTCTTAATATTTTAGCCCCCTATGAAAAGGGCCTTAAAAGGGTGTAAAACACTGTAGTATATTACTAACCATATTTCCCATTCTAAATAAGGAGGCATAAAGCAATGCATTAACTCTTTCAGTGCTGGAACTGAATTTTGAAGGCCTTTGCAAACAGTTAAGATCCAGACGAGACGACACAGAACGTGGCGTCTCATCAGGATCCAAACTGGTTGCTATTATGATAGTATTCTATGAAACAAATCGAAGAAAATGCTAATTTTAGAAATTCAGCAGATGAAATTTTAGCAGACGACAAATTTCCCAGCATGCAAAGGGTTAACTTCAACTCTTACCCAACTCCCTGAGCAGACAGATATGTCCAGTCCCAATCTCATAAGCAGGTCCAACAGTTCCCAGTTACCATGCCGACATGCGAACCCAACGATCTTGTGACATTGCACAGCTATGTGCTGGGTATTATCAGGATGGGTGAATGCATCTTGCAGGCATTCAGAAAGTTCATCAAACTTGTTGTCATCAATGCACTGCTGTATTTGATTTGCCAGAGAAAGCGGTACTGAAAATAGACACCAAAACATGATTTTGTAATGGTGAATACAGATTTTGTAAGTGCAAACTACCATTTGAATTACCAGAACTACAGAGCAAGTAGCATTTTGGAAACTTTTACAACCATGAGCATGCATAGTTTCCTCCTGCACTTATTGTGAGTATGAATATGTGCCCCACTCTGGGATAATGGGGCTTAATGCATCTGCGTTAAGTTTTGTCCCAGATTAGCATAAAACATTTTCGCACAGGCTCATCAAAAACAACAATTTTCGTCTTAACAGGATTTTTGCTAGGAATAGACTTTCTTTACAGGAAATATACAATAAAATGCTGAAAGTATCGTCCCTGATTAGTGTATGCTGACCGCAAAAGCTAATTTGGGATGACACTTTACGCACAAGCACTATTTTCCCATAGGTCGGCTCAAATATACACGCATTTTATCATATTCTGATCTGTTTCTTACAGCTTGTGTTTTATTAACAATAATTGTTTACCCATGTTAGTATTAATGTATTTATCAAATGACAGTTTATAATAAATTACCGGTTGGTCCTTCCGCTGCCATACTGCATGACTGGTTAACAGTTGTACTCAGGTTCAGGCGGTTTTACCGTATGTAATCCTTGAAAAACCAACTTCCCATTGTTTATCCGAAAATCTATTAAAGAATAAGTATTGTTATTGTAACTGGCACTTGATGCACGAACCAGCTTTAAACATGCTAAAACTTTTAACGTACGAAACTCTCGTGCAATCCGTGAATACACGATTTCAATTATATTAATTAAACTGTTTGTACTTGCTCTCTGTTTAAGAGGGCGAACTAAACTAAATCCAATGGGAAACTTTGTAGTTTCGGTTTATTTGAGCACGTTATCTATTAAGTTCTGGTGTAAACCAATGTTTTATCTTTGAAGATATAAATCCATATGAAGTTTAAAACTTCGCGTCGTTTGTAATAATCACCATGGTTTTAAAACTCTTATTAATTTCACCAACATAAAGTGATGGATTACGGAAAGAATGCGGAAATTACTTGCTATATATATATCGATGTTTTGTTGCCTTTAGAAAATGTTCTTTACCGTGTTAAACTTCTTACCATATTTTCTTCCTGGTTTAATGGTGATCGTGTAAAGCTCGACTCGAGGTGTATTCAATCGTGGGTGTGTACAGAGTGGGTTATTGAACTTCACTCGTTATGAATCGTTCAGTCAACCCTCCCTGATGATAATGTTTTGTCAATACGTTGGTGTTTGCCATTTTGCTTTCTACACTCCCAAGGGCGTCGTGGGCTTATTCAAACGCTTTGTTTTGTAAAACGCATGTTGATGCTCTTTTGCAGTTTTCAATAATCCACTTAGCAATCACAGGAGGCCTTTAATTTGGCTCAAGTTGGGCAAACATACCACATTGGCGCTAGATGGGACCATGTGGGACTAACTTATTATTTTTCTTCTCATAACATATCAAACAAACACGCATGAGTTCCTGACACGTATACTCATATAGTTCAATGTCAGTAATGCTCGATTGGTCATTATCGGCTCGGGTACCGCGGGTACATGTAAGTATGTTTACATATATCCCGGGTACGGTAAATATACTTAAACGTACCCGACCGAAATTAGACTGTACCCGAGTTTTATTCCCACCCAAAGTCCGATGTCGTAAAACGCGCTACCGATTACCTGTAATTACGAAACAAACTTCTATTTGTAAAAAAAAAACTTCATCAACATGCTTTTTGAATATGAGTTTCGATAATATAAAGGCCATTTAACAGAAAATTGACATAAATATGAACATAAAAATTAGCCGACAACGACAGATTTAGCGTTAAAATTCCCGGGTACGCTTTAGTATATATACCGTACCCGGGGTACATGTAAGTATACTTAAAGTGTACCCGGGGTACATGTAAGTATACCCGAGCCGACAATGACCAATCGAGCGTCAGTTATCATAGACGAGTCCGATATTAGCTGCCGCTATATCTGTTCCAAGCAACAAATGGTCCCATGTGCATGTTTCGTCAGTATATACAGGGATTTTTTCACAGGTTTTGGCATGTCTTGAAGTTTGTCATTAAATGCTTTAAAATTATACATGTAAACATCGGAACCAAAGACTTACAGTATAAAACAAAGATAACATTAAAGAATGAACAAACAGTTATCCATACCAGGGTTCGAACCTCTGACCCTAAGTGTAAAAGTCTCCCGCTCAAACCACTCGGCCATCGGTACGGACAAAACGTGAATAGTATATTATTCCTCACACATACAATCTTCGAAATGTAACAAAATAAAGCGATTACAACAGAACTTTCCATATTATACAATCTGTTCGCGTTTGTAACGCTTTATAGTTTTCAGGTTTTTAAATTGTCGAAAGATGCATGTAATGGATATTTTAGAGCATGGGCAAAATTTCAGTATTACTGTTTCATAGCAAAAAAACATAACTGCAACGAAAGTTTGCAAATCTTATACATTTTTGTTTTCAATTTGGTCAATTTATCAAAACGTAAACAGGTCCTTTGAAACCCAGTTGGGTCCCAAGTAAGCAATTTCGTATAGGTTAAAAGGTAAACTCAGATGAGGCAACGATTGAAACCCCAAGTGGGTTCCATCAAAAGCATACACGGATTGCAAATGAGCAGACTCGTATTTTTCTCAGCCAGCAGGCTCACACGAAGTCCAACGCGCAAACCCTTTTAGGACCCTACATGACCAATCCCATTGACCAATTAAATAGCACACATGGGTCTCCAATATGTCAGCTCATATAGGTCATCGAAAGTCTACGTATGTGGACTGGGTATTAGCTTCATCCGGGCTCATATAGCAGAATGGCCCCATGTCGGATCCATATGCATGTTTTTTCCATGTCGGAACTACCTCGGTCCCAGGTAAGCAAGTATTTGTAAGTTCAAATAGTACAGTCCATATAGCCATCCAAAATGTGATCACATATGGGTCCACACAGTTAAGCTTGATTATGTTCCCAGCATGCAACATTTAAAAATGTCGCGGTGGTGTAATGGATATGGTGTCCGCCTAGCGACCGGGAGGTCATGGGTTCGATCCAGGAAACGGACTCGAGAGCGTTTATATAAGCCTTAGGCTTTCGATGCAATCGAGCTAAAATAAACAGGTTTAAACTAATTTAAACTAACATGCAAGCCCATATCGGCCAACCAGAGAAAGCACAGATGCGTCCAATAAAAATCGCCCATACGAATGGCATCCGCGCAAACTCGGATTCAAGCTAAAATAATCACAAAGCAAACTTCAAATATCAAGACCAGTTGAGCGAGCTTGTCTCAGAAAACATACAAGTCATAAAATCTAAATATGGTTGTAACAATCGAACGGGTGTGATGACAAATATTATGCATGACACATGATTAGGCTTTATTACATTTTATTCAAAATTTACTCCAATAAAAATAACGGTTTGATTTTTAAATGTTAGGATACTTGAAAACAACTAAATGAATGAATAAACGATTCTTAACAAATGGACGATAACATATGCGTGTCCAATCAAAAAGATGTGCGGTTTAGTATTTCTTGTAAAATGTCAAATTATGGTCACATCTAGAGACTTTGCGCTAAATTCGCATCAACAAACGTATGGGTGGCTTGCATTATCTTTGCAAAGTAAATATACATCTTTCAATAAAACCGTGACACCATAAAGTCTATTATACGTCATAGAGCCCACTTAACCATAATCACTCTTAAAATAGGTCAATATTGCATAGGTATTTTTGGTCAATATGCAAGTCCTCAATCATCCGGCACCGCGATGAATTCCGTTGATATGTGATGATAGAAAACGCATCTTTTCAAGCTCCGATGTAATACTTACTCTTGTGCTTATGATTTTGATCGGTCGTGTTGTCGGCAAATATACGCGCCATTCTGGAGTTTTGTCTAGGTTTCGCCCTTCCTTTCCATCAAGCCCGTTAACACACTAAACAATATGCTAAACATCAGACAATTTAAAGAGCAGATAATGCTTGTCATACAACATGTCGGCGATGATTTTCGAAACATTTGTTTCAGTTCAAAACATTGTCGATGCATAAGATATCTCTAGGAAATAAATTAAAGGAAAGGTCAGTACACGGATAGTCATAACGCCGCCCATACATCCCAACGAAGTTGAAACACTTTGGCGGGAAAATCAGAATCACCGTGTTATCTTTTAAATTAATGTATTGGTGTTTTGTTGTAATATCTATTGTCATTGATAACACGAGTATTGTTTCAACGAATATGATATTACATCGAACAACCGGTGTGTCGTATGTGAGGAACAAAGTCAACCATTTAGAAACACAGATATTACTACGGGAACACTTATGTACTTGTTTCTATTTATGTCGTAATCACTACTCAGAATCTCGTTCTTACGACTAAGTAACTCGTTACAATGTACGTCGACTAATTATATGGCTTGATACACGATGAATTGAGTGTGAACATAATTCGTGTTCAATAAATTCAAACATATGTTTGCGCCATGGAACTATTTTGGCAAACGAGGGTATCTTTGCATGGTAAGCTTGGACTAAAACATTTTAATGTGAAACTAATTGTTTTTCTCTATTTGCAATCAAGGATACATCATATTCTACTTCTATGTTGTTGTTTTTTAATTTTCACTCGGCCGTTTTGTTTTTTTACAATTTCTTTAAAACATGACTTATGACTCAAGATTTGTATTTTACTTGTTTTCAGATGGGAAGAGAACCACACTTGTGTGCTCGTATTTAGCATAATTATTGTAATATTCATTTATTTATATTTTGTAGTATCGCTTGTTTTGTTCTGTTTGTAAAATATTGGTATTGTTTTGTTTAGGTTTTCCGTTAGGACTATGTTGCCTTGGTCTTCGTTTCCAATAAAATGGAAATAATTAGCCATGGACTTGGTATACCATATACCCACCTCCACCCCACACCCACTACAATAGATTTAACGAGATACAAAATGCTCGTGTTTTTTATAATTTGTTTAACAATATTTTCCATGTGAATTTCCCGTGACGATATCCGAACATTTACGAGCGAAGGCGTGATTGGCTTCGGGCAGCTCATGATTATTCTGTCGTGCTTCCGACGCTGCCCGAAGCCAATCTCGTGTTTGATTCCTTTGATTTTGAGAATTTATGTGGCTTTGACAACCGAACAACATATGTGATACGATTGCCGACACCTTTCTGTCAGCAACTGCTTATTTTAGTTTTGTTCGACACTTTATATGTCGGCATTGGGTCTGACTACAACGGACAAAAATATTTTCTATTAGAATTATCTACAAAAGTTCATATAATTATTTGTAGTAGTGTTTTTAAATGTTTTACCTTCACAAGTCATCTGAGGTTGAACATTTCAAAGGCTACATGCGAAAGGCATTATTATGTATTACATGTACTTTTGCAAAATTAAACACAACCATGTTATTAGCAGATGTTGCATTTTAGCTTATGTCAGAATTCTTCTCAACAAGATATGATATATCATTTATTAATATGTGACATATACTCAAGTTATCAATCACAATAATAAAAAGAATTCTATTTGTCAAAAATCATATATTTACCAAAACCGATTTTACCTACTATTTGAGCTACATAATATTGTTAGCTGAAATCGGAAATAACCATGTTCATTTTTATTTTCGGAATTGATTCGTTGGTTTGATGGATTTAAAACGTTTATGTGAAAACCTACCTAACCAACGCCTTCGGTATCCTTGTCACCATATGAGTCGTGTTCTGAGAAAACTGGGCATAATGCATGTGCGTAAAGTGTCGTCCCAGATTAGCCTGTGCAGTCCGCACAGGCTAATCAGAGACGACACTTTCCGCTTGTATGACTTTTTTTCGTTTAAATGAAGTCTCTTGTTAGCAAACAATCCAATTAAGGCGGAAAGTGTCGTCCCTGATTAGCCTGTGCGGACTGCACAGGCTAATCTGGGACGACACTTTACGCACATGCATTATGCCCAGTTTTCTCAGAACGAGATACATATTGATTATCAGGTGCATTAGCTTTTCAGCACGCCTACATGGTAGTGTGGAAAAATCCTATTGTTTACTGGACTGTGCCTAACAATACAAACATACACGCATTGTTAGATATAAATACAAGCTCGTTATTACCTCTTAATAACATCATTTTATGCAAAAGAAACCATGCTATTGCTAACATAATATTGGATTTGTTTATCGTCCACACGCCTTAAGGTATAAGGTTATTTTAATGAGAGAGCACATATATATGTAATGCGAGACAATATTATAAATGGCCCAACTATGAAAACCCAGTATACCGTGCGATTTATATGTAGCATTAACTGTACTGCAAATTTGAACCCGCCATTTACTAAGACTATGTTTTAAGGTTAAATTCTTTCATATTTGTTTTCATGTTATTCAGATGTTTAATTACTGAATGGTTTAATAAATGCCTGGTTTTTATAACATACTTTTATAATAACTTTTAAGGATATCAATATTTTTTATTTTCTATTTAGTTTTAAGAATCTTTGAATAGATAAAACCAATATTAAACTCCATACAAACTCACCCTATCTTTACGTTAAGAAGGCAACGCTTTAAAACGTTCTTCGTGCCCTCGTACGTTTACAGTTTCCCCTATTTTGAAAGGTATAATTGTATTAAAAAGATATTGAGAACAATATTTGTGTTTCAAGTATTCTTTATAAATTATATTAGGAAATTTTGCATCTTCTCATTTAAAGCATCCATACAAAAAGGTCGTCATGGTGACAGAAAATTAGATTAAGTATATACAAATAAACGGCTTTATTGAAAATAACCCCTTTGGCGAATATACTCCGAAGTTCTAATTATAAAGTCTCTGCTTTTTATTGGCAGTGAACAACAAGAAGCTAGTAGCCGTTGAATTTGTAATGGAAGAATGTCACTTTCAGTTTAGCTGATTGTCCTTGCGGTGGTAGCGCGAGGCCGATTAGCAGAATATTTGTTTCATTGACAGAGACAAGACGGATTCTTCCGCGACATATTCTTGTGAGACGCATCAGGTTCGTTTCTTCTCGACAAACGACACCGCGGAGGAATGGAAAATGTGATTGTATTTTCATGGCAGTACAATCGTCAACGTACATTGTATTCTGGACTGAGTTGTTCATCATTTTTCGAAGACGCGACATTTGAAGGATGGAATTAAAATGCTTCCCTTGGTTTTGCGGCGAAATCCAATTACATACGCTAGTGGAATAAATGAGAACCTGTGAACAATTGTCTTTTAACACGAGTGGTATAAACTAGTAAGGCGTATATAGTGCAAGAGCAATCAGATGTGATATTTAATATCGTGTTACTATAAAGCCGTGAACTGCTATGTAAAGCAGAACATATAAGCGCCTGTTTTATATGAGTTTGAGTAAATGCGACAAGTGATTTGCAAGTAAGAAAGGCAAGTCATTTTTTTTTTAAATTGCACACGTTTTATAACAAAAGTAATTAATTAATTAAGATGAATGCATTTAAGGAAGTGAAGGATTGGTTGCTGCTGAAATTCCAAACACTCTCTACAAGACAAGAGGATTCGGTTATTACTCGCGGAATTAACGCGTTAACACCGCGCACGATCCCGGAATTTGTTATACCAGGATCAGGAAATTCTTCAAGGCGAACGAGTAGCGAATGCTTCGGTGACATGACCCTGGATTTTGAAAGAAAGCGCAACAGTTACGGTGGGCGTCAATCGTCGCCACCTCTGTCGCCCCGCCTCTCACCGTCGGAGTCCATGCCCTGTTTCCATAATGCGGGAAGATTGTCATGCAGCTCCGCTCCCGTGACCCCGAAACACGAGGTCAGGAACTCTATTGCCTGTAAGAGAGGATCCAGTTCGACCCCCGGACTTAACAGAATGGCACACGAAGATACGAATTACGACCCCTTATCTATTGCTGCTATGAGTCTTCCGCACTTTCGGGGACAGACATCCTTCGGGTTCTCAACACTTACGGAAAACCCACACACGCGACGCAAAGAATCCCTATTCCATGCTGGAAGCGAAAGCCTATTAACTAAGCGAACAAACGGTAAAACAATTAGACAAATAAAACAGTTCAGTAAAGAAAATATATCACAAGATGCTCACAGATTGATGGCTTATCACACAAAGACAAATACTCAATCGCCAAGCGTCAGTATGCCTTCTGTTATTGTTACGGCTGCAAAGCAGTCAACACAAACCTCCCCTACGGACATAAACATGTTCCCTAGTCAAAGCAGCCGTCGACTGTCGCCAACATATCATATATATTCCAACGACGGTCTTAGCATCGCCAATTTCAATCGGTTTTACAATCGACGGCGTTCCTCGTTGCAGATCATGACAGAAAACGAACAAGAGGAATTTGCACACGCCTCCGAGGCGTCGACCCCTTCTAATGACCAGCAGCAGCGTCACAGTTTAGGAGAACTTCATGCTCAAATCGTCAAGGCGTCACTTAAACGCCATTCTGCGCCAAACATTCCTTCTGAACAAAAAGGCCGGATGGAGGAGATACCCAAACCGAGGTCAAGTTCATGTCATGTGATCCGTAACGACTCGTACAGCCAGATAACGCAGTCAACGCACTTGTTCGCACCTCACGGCGAATTAAAATTTAGTTTTCAGTACCTACCAGCTTCAAAGCAATTAAAAGTCACTATCATCAAAGCAGAAAACCTTGGCGGTCAGCTAAAGCAAGACAGGCAATTTAACTGTTTTGCAAAAACGTATCTTATGCCTGGGAAGTTACAGAAACAAATCAGTACAATTATTAAACGGACTCGAGATCCTATGTTTGACCAGGAGTTCTATTTTCAAAACATCACCACAGAAGAATTGCATGGTATGAGTCTGGTAATAAAATTGTTTTCAAAAGCAACGAATTTTAAACCAAACGAATTCATTGGAAAGGTTTCCATACCTCTGGATAATTATGACGTCATGAATGAAAACAGAATCTGGAAAGATCTCGAGCTTAGTAAGGAACGGGAGGTATGTAAAATGTGACTTATAAAACAAACGAAACACAATAGTTGTATTTATTTGTAGGCCATGATAAATTCGTTCCTCGTCATTTCTAATTTTCCTCTTAATACAGAATGCCGATTTGCTCGTCGTTTGATGACGCTCGTTTTCGTAGAATCGGCTCAAACAGATTTTAATGTTATATAACGAATTACGTAAAAGTCATTTTGAATAATATAAGAAATTCAATGTACGTTTTATCTTGAGGTCGATAATAGGGTAACATAATTTTTGAGCGAGAAATTAATATATATATATATATATATATATATATATATATATATATATATATATTGTAGATATATTGTTAAATGCAAATATGGTAAGTTTAGGTGATTAATTATATTATTAAATGCTTATCATTTACAAACCAGCTTAAAATTACAAGCTGTAACCCCTGTTTATTTACTAGTGTTATTTAAATTTATATAATTTAATATATGCTCGAGTAGTCAAAATCCATTTGAAAATAGAAAATAACCTGCAATAAAAGTTCTATACGTTGACAATTTTGTCGAGTTTTAATTGCGAACTCTTGGTCGTTTTTACACCAGAGACCCTTCCAATGATGCAAATACTCGATTGACAAACTTCTTCCACAAGACCTATTGGGAGTCAAGAACAAGTGAATTGCCTTACTTATCTGCTTCAGGTCAAGATTGCTTTCACATATGCTGTTGTGCTTGGCATTTCCTTGTAATTGATTGGGTAATGATCAAGGAGCGTTTCATCAAGATGAGAACTTACATGTCGTTATTATATTTAATTATTTCTTTCAAACACGCTTTGTGTGTTTTTTTTATTTTGATGTATACCTTTTTACCGAGGACTCAACATATTTTTTAAATGACTAAAAAGCGGCACATTTAGCTAATTTACAAACTCTAAAATGCAATTACTTGTATAAATTATACCAATATACTTTGACAGAATTAGCATAAAATTAACTCCTTTACCCGATTTCGTTACATAAAAAGCATAAATGGTTTTAATGTCACGACGTCTTTCATGCAATTTAATTAATTGAAACTAAAATTGTCATAACACGTATGTCGAATGTAGGACTATCACTCGAATATAATTTTTCAAAGTTTTCATAACAAATTGTTATGTTTTAAATAAGGAGTCGTCTGTATAATGTATGTTTACTGTTTAAATCCCCTTGTATACAAAAAATACACGGAGACTTGTGAACAATATTTCACAACTAGTGTTTGGTTTTTGGAATGTCTATAAGATGAAATTGTATGTTTTAAACGTCATTTATACACTGAGCATATTATGGGAATATGTGGCAGGCGGACAGACAGGCGGAGTCCAGGAGATGATGTCCGCCTAATAATTCAGAATGTTTGAATTGGTAAAACTGTGTATTGGTGTATTATATCTCGACCAATCTCGATAAACAACCAGATAGCATTATAAACCTTAGAAGTGTGACACTAGAAATAATTGTTAAGCCAAATTAGACTCTTCCACTCTTTAACTTAAATGTTTAAGTAAGATCTCCTTCATAAATCGGTGTCATTCGAAGGTAAATTACAATACGAAGACCCTAAAACAAGTAGCATTCGTGTAAATCGGTTAACATAGATTCTGCAACATTGTAGCATCTAAGAATCGTTTCATGATGGCTTCTTGTTTCGTTTAATAGATGATTTCGAGTCAGGATCGGATTCATTCGCTTTGCGTTAATTTGTTTTATTTATGCAAGCTATCCCAGAAATCTGCAGTTCCAATAATCAAATTCCGAAATTCGGGATTTCAGGCAAGGCGGATAACGGTCAAGGTCACTTTGGTTTAACATAGAAAAAACAATTTATGCTCAATAACTTAAGTTTGGATGGAGGTATTATGATGAAATTTTGTGTTTAGGAAGTTTACCTGCACAACTAACTTGAACATTTATTTACCAATTTAAAGTTTAACGTTAATTTAGTCCCTGATTCAAGGCCACCGGCCCATACCAAAATGCATATACATAGACTTTCATAAACTTAGACATACATACATTTGTAATTGTTATCTGACAGAGTGAGGAGAAGAAAAAAAAGCAGTTTTATATATAGCTAAAGAATGGTTCAAATGCAAACAAAGTGGTGTACAAAGTTGACATACGGCGATAAGTTTACTATCTATTGAGCATAAGAATTACTTATCTTCATTATATTAAGACTATTTTCTCATTATATTATTTATCAGGTTACAAACAGCTAGAATTTCATAATTTCTTCCAGAGTTTAGTAAATTGTAAAATCTATTTACTGTAAAATGATTTGTTTGTGTATTAGGCAGATAGAATAAGCGTATATCTGAGTACTTTTTACAATCAAAGAAAACATGATGCACATCCTCAATAATAACAATATTGTGGTTAAAACAGTAAGTACATAACCGCGTAGCTCTTGGTATGCCAAAGTGTATTCCTGTTTCAATTTCAAACGTGTGACTAGAACATCGAAATTTGGCATAGCTATTTCGAAGAGAAAAAGGCAAGTCCATTAATAAATATTTTTCAGTCTCTAATAAAGATTTAAAAAGTTTATTTAATTTCAATTGAACTATAGTGACATGTTCAACGTGCAAGACCGGGTTTCATGCCATTGTCACGTTTTGTGCATACCTTATTTCTGTTTCATAATTTGTACAACAAATTATTCAACCATCACAGACCAATCTAACACAGACCTTAAAACGGGCGTATTTTATGATTAAATTGGTACTCAATAATAATTTGCATACAAAAAGGCATTCTTTTGCTGTCGATAATTTGTTATTCGTTATTTCGCATCAATATTTTCGCGTCACAGTCTAAATTTTGACTTGTAAATGATGCACTTATATATGGATATATACTAATTTCCAGGCTATTCACGCTGTTTTATCATTAATCAGTGCTTCATTGATAATTTAACAGCTGTTCTTTACAAGGGTGTTTTGTTCAATATTTAGTATTTAGTGAATACAAAAAAAAGTTCAAGTATGTTTCTGTCTTTAGCATGCTTTTAAGAATTAGTGATTGTAAGGTTTTTAAAAGATTGGTTCTTGATTTGACATGCTGCACATTAACTCATGCCACATATTGTCGTCGTGCATTTTTTTGCAGTTAATTACTTAGTATTATCATGGTTCGTGACATACCGAACACCTTTGAACACAATACAAATCATTTGATGGCCAGATATATATTCTGACTATTGTAAATAATGTACACAATTCACTGTTATACACATAAGCTATCTGTCAATAATGCAATTACAAAAAATGTATGTATAATTGATATGTCAATTGCATTTTAAAATCAACATTTACAGAACACAATTATGCTATCGTATATAACGTCTTCAAGCAGGCTCGTCTGTCTCCTGTTGATTTGGGATACTTGTTTATCGGCTGTTTCTTTGAAATCATTTTGATTTAAATCATATGATATGTGTTTGTAATAGTATGCTGTGTGCTTGCCATAGTATGCTGTGTGTTTGCCACGGTATGGTGTGTGATTGTGATGATATGCTGTGTGTTTGTGATGATATGTTGGGTGTTTATGATGGTATTATGTGTGTTTGAGATGGTATTCTGTGTGTTTGTGATGATATGGTGTGTGTTTGGCATAGTATTCTGTGTGTTTGACATAGTATGCTGAGTGCTTGTCATGGTACGTTATGTGTTTGTTACGGTATGCTATGTGTTTCATTGAACTGATGTGGGTTTTAATCATATGATTATCATATGTACTTATAATAGTGTGCTGTGTTCTTGCCATTCTACGCTGTGTGTTTGTTTTGGTATGTTGTGTGTATGTGATGGTATTTTGTTTGTTTGTGATGGTATTCTATGTTTTTGTGATGATATGGTGTGCGTTTGCCATAGTCTGCTGTGTGTTTGCCATAGTCTGTCGTGTGTTTGTTATAGTCTGCTGTGTGTTTGCCATAGTCTGTTGTGTGTTTGCCACAGTCTTCTGTGTGTTTGCCATAATCTGCTGTGTGTTTGCTATAGTCTGCTCACTCTTCTGTGTGTATGTCATGGTATGCTGTGATTTTGCCATGACATGCTTTGTGTTTTCCCATGGTGTGCTGTGTGTCTGTTGTACTGTCCTGCGGATTTCTCTAACATGATGTCTGTTTCGTTCGCTATGATGTAAGTAAGCGTTATTTCTATTCGGAACACTCGGTTCTTGTCAGAGATCTAATAGTTACGTCATAGGTTTGTCCGAAAGTCTTTTTTGTCCGTATGTCCATTTTATCTTCTGTCCATAAGTCCGTGCGTCTGTCTTTTGTCTGTCTGTGTGTCTGTCTATTTGTTTATGTTTCTGTCCGACCGTCTGTCTGTCTGTTGTCTGTCTGTCGGTCGGTCTGTATCTCTGTTCCTCCATCCACACGTATGTCCGTCCATCCGTGCGTTCGTCCGTCCGTCATCCGTCCGTATGTTCGGATTTTCGTTTGGTCGTATATCCGTTCATCTGACTGTCGGAAAGACGGTAAGACAGTCAGACGGATATACGGACACAGGGAGGGACGGATGACAGGCAGACAGACATACAGACGCACGGACAGACGGCAAGACGGACACACGGACACATGAACATACAGAAGGACACATACGGACGGACGGAGGGACAGAGATAATGACAGACGCACGGACGGTCGCGCGAACAGATGGAAAGATGGACACACGGACAGACAGACAGACAGACAGACAGACAGACAGACAGACAGACAGACAGACAGACAGACAGACAGACAGACAGACAGACAGACAGACAGACAGACAGACAGACAGACAGACAGACAGACAGACAGACAGACAGACAGACAGACAGACAGACAGACAGACAGACAGACAGACAGACAGACAGACAGACAGACAGACAGACAGACAGACAGACCGAAACAAACACACATCATACTATAGAAAGCACACAACATACTTTTATTATAACATATATTCATACCATGACAAATAAACAGCAGGCAATGACAAACACACAGCACATCATCACAAACACACATCATATAATCACAAACACACAGCATACTATGGCAGGCACACAGCATACTACGGCAAGCACACAGCAGACTATGGCAAGCACACAGCATACTATGGCAAGCACATACCATACTTTGGAAGGCACACACCATTATATCATAAGCACATAACATATGAGTTAAATCCACATCATTCAAATGAAACAGACGATATATTAATAGTCAACAGGGGACAGGCGAGGCGTTCCATAAAATTTCACTGTTTGTATAGATCTGATCAAGATTGATGTTCACATGCGTATGTGTTTTTGGCATTTTTCTCTAATCGACTGGATTATGATTAACGAAAATTTAATTTAGATGTGAACTTTTATGACATTCCGATTGTGACGTCGAAACTCGCATTTATAAAACACATGTAATCAAATTAAATATAACTTGCGCTCTTCATGTTGTCAGTATAACATAACATAACATAAAGTTTATTTACGACTTAAGCATATACAGCTCATCGTCACAATAACAATATAGTAATCAATACACATAAATACTCATGCGTCAAAATTACAACAATTGTGTTTATGCATTTTACTAATATATGAATTTTGTGAGAATGTAATATGTAAGAGAAGGCTCTTTATTAATTGTTAACAAAGTTAAATGGATGTAAAAATCCGTAATCGATTTAGAAGAGAAAAATAATGCGGTTAGATACTATATACAAAATTCCAATTCTGGTGAAAAAACTTATCTATATATTTTCGGCTCTAAGTTTAAATGCTTTAATACAGAAATTAGCAAGACATATCAGTATAGATTTTTTAGTCGGATTCAATAATTGTAAAAATTTAAACATACTTGGTCTTCTTCTGTAAACATCAGGTATAAATGTATTTCTAAAATTATCATACAACGGGCATATCAAAACAAAATGGTTCTCATCTTCAATTTCATTAAGTGTACATAATTTACAAATTCTTTCATTTCTTGGAATGTTCTGGCGCCTACCAGTTTCTACACATAGAACATGAGAAGATAGTCTTAATTTTGCTATTATGTTTCTAAATTTAGAATTTTGAATTTTTTTCTAAGTAAATGGATCTTTCAAAGATGGGTTTCAATTCCTTGTAAAGAAATAGTGATGACGTGTCATTAACATCAGTTCGCTATTTTGAAATAAACAAATCATGTAATCTATTGCGAAACAATACAATAAAGCTTTTAACATTAAAAGATTCTGGATATATCCATACGTCATTAATACCTGACTCTTGCAAAAGTTTTCGAACGTTTGATGCCCATGACTTTGAGTGTGGGTGATCACATGCTTCTTTACATTGTCTACGAATAATATTGTTTCAAATACAGTTGGACGATTTTTCGTTGAACAATTTTAAGAAATATTTAACTACTCGTAAATATCTACATATATACATCGGGTATCTACCAACTTCGGAATACAAAGCATTTGAATTTGTAGAAGTTTTCACATTTAAAAGCCATTTGCAGAATTTGCGCTGGACTCGCTCAATATTTTCAGCTTAAGTAAATCCCCACACCTCGCTACCAGAATTAAGAATCGATGCAACATATGCATGAAACAGATTAAACATGATTTTAACAGGTACATTCAATGATTTTGTAACCGTAAATAATGAGTTCATCGCCCTAAGCGCGTTGGCAGACAACGTATTTGTGGCTTGTATAAACGCGCCACTGCTTGACATAACTATTCATAGATAATTAAAATTCTTCACGATTTCAAGAGCATTGTTGTTATAAACCCAATAATATCCTTTTTTTAAATATACCTTTATGAAATATGACACTTTTTGTCTTGTCAACATTGACAGTTATATTCCACTTCGTGCAATACTCAAACAAATTGTTCAGAGAGGATTGTAATCCTTCAGCTGATTCAGATATTAATACTGTGTCGTCGGCGAATAATAGAAGGTAGATTGATAATTGATCAATAGTAATGCCCGCATTTATATCAGCTTGCAAGTGCAACTCAATATCATTTAAGAATAATGAAAACATTATCGGCGAACATATCTCACCTTGTAATAAACCGAAGTCGGATTAAAAAAATTCTGAAATACTATTCATATGATGTACACCCAATTTAATCTGATTATACAAAGATCGAAAAACTGACAACAATTTACCATCGATACCAGACTTAATGAGCTTAAACCAGAGATGCATACGATCCGTTAAGTCATATGCTTTTAAATAATCGACAAAACAGCAAAATAGATTTTGTTTATTGTTTAAATGACTTTCAATCAATGATTGAATGACAAATATTGCGTCTACTGTACTATAGCCCGGCTTGAAACCGAACTGCGCGTCTGTTAAAATTTCAATAGCAGTGGCCCAATTTTGTAGGCGTTCGTTTAGTATATTAGTAAATAATTTAGCAAAACAACTCACAAGGGTTATACCTCGATAATTATTGGGTATAGACGGATCGCATTTTTATAGATGGGAATAATTAGACCCGTTGACCAGCTGTGTGGGAAATTCCCAGACATAAGAATATGATTAAATAACAATTCCAATGCGTAACCTATTACATGTACACTTTCTTTAAAATATTCGTAGATAATATTGTCCGAAGAACACGCCTTATTATTACCTAATCTCGTTGAGGCCTTGACAATTTCTTCCAATGATATGTGTCTATCGAGTTCCGGGTAGGAACTTTCAGAGTTATGGTTGCTGTCAAAATTGCGAACAAAATTAACACTGTTCTCATTATTTAAACTACCTTCATTTTTCGCCAGGTTTTTAAAGTGTTCAACGAATTCTTTTAAATAAATTGTTTCTCCGTTCGGGTTCGTGGATCTTTCCTGGAACATTTTCCAAAATTCTTTAGGGGACTTTGATTTCATACTGTCCATCTTGCGTCCTTACGTACGATTAAAATCTGACTTGCATTTACGGCAATAATATTTGTAAGCTTTCTTTTTTTCAAATACTGACTGGCGATTAAGCTCGTTATTAATAGTATTGTATTTGTATAAAGCATCCTTATATTCTCAACGTTTTTGTTCACATTCCGTATTATACCATTTTTGTTTATTTTTGTCGTGTGAATCAAACCTATTTGAAACGGAGTTAATAGTGCGTGCAAAATACGGATTACCTTTAGAAGTAATATACTGAGTAAAAATTGAAACTAGGTCATCTGTTTCATTGTTATTGTCTATCCCGCGTATTAGGCTTGACTCAAGACTTCCAATATCGCTCGATAATTCGCGAATAAAAGCTTCCCTGTGAATAGCATTCCATTTAACAAATGTTCTTGGTCCGCGCGTATTTTTTTTGCTAATTGTTCCGCTTTTAAGATTATATTCAATCGGAGCGTGATTTGAAAATTCATTAAAATCTCTAATATATCGTATATCTGTTTGTTTTGAAACACACTAAACTGTTTGACATTTATTGTGTTCTTATTTAAAAACAAGAAACATGGATAATGAACTGGGGGAGGGCATATTGGCGTAATAAGTGTGTACGTGTGACATTTAGTTCTCTTAATTTAACGTATTTTGATATTGGTTGTTTCTGGTTGCAATCTCGTTTTTTATCAAGTAGAGCTTTTATGTACCATTTCACATATTACTCAATCGCACGAGGGAAATGCAGTATATATTAATGTTCTCTGATACATGTATAAGTGTAGACGTGAGTGTTTTATCCACATTAAAATAATATCAATCGAATTGTGGAACTTGCAATTCAAGTCCGTTATTTTTATTTTGAAATTGACATCTTTATAATATTTAATGTGTCATACTTATTAATGTGTTCCATAACATCGTCTTTCCGTTCTTTAATATCATTATTGGTTTTGCTCTTGGTATGTGTAGTACATATTGAACGATGATATAAATATGTATGAAAACAAATATTGTTTACTGTTATTTTAAGTCTTTTAAGCGGTGCAATAATGGACAAACTTGTGAAGTTTACATCACCAAATTTTTAATTAAATCGGGTTACTCGAAAATGGGTCATATGTATTCACATTGTCTGTGCGCTTTAAAGTCACGCAAGTTGTCATGCTCTTGACCGAATGGCGCCTATGCCAAGGTTGGTCTGGATACCCTGTCCGCATATGGCATAAGGCCCAGTTTTGATAAAGCAGGTGATATAGTAAAATTTATTCGTGTTCACGAGCAATCATGATGAAATATTGCCTTTCATTTGTCAGAATTGCGAGCTTTGTTTGTATCACTGTGTTCAGAGCATAAATTATTGATATTATAACTATAAGCACAAAGTAGTTTATAAATAAAATAGTGAAAAGTATTTAACAATTTCATGTATATTGATTTCATCGTGAGTTATATGGGTATATCGAAAACAACTCATGATATTTACATCAAATTAAATATGAACAAGCGAATTCATCAACAAAATAATCATTCGTTAATATAACATTTCTTTGATTGATTTTCTTCTTGTGGTAAGTGGCGTTTGAAATTCCGATTGCTATGCCTGTTTACAGAAAGTCGTTACATTAACGAGTTTTTTGTCCCTGTTGATCTCAAGAAACAATTTGTATATAGAAACTTAAGTTTCTTACAAATAGCACTTCAAAGGCAGGAATACAAATCACGTAATGGTATTTCACGCTAAAAGTCAGATTAAGGATTTCCCGCCAGTGGTTAACAACATTTGATCTTCTTGTACTATCCTCATAATATATAGTGATTACTCGGTTTGTAGTGTCTCCAAGGCTAATCAAGGATACAAAGGATCTGTTATAACTATATTCTGACTGAAATAATGGTATTTTTAATATAGAGAGAAATATAAATGATTTCATCTCAAAACTAGACATGTGTCAGGAGAACACGGGTGCCCCTCGCTATATTTCATTGGACTCAAAAGCAAGTAGTGTATACCATACATAACGTGAGCAGTAAATACAGTCCTTTGTAAGTGTTGTTACACCGTAAGCCTATTTTTGGCGTCGCTCTGGAGAGCGGCAACTAGTATGCAATGCATTTTTTTTCGCTTATGGGAGGAGAAGTTATTTTACGGATCAATGCATATATTTTTGTTTTAAGAATATCTTGCATAGTGGTAATTTTTTGTGTAAATTAGTGTAAATAAGTACTGCATTTGTGCCTATTACATTTATTACAACATTTATTGCCAATAATGCAAAGCGAATTGTTTTAATTAATAACTGATCCATAACTAATCACAGGGGAAAGATCACAGGGACTGGACAAATACGCGAAACTTTCTGGTTTTGTATAAAAACAAAACATAATCAAAATATATTTATTTTGTGCTTTTTCTTATTTGCTTATTTAGTGGAGAATCAATGTAGTACGATATTTGACGACCTATCGCGCAAGCAAGTTTATTTGAAGGCGTAGTGGTACGAAAACGTACAATGTATTAGTTTATTAATAGACATATAATAACGATCGCTATACACAAGTTCACCAAATAGCAGTACATAAATGATGTCAGCCGGAATAGCTCAGTTGGGAGAGCGTTAGACTGAAGTTGTTTACGCAATCATCTAAAGGCCCCCGGTTCAATTCCGGGTTCCGGCACGAACGGAACAGTTCGGCGGCTGACATTTTTTTTTCAGTCAGGTTAATAAACATTATAAAGCTTTATTTTATGTAAGACATTTTAAAATCCATTTTACTACAATTGGACATTTTTATTAAAATTAATGGATGCCGCGTGGTGACAACGTTAATGAAAATTTCTTACATCACTTAAAAATCTTATAAAAAATACACGTGTTTTTATATTAACAAATAAATGCAAACAACACATCTATAATCCATGTATTTTTATGGTTGTCTATCATTGGCCCTAAGTACTTTCCCTACCACATATAGAGCGCGACACGTATTATGGATTGTAACAATGAGTTACGATAAAGGAAGCAGCCGCTTATCAAGGAGGAGCTGTGTCCCAGCAACCCGTTTCCCTAGAGTCAAGCACTCCTCGGTTTTTTTTTAAGAAACACATATAGAGCGCGAAGCGCGACACGTATTACTATCCAGGTAGGTATGGGCCTTTTAGCATTATTCGACCATAACGTCCATAGTTATTTTCCTAAGAATTTGAGAAATTTTGAAATCGTTGTTCGAAGTCCAAAATTTTCATCCGATTGTTCCCAAACTTGCACAGGTTTTTTATCAATGAGGACCCAACCCAAACTCTCTATATGAGCAATATCGGACCATAAGTCCAGAATTATGTCTCTTTGAATTTAAAAATAAAAGTAAAAACTGCTTGGTTAGGTGATAATGTCAACATTTTTCATCAGATTCTTTCCAAATTTACAGTGTCTTAATATCAATGAGCATTTTTACCTCATTTAAAATGAGAAACATCGGGACAATAAGTCCAGATTTTTTTCTATTAAATTTGATAAACTTGTTAAGTGTTTTTATATCAGTATTACTCGAACCCTATTGAAAACGATGAATATCGGAGCAATAAATCTATTATGATCTTTTACTGAATTTCAACGTATTGCGAAATGCAGCTTCATTATGCAATTTAGTTTTCATTCAATTTTTTTTCAAACTTTACAGTGTTTTCATATCAATGAGTACTCAACCCCTATCGTAAATGAGCAACGTATGAATGAGTTCAGAATCATCTCCCCTTGAAGTTGAGAAAAATATGAAATTACGCTTACAAGATGAAGCAGATTTTTTAAAACCTACACAGTTCTGTTCCATTAATGAAAACTGCACACGGATGCCAGTAAAAAAAGGAAACCAATGTAAATAAAATGAACTATGAAATATTTGGGAGTTACAACACAAAATCATAGATAATGGATATTTGGGGGTTATAACACAGCATAATAAATAATGGTTATTTGGGGGTTATAACACAAAAGTATAGATAATGGTTATACCAGAATCTTTTTCTATTTTGTTTAAAATAATCGGCCAATATATTAATATTTACAGTAGAAAAAATCGTTCCATATAACTTCATTGAGTGCCTTTTACACTGAAATTCCCGACGCCCTTTAATGCTTTGCATCAATACTTATCTTGTACATATGTGAAATAACGCTTTAAGCAAGCACCTTAATTAGAGCATAAAACTGTCATTTTGAATTACGAAACATTTTGATTATTTCTTATAAAGAAATGACAGTCACATGGCCATTTATTTTCATTAATAACATTTAGGAACCATACAAACACTTCAACCTTGACCTAGAAGCAACATGGTTGTTTCGTTGTTTCACGAAACAATCGCCCCGATATCATTATTATGTGTGTGAATATATTTTGAAATCACATAATTAATTTACGACAAAGTGTTGAGCCGAATAGAACATTTACTTTCACCGTGTATTCATAAAAGGAATAAGCAAAAACTCCAAGTGTCAACTGGGATCTTCGCATTTAAGCAAGCAACAGGGTTGTTTTAGGATGATGAAAATTTTGCCAATTTATCTTGATATCCCATAACATACAGCTATATGAGCCGGACACGCAATGTCATGGACACACAACCACGCACACCTCTACTGACCAAACACAAAACTCACACACACGGGAACATACACGGACACGGGTGCCACTATTGTTCTGATTTTCATAATTGTTCATTATAAAAGAATGCTAATATATGCCATGAATATTTTTTAAATATAATGTTTTTTACCAACAGTAAATTATAATAGTAAATAAGTAAGAAACTACAGTTTTTAGCCTGGATGTGAAATATCTTACTGGCATGAATCTTAAAACTAAAACTGAACATGAATATATTTGTGAACCCTTGATAGAATGCAATGAATTAGTATACGTAACCTTTACAACTAAAAACCGAACCCGACCATCTTACAGTTTTATAACACTTCGTTTATCTTTTTGTTAAGTTAAACAGACTGTTCAACAATAAAAAACGCGTTTGTTTTCACTAAGTGACATTGACTGTTATATATGAACGATTTTGACAACTACATAACTTTATTATCTTGAATTTAAATCCTTACAGGATGTACAGAAAAAGTCATGTCTATGTTTATCATAACCTAAATAAAATTTGGCGTAACCACCATTTTGTGATTCACCTATGTGTTTGTTTGCAGAATCTTTTTTTGAAAACACAATAATTTAAGATTGTATTGAACGTCTCATATAAAATAAAGTTGGTAATAAGATTTACTACAAGGATAGTGTACGTTCGGGTTGCATATCCATATCGCGTACAAATCTGATGCGGCCGCAACATCGCAATAAATAACGCCTGTTTGCAAGCATTTTGTCCTAAGTTACATTTATGCGATTATGTAACATCTTTCCTTTAGGTTTCCAAATTATCTAATAATGAAGTTTGACTGAGACTGAGTTTAGCTATGCGGAAAACTGTTGCCAGGTTGTTTGATGGAAAGTGTTACACAAACATTCGTTGATGGCCAAATGTGTGTGGTTGACAGATTGGCGTAATATAACTTTCCTACCTTATCATTAAGTATAGTTGCTGACTATTGCATGCAATAACTAGTATATCGTAATCGTATGCTGGAGAATACAACCACGCTAAAAAAATCGTTAGTAGATTAAAATAAAGTGCTGTACACTATCAAGATGGAATTACTTTCAAACGTGTAAGACGCCGTTATAAGAGTCACGAATATAAATGTATTTTCTGTAAAGCTATCTACTCAACTATTCAAACGGTTTTAGCCCACTTTTTACATCCATAACGTACGATTATTAATACTTACTAAGCATTAAAAATGGGAAAGAAACTTTATGCATGCACCTTGCATACTATAACTTGGTTTGACAACCATGCGATGAATGCTCCAAATGAGATAACCATCCTACGCAGTGTATATCTCCATGACAATATGTGACGTGTAACCTTTCTTCATATATTAGCGGTATTGGTTTTCGTTTAAGTAATGGGATTAAGGGCTAGCGGGTGGTAATCTGACATTTTTTCTTGAAAATATCTTGATTGTCTAAGATCTTTACAGTTTAAACATTTATGTATGTACACTTGCAAAGCCGAGTTTTGCAATTGATACAAATTAATGTGCATATAAGAAACGACATATTGTGTGTGGTTGTAAATTATTCGAAGTAAGTCACAATTGTAACACTCTTATCATTACCTTCTATTCCCTTCAATATTTCCCAAAGCAATTAAGAACGGACTTTAAGTTACACTAGTTTCTTCCAATCCACTTATCATACGACATGACATTTGTAAATACGTTGCTGTATGCAATACTATTACACAACAACATATCCCTAAATGCAAAATAGGTTTTAATTATTCTATCCTTTTTGCGGCAAGCAAAATGTAAAACAAATGATTGCTTACTAGTTTTCTTACCTTACTGGCCAGTATAAAATGTGTTTTAAATGGCAATATTAAATATTTTACTATGACCAAACGGAATATTGCTCAAACTTTTAATGTATACATGAATGCATATGTACAGGTATGCAGTGTGGTATGATATAATCAAATGAATTTAATGATATTAAAGTCATGTTAATATTTCAATCCATAAAATTGGTATAGGATTCGTCATCTTACTATCACTTCTACGAAATGATCGGTTATTTTCTTATTTATGAATTTAAACCATCCTTTCATCGATTCAGTAGACAGTAATCATGATCCAATTAATATGTTAATAAACGTTACTTATAAAACCAGTACTTAATATTGAGAATCGTGAATGTCAGAAGTTAAGACTCAAATATAAACAAAGTGATACATCAGCTGTATCAGCAGGAGAGAAATCTCGTTATAGCGTGTGGTCTTGTATTTGTGGAGAAAACCCAATGGCATAACAATGTTAAATACAATGAAAAGAATATAAACGGCACGTAAATACCCAACAAACACAAACAAACACAACAAAAGTGATGAAAGCGTCTTTTAACGGTCCCTAACTTACTTATTGTATTAATTACGGTTATATTATATGTAATATTGAAAGGATTTCTAATGGAACAGTTATGTTTTTATTGTCCAGATTTCTGGGTTGTTCCAGCATCTAGCAAGTTCCATGATATATCAAATAGGAAACAAAGTCATACAACGCTCAGTAAGTTACGCGTTTCGATTTTTTTCCGTTTTCATCTTGTGTTAATACCGTGATGCCCATGGATTTATGGTTTCTCTAGCGTGTTCCTGTCTTCCAAGTATTCGACAGTTTTCTCGTGATGAAGTCGTATTCGAAGGAAGTGAATGTTTTATGGTTGATTATATACATACACATAAAGTTGCGATCATAGTGTAAATCATCGCTTAATTCGTATATTATATTTGCTAATTATTATACAAATATAAAATAGGTAACACATGAACAACGTGAATATTATAAAATTGTTAAATGCATGTGTTTTTTGCAAGTTTGGTTCACTAACTATGTCAGTTTCATTTGTGTTTATACAAATGAAATTCTTGTTATTTTTTGCGTTCATGGATTTAGTTTACCTTTTATTATCATTATAACTATCATAAACAATATATATTGTCTAAATAAAAAGTATTGTTTAATCCTCCTTTCTTTCACCCATTACCAATCGCAAATAAAGATGTCCTCCCACTTTTTAATCTGTGTTGTTTTAGGACCCGGATTTTGCCACAGCACTGCACTGCTACATAATAAAAGTTAAACACTCAAGACAGCATTGTCTTGTGCGTTTTGTGTGTGTGTAGGGGATGGGTGTCTGTAGCAGTCGGATAAAGCTCCTCCAGTCCGATATTGTAAGAATCGTGTGATAAAACTTTTTCTTCAAACAAACAAAACAAATAATCCTTACACTAAGTCTTTGAGTATGATGAATAGACCATCCCTGTATCGATAACAGATTCAATAATAACGATCCAATCATGACCCGTATAACTGTTTGTCATCAGGACTGAAACCCACTTTTTCAAGCTACATTAGTTTTTTATTGTTGATTGATTATTTAAAAACTTCCTTGCATGCGAACAAATGGATGTGATCAATAGTGCTGTTTGGGATGTTCTGGCGGTATCGTTTTATGTTTTCAATGCTGTTCATTCTATTTTAGCTTATGTGTAAGTGTATGCTATGGGAATGTCTGTATATGTTGTTAGAATTTCTTTATATTATGTGGATATTTCTCTATATGATATTTATAATTTTGTTAAAAAATCTTAAATATTTTACACAATGTGCACGTTTCTATTAATTTGTCGAAACATAAACATATACTGCGTATACATCTGTTTGCGTAGTAAATACTTGTTGTTGACGTGTTTATATGACATTGGCATTGATTTATAGAAGTCTCCCAATTATATCAAGGATTTTCATTCTTATCTTATCTTATATTTAAAGGAGTCTCCACATAATAAAATAACTATAATAACCATAATAAGAAAATCCACACTATGTAACGACATGTTCACATCAAAGAAATATACCCATAGAGATGTAATCAGAAAGGATTGTACTTGGTGATAAGAATGACCAACTGAACAGTATATGCGCCCTTAGCGTCTGAGATTTTTTATCCCTCGCAAATAAATCACTATCGCCTTTTCACTGGACTGAAAGTCACTACTTAACAATCAATAGGTACATGTTTTGGTTATGAGTCTCTTAACCAACAGCTTTGTAAATGTCAATTATGATCTGAAAAAAAAAGCATTTACTTATGAAATTTACATTATATATCAACATTGAACACCGATAGCCCAATAACTTTTCACTGAATCCTTCTGACAGCATTTCAAGGATCCATATCATTTCAAACATACCCATATCATATACAGACATTACCAAAGAATATAAAGCGATACCCATATCACAAGACTCAATACATGTCATCGCTTCATACTTGAAGGGTTTATATGGTCTGTCAACTCTCAATAGATAAGTTTATACTGACTGGTAGTTTTCGTATTTAATTCTCGTAAATATGATATAAGCAAAGTATGGAACAAAACCAATCCACGACAATTTGCATGCCAACTATGCAGTCGCTATCTGAAGTCATAAGAGGGACGACAATTTGTTCAGAACCGGCAAGCAATTTTTTTTTATAAATATTTGCGATTTGTTGATCAAATTTAACTATGTTTCTTTCTTGATATTATTTAATATTATGAAGAGCTGTATTTGTATGGGTTCAGAGAAATCTGTTTAAAATATACATTTAAAATTGGTATTTATGGGAGCACGATTCATTTTTTTCAGAAATAAGTAAAAAAAAAGTCCGATATAATATAAATATTACTAATGTTGAACGTTATTATTTCCGTGAAATTAAAGAACCTTTTGTTTCATAAAAATATACAAAATATGCATTAAACACGAGTACACTTATATCACATATCATGTTGAAAATGCTTCTTAATGCAACATATCATAGATGGTTGTAAATAAGCTCTAGGTTCACAAATCCTTGAAGTAATATGTGCAGGTGTTCATGTACTCTAAGCTGCTAGTGAATGTTTATATGTTTCATGTCATGGCGTTTTGAATAATTGATGGTGGAAACTGGTTTGCTAATGGACTGATACCAGTCGCAGTTTCTATATCTGAATAATTTGATTACTAGAATGTAACTGTCCATGTGTATATATGCTCTTACGTTTATAATGTAACATACGTGCAGTAGATTTTTTCATCTTTTTACAAAAATACGGATTTAAATATGCATTTAAAAGAAGTTATACACGGACATTCATTTTGAAAACGATACTAACAGTTTGTTTTGACGCTGTTTATTGTTATTCGTTAATAAGCGTGTATGCAAAGTTATGTTTGTACGACGGATTTTTTGTACTACAGATCTGATGTGCTTTAGACCATCAATAGTACACATTGTATTTACACATGTATTTAATTTCTATACTGAGCAACATACGTCCGAACAGAACTTTCAGTAAATTTGTTGGCGAAGCTGTTTTATCAAGCTTTTCACCTTTAATGATCTTAACATTATGCCAGCAGGCCGAGTGAATACCTTCGAAATATTGCATTAGCTTATTTGAGCATAATCCCCTGGGACATTGGCACCATCACCGCGTCTTTGTCGCAGAGGATGTGTCCTACTCTATGCATGTTCATACGAAACATAGACACATGTTTTAGCCAAAAACAAATTACGCATTACCGGTGAATTACATCCCAAAGACTTTAAGGGTCGGTGCTAGGTCAGTCAATCGTCAACGGAAGATGGGATGTAATATCAATTAACGTCTTACGTTGATAACCCAGAAATGAATGACACTTTCTCGATAAATGCCATTTGTCTCTTATTATGAGAAACAAACTACCGAAAAAGTATAGTGTTCATGAAAGAATCGTTAAATTATCTAGTCACACATGTGTGACGAAACAAGGTCTGTTTGTCTGAAAATCTTTCTTGCAGGCCATAATAGGCTACCGACACTTGCAAGTTTGCTATAAATAACATGACAAACACTAGAGGATTGTCTTCAGAACCCCATATAGGGGGTGGGGATTCTGTCTGGACGGATTTTTTATGTCCTGGCAGTTATATAGTTGATTAAATATGTTATTGACGTGGATGCTTTGTGTTAACAACTAAATAAAGAACTAAGAACGATTCTTCGGGTGTTTGTGTTTGCGTTAGTATGCGAAAATAATGTTCACAGTTTTAGTGCATTAGTTCACAACCTTTACAGATGCGGTTTAATATGGTACTTGATTAAAACATAATTAAAATATCGTTTGAAACCATATGTACTATGTATCATTCATTACCCTGTTTTCATTATTTTCATACACAAAAAATGGCATTTATGAGGTACTTTTATTATTTTTATGTGAGCGTGTCGGGGGGGGGGGGCAGTGTCGGGGGGGGGGCAGTGTCGGGGGGGGGGCAGTGTCGGGGGGGGCAGTGTCGGGGGGGGCAGTGTCGGGGGGGGGGCAGTGTCGGGGGGGGGCAGTGTCGGGGGGGGGGCATATGATCACATGATTAAAATATGAGCAGTACCTCGGAAAATGGCTGCCAGAGTCAATTTTGCGATGGAAATTATATTGCACCTAGCATTGCTATAAACTGATACCGATATTACATTCTGTGTAGACGTTATCGCATTGCCGAATCTAACAATTTACAACCGTCAATTTGATGTTCGTCTGGACTTAGAAAGTTCTAAGAACACTTCGACACAACTTTGTAAAGCGTATGTAAGTGGTACGGTAGAAACCACGAAAATACGTAGAATTTAATGTAAAATGGTATGAATCACCATTTGTAATGTTTGTAGTCGGAATCACAATGGAAGAATAATCAAGGTTCCAATCAATTTTATTATTTATAGTTTTAGAAATCAGTCACTACTGAAAGATGACATCAAAATGTAGAATCCAGGTAAAACGATTTGATTATGGAAACCACTAGGTTATATCATAGTTAAATAAGCATAAGATGGTTTGTTATGTTTGCTTGAAACAATAAACTAAGAAAGTCATCTATGTGTTATAAATGCATGCAAAAGAATAACATTTCCCGTGATTCTCGAAACCGGTACCTTTAGGAATAAAGACACACGCTCATCCTCTACACTTCTTTGGCATTGGTCCTTCTTCCTGGTATGCTAAACACTAGCTTAGCAATACATTTATGTACCAAATAATCGATGAACAAAAGCAGGTCTGTTTACCGATATGGATATATGCTAAGTATACATTTATCGTTTCAAAACGTGTGTATGCTTCGGTATCTATTGATTACTGAGGCATATATCGATTGACTGGTAACATCAAATAATGCTTCTTACAAAGCTTATTTATTTGCATGGATATTAAACAGGATCAACATAAACACACACACACACAAACACACCACTAGATATTACATTGATATTGACGTTATTTTGGGGTAAGACTTATTCAACTGGCTAATATATTAATACTGGAAAGGCTTCCACCTTAGACATATGCGCTTATTGAACTCAAAATCTTGTTCTTAATAAGGAGTTTAGTTGTGGCAAACTGTTATCTTAATGATCCATGAAAACGATAATAAAATGACAAACATTTTAAATTTGGGACTGTTAAGGTCCAGTAAATTTGTTTCTTGTATAACATTAAGCTATATAATATGTTGTATCATCTAACGTAGTCGGTAAAATTGCTATTAACCGATTGTTCAGCTTTTTGTCATTTAACCGTTAGACGGCTTAGTCTTTGACCCACCAAACATTACTGTTGGACGACGCAATTATAACATTTTTTTTCAAACAATGTAATGTCTTCATTTTAACCGTAGTTACTTATGTTCGGGCTTACCAAGAATGACATAATTATGTTAAATACTTAATTTTAATGTCACAATAAAAGTTTAAATTGAATTTGATGGCTCATAACGGTGGAACATTTTTATTTTCCCCAGATCTATACTGGGGACATATTGTTTTTGCCCTGTCTGTTTGTTGGTTTATTGGTTTGTTTGCGTCAAACTTTAACAGTGGCCATAACGTTTGCACTATTTAAGATAGCAACTTGATATTTGGCATGCATGTGTATCTCATGGAGCTGCACATTTTGAGTGGATGAAATGTCAAGATCAAAGTCATCCTTCAAGGTTAAAGGTCAAATAAAGAGGGGGAGGGGTAATAGTGTTTCACAAACACATCTTGTTTAAATTATATTGAATTTTTTTTATAGAGATGAGGGTTATTAATTTTTATGACGCTGGGTTCTACAATTCAACATTCAGAACGTAATGTCAACCATTTTCTTAAATACACACCGATTGAACTCTAATTCGCAGCTAGTCTGTTTTAACAATTCACAAAAAAAATACGTTTGATGACCCGCATCATCAATCAATTTGCAAAGGCAACCTCACTTTTTGCTGTTTTATGTACGATTTTACTAAAAAAAAACACAATAAGCAATTTTCTTTTGCCCAAGACTAAACATTTTACAAGTTTCAGAAAAAGTGTTATGGGATTATCGATATTAAGTTGCTATCCAGGATATAGCTATAAAGCTCTCGATTCCATTCATTACATGTCTTTACGTGTCTTTTATAGTATTCGATCCAAGATACCATCTGACTATATTGCAAAGCAGTTGTTCATCTAAATAAAGTTACGTAATCAAAGTGCGCGTTAAATAAACAACGACAATTTGATTGAATTTAATTGTTCAACTATTTGATTTATTGATTTCATTTCACTGTCTTTTACTTGCTAACAATTAAATTTGTGGATTTTTTTGTTTTAAAGACATTTGTTTACTTAATGCATTTTTTATTCAAGATATTGTTATTATTAAACACACGAATCAGTAACCACACCAATTTGTTGTATAATAAATGATTCCATTATGTATTCCTTATAGTAGTGCCTAGCAATATAAATTATACAAATATGAAACGACATATTGATCTTGGAATAAAAGAGCTTTTCGTTTCTCTGATATTCGCAAAGTGTAACTTACGTTAACTTACGTAGGAATATACGGAAATTGAAATCTTATCTTTAACGTTGGAATATCAATTATCAAACTATAATATATAGTGTCAATAACGGAGGAAATGGGATTTCATCAACTACCTGTTAAAATGCACTATATCTCCGTCTACCACACATTAAAAATTGTCAAAAACAATTTTGATAGATAGAACACGCCATAATTCGTTTGTCTGCGCATGTCTTTTTCATTTTTTAAACTTAAACACGTTACTTAGGCTTATGTATTATTTCAGTGCATGGTTATATCCGTTATATAGTCCCTAGATTTATCACATGCAATACCCTTTTTCCCATGTAATATAACCATTACATATATTTTTTTTATATAACACATGTGTAATACAACATTTTCAAGCGTTTTCATTGGCTTAGTTTTCGTTTATTGACCAATCGCATTTTGTTATTTTGCTGAAATGACGTTGCAACGTCAAATGACGTCACGAAATGTAAACAACATTCGGAATTTATCATTATGTTTGCGTAAATATTTATTTAATACTCTTTTGAAAGCATGTGATAAAAAAAGATCTCACACTCGTTGTCATATCATACCATATTTTATTAAACTCGTCCAGGAAATTCGCTAGTAAGCTCGCCAAAGGCTCGCTTGCTAACAAAATTCCTGAACTCGTTTAATAAAATATGGTATGATATGACAAATCGTGCCAGATCCTATATATATAAGTAAGAATTAGGCATATCTTCATAAGAAGGATTCAGCTTTATGACAGTGTTGTCATGTTTTGATTACATGTAACACATTTAATAATTATTCTTACTTAACAATTTCAATTTTTAAAAACATCATTGCAATAAAACAATTTCTTTGTTCTTCGTGCTTTTGATATATATGCAAGTGTTCATTTACCCTAAAGAGCTACTTAGAATTTGTGTTTGTTGTTTGTAAAGGAGGTTTATGGCTAAAACTTGTGGACTACATTTATCAGAAAAATCTATAAAAAAAATATACAAACTGCCAATATATAACCCCAAAATGTGCAGATTCTTTATTTAAATAATTGAAAACCTATAAAGTAAAACTGTTCATTTGCCAATTAAAAAAACTATTAATCTTTCCTTTCTCTTTTGTATCAATGTTCTGTCTCCACCCATTCTATTTTTTTTTGCTAATGAATATAAAAATACGGTTTCAATACGATTTTCGTTTGATACAATTTCAAGTCAATTCATGATAATGCTAATTAAATGTCTCAACAATTTAAACAAATGGATCTTTTTTGGTTACGCATGCGCACACAAAGTCCTTTTTTTCTTTATTAAGTGTTCAATATTCTGTGTCAATATATGCATTTACCGTTCTACTTACTTAGTTATAGCTATACTTGGTTGAATGTGTGGGACTAAACTTGACCAAAACAAAGAAGTTCAAAAGTACTGTTTTTCTTATTGTTTACATATATACATTTGAAATAATGCCAAGACATATCATGTTATATTGCACAAATGGCCGCCGAAAATAAATGAATGAATTTCGTATTTCTGTCATATTTCAACAAAAATGTTGGTCAATAATAATGAAAAATGATTCAAAATGTTCAACGGTTGGTTTGCAATAACGGACGTCCGTTTAAAAGCTAATTTTATTTATCTACTGTAAATGAAAGCTTGTTTGCTAAATTATTATTATGTGATTGATTTATTGACGTGTAATTTCTCGTGAAAATATTTACTTTGAGTATTATTGTGTAACCTTATTAGTGCCTTAAATGACGTTTAAATGTCCAACCGCGGGTCATTTAATTATTTCTGTTTTAATTTGTGTGACTTTATTTCTATGATATGCAATTTGGGTAAATGTTTATCCATCTCCTCTTTTTTTATTTCTGATATTTAGCAA
This sequence comes from Dreissena polymorpha, assembly GCF_020536995.1. NCBI lineage: Eukaryota > Metazoa > Mollusca > Bivalvia > Myida > Dreissenidae > Dreissena > Dreissena polymorpha. The sequence continues at coordinate 77,925,554 of NC_068358.1, forward strand.
TACATAAGTGAAAAAAGTATTTTACATTTGGAAAGCGGAATATGATTTATATTTGTGCTTGATAATGCAAAGGTATTTCTGCCCATGTTATGCTGCAATGGATTAGAGAATAAAATAATGTGTTAAAAACGGCTGGGTGTACAGAATTAATGTTTATTTTCCAAGCCTTTATCTTGTATTGTTTATAGAATGTTAATAAAGTTTTAGTATAAGTTTTTCTTTTCAGCCATTAAAACTGAGCTTGGGATTAGAAAATAAATGCGCTTCACAGTTTTGTTTCCGTTGCTGACTTTTGAATTGTGATTAGATGTTCTTCTACCAGACACATCACATTGATTTATTAGCTTTGAGGATTACCGGAACTCGGTGAAAGCGCTGTCCATTAAACCGATGATTGTGATTTATGGAAACTTGCATGACAGGCGCGCTGTTTCTAAAATGACTTTGACATCTATTGTTTTTCAACGGGTTCTTCTAATCGCTTTAGTTCAGTTATTTTTTCAGTCTAATAACAATCGAACACACTTGAAATACAAAGTCAGAAGATACATTGCATGACTACAAAGAATACACAATATGAAGAAATCAACGTGACGTGAATTGTTTCCGACCCAACAAGCAATTTAAACGATGTTTTCGATTTCTTAAGTAAAGTGAAATACTGTTTTTCATGTTGTTATTATCATTATAGAGAGTGCAAATTAATGGTAGCCTTAAAAGAAATAAAACGATTATTTTATGCAAATTACTAACAGTGTGCTCGCAGTTCATTAATTGCATACATTATACAAAATTACTCAGGTTGCAGTACTTGATTTAATGGTAATATTTGTCATAGCACGGTAAATAATTATTTAACAGAGGAACATTAAAAACTAATTTATTTTGTTGTTGCAAAAAAGTATAGTAATTTAAGTTGTCATAGGTCTCATAATTTCAATTGCATGTAATGGCACACTCGCGCTTCGCTCCTGTGTAAGGAATAAAAACAACTTATATTTACTCGAACTTCAAATACTATTGGTGCTTGCATGGATACACCATTTTATTTAACTTTTACGCATTAAGTGAATTCAACTTCAAAGTTTAATCGACGAAAAAGCCTTTTACCATTTAAAACATGTTATTTAAGATCGTTTAAATATTTTAATTGTTATCAACGACTTATTGGCGGTGATTAATATGTCTATAATATATCTATTTGAATACAATTCGGTTGGATTGTGATTTACGACCTGTGTGGTCCGAAAGGTTTCCCCTTTAACCTTAAATACGTACTCCATTTATATTTACAATTAGCTTTAAACATAGTTACACAGTATGACAAATCTTAAGTCGTATATGCAAAACTGCATGCTATGGCGTATGACGATTCCTGCAACCTATAAATAAGGGACGCACTCATCATTAAAAAGTGTACAATACATGTCTGTGTTGTTTAGTTGTGTAATACAAAATGTTATTTACAGACGGGGTAATCACGGCAAAAAAGTGATTAGCGTTTATATCGTTTTATTATTCGCTCTATATCTCGATTTAACTCGCTGCGAAACTTCTAAGCGAGTGACATAATTACAGCTCCACTAAGAAAATTGGCAGCGAGTTATGTGAACAGAACAGAACATGTGTTTGATTATGACTTGCACAATGTACATCGTCAATATAACAAAACAAACAAAGCATAATTAAGAACATTCATGTCACGGTAAAACATATATTGACAGTAACTACGGTATACCTGTATATACGGTATACCTGGTCTTTATTATAAAACTTATTACATTTTATTGTGATATATATACATATTGTGATATTCAAAATGTTAAAGTATGTGTCCTTGTTTTACGAGGATGAACTTACATTTAACAATGAGTTTCTTTTATTTACTGCGTATTTAATAAAAAGAGAAGAAATTTTAATTAATTTGGTTTTGTTATCAATGCCCAACATTTCCAAAAATTTAAACATCGATGGGCGTTGGTAATAATACTTTGGTACATATCTTTTGCGTATCTCCTCTAAAAATGGACATATAAGCATAAAATGATATTCATCTTCAATATCATGTGAATTACAAAATAAACAATAACGCTGATCCCTAGCAATTCTATTTCTACCATATCTCACGGTTTGTATTCTTAGTGGGTGAACCGATAGTCTTAGCCTACAGAAAAACATTCTTAGGCTGCTAGGTAGTAAATCGAGGTATGATTCGTAATGCAAATTGTTTTTGAAAAGTACATAAGTAGTAAGAACATGGTTTGTCTGCATGCTCTGGGACCATTCCTGAATAAAATTGTCAAAGATACGTTGTTTAAAAATACAAATAAATGATTTAAAATCGACATTTTCAGCGTCTTCAAAAATATAAGAGAAACCATGATTGCTTAGCAATAACTTAACATTATATACCCAATTTTTAAGCCAGCGTTACAATCTGATTTGGCCTGTTCATAAACCTTTTTAATAATAATATTATCTGTATGTATAATTTTACTCCAGTATTTAATAATTTGTATATACCTTGTAATGAACATGAGGGTATCGACCTAACTCCCCATATACGCCCGCATTAGATGTATTAGCTTTAAGCTTTAAAATACGTTTGCAAAATTTTAGATGTATTCTCTCTAGTTCTTTTGATTGCGTAAATCCCCATACCTCTGCTGAATATTTAAGTATAGAGCCAACAAATGAATCAAAAAGTTGACACAGTATCTTTGGCTTTAGATCGTACTTTTTACAATGTTGCAATAGTACGTTTAATGCCTTAATTGCTTTACCTGCTATATATTCTTGATTCAGCTTAAAACTCCCTGTGTAGTTGAAAACAGTGCCAAGATAATTAAAATCTTTTACAACAGTTAATTCTTTGCCATCAAAATTCCATTTTTCATTTGGCAATAGTCTGCCCCTCTTCCTGAATACCATAATTTTTGTTTTTTTTCTGTGTTGACAGTAAGTCCCCATGTTTTACAATAAGAGTGCAAAAGATTAATATTGGTTTGCAATTCATCTGGCGATTTCGCAAAAATGGCCATATCGTCTGCAAAAAGTAAAAGAATTAACACAATATCGCCAAATAATAATCCCGAAGTAGGTTCATTTTGCAAGTAAAGTTCAAGGTCATTAACAAAGAATGAAAACAAGATCGGCGAGGTTACCTCCCCCTGCCTTTAACCAACTGCATATTCAAAATAGTCGGAGTAGGTGTTACATGATTTTACACATGATTTTACTTTATTATACATATCACGTATGATTCTTAACAATTTACCTTGGATTCCTGATTTGTACATTTTCAGCCAAAGGGCATTTCGATAAATTAAGTCAAAGTATTTAAAAATGTCCACAAAAATAACATAAAGACGTTTATTTAGATAATTTTGGATTACTGCCAAACGTATAACAAGAGCACCGCCTTGCGGGTGCAGACCGCTCATCTATTTTCTTTTTAAAGGTGAAGGGACTCTCATTTTCAATCTCAAAGGAGGGAGGGGTGGAGTGAAGAGGGGTGCATTGTGTGATGGTGTGGACATTTATTACATTATTTTCCAAAAATGCGAATAAAAGGAAAAAAAATCGGGGGGGGGGGATTCTTGGGTGCGATGGTTGGACAGTATTTCAAACATAAAATAATAAAAATAAATATTTGTGTTTTTTAACCGTTTCAAAAAAAAATGCGGGGGGGGGTGAGGTGGGGGGTATAGTGTGAGGGTGTGGTGGTAATTTGTGAGATGATCTTAAAAAAAAAAAAAAAAAAATATTTAGGAGGGGGATTCGGGTGGTGGGAGGGGGGGGGGGTGGGGGCGGGGATTCTTGGGTGCGATGGTTGGACGGTATTTCAAACATAAAATAATCAAAATAAATAGTTTTGTTTTTTAACCGTTAAAAAAAAATTGAGGAGGGGTGGGGTGGGGGTATAGTGTGAGGGTGTAGTGGTCATTTGTGTGATTAAATTAAAAAAAATAAATAGGGGGGGATTCAGGGGGGGGGAAGGGGGGGGGGCACGGGCGATGGTTTGGGTGGAGTCTATTGTGGTATGTCAGGTAAGAGTAGTTTTGTTAAAGTATCAATCAAATCTAATCATAAATAAAGAAGTGATGGCAATTTTAGCAAAATCTAATAATTTGACCTTGAGAGTCAAGGTCATTCAAAGGTCAAGGTAAAATTCAACTTGCCAGGTACAGTAACCTCATGATAGCATGAAAGTATTTGAAGTTTGAAAGCAATAGCCTTGATACTTAAGAAGTAAAGTGGATCGAAACACAAAATTTAACCATATATTCAAAGTTACTAAGTCAAAAAAGGGCCATAATTCCGTAAAAATGACATCCAGAGTTATGCAACTTGTCCTTTTACTGTACCCTTATGATAGTTTGCAAGTGTTGCAAGTATGAAAGCAATAGCTTTGATACTGTAGGAATACAGTGGACCTAAACACAAAACATAACCAAATTTTCAATTTTCTAAGTATAAAAAGGGCACATAATTCTGTCAAAATGCCAGTCAGAGTTACATTACTTTGCCTGCACAGTCCCCTAATGATAGTTAGTAAGTGTTGCAAGTATGAAAGCAATAGCTTTGATACTTAAGGAATAAAATGGACCTAAACACAAAACTTAACCAAAATTTTCAATTTTCTAAGTATGAAAATGGCACATAATTCTGTCAAAATGCACACCAGAGTTATCTAACTTTGCCTGCCCAGCCCCCTCATGATAGTAAGTAAGTGTACCAAGTTTGAATGCAATAGCATTGATACTTTCTGATAAAGTGGACCTAAACGCAAAACTTAACCAAAATTTTCAATTTTCTAAGTATAAAAAGGGCACATAATTCAGTCAAAATGCACGCCAGAGTTATTAAATTTGCCTGCCCAGTCCCCTCATGATAGTAAGTAAGTGTACCAAGTTTGAATGCAATAGCATTGATACTTTCTGAGAAAAGTGGACCTAAACGAAAAACTTAACCGGACGCCAACGCCGACGCCGACGCAGACGCAGACGCCGACGCCAAGGTGATGACAATAGCTCATAATTTTTTTTCAAAAAATAGATGAGCTAAAATCGGCATCAATGGTTGATCTCCCTTTCCGAAATCCGAACTGAGCGTCCGAAATAATATTGTTTTCATTACAGAAAGATTCAATCCGCTTGTTTATTACAGTGGTAAATAGCTTAGACAAACAGCTTACAAGTGTTACACCTCGGTAGTTACTAGCATTTTCAGTATCCCCCTTTTTGTGAATTGGCACAATTACCCCCTCGGTCCACTTATCAGGAAAATACCCCGAGTTTAAAATAGCATTGAATATATCACACAGATGAGATCCTAAAATATCCACGCTTTCCATGAAATACTCATTCAGCAAATAATCATAGCCACATGCTTTACGTGATTTCAAAAACCTAACGGCATTTAAAATTTCAGTCTGTGGTGATAGGTTTATCAAGCTCTGGGAACTGGACATCACATGTGGTGCGTGTATGAAAACTTTTAAATCGGAGACAAACGATTATGTTAAAATACCTAATGTTCTCAGCACTTTCGGCATAAGCAAGGTACAGTGTTAATATTCATTTAGAAACAATACTCTGTTTGTTGTTGTTGAATACATTATTAAACGATTTAACTATCAAATTGTTATATATTGTTAAGTAAAGATATAAAGCTAGTTTTACTTTTAATTCTGTGCATATACAAAAATAATAGGTGTGAATTATACACTGGAAGCGGCTAAGGACTTGTTAGTTGTGTATTTAAAGTATTTTCTTCAAAGTATTAACACTTTCACGATTGTTTACACTGTGACTAGTACGCTGTACAAGGTAATATGGTTTCAAGCTAAGATTATTGAATTGTAAATCCGAAGAATGATGTGTTTTGTTTTGTTTGATGCATTCATTTTACATTATAGGATATTAAACGTAGTTGTTCTTCAAAAGTCAACGATCGTTACGAAGGCCATATATATATATATAAGATATGCGTGATCAACCAGATACACAGACATACAAACAGACAGACATATTCCTATTAGAGACTTCTGCGTGTGCGCCTAGCTACGATGCAGAATGAAGCAGACATACTGTGAAATCCCCATCCCCCAAAAATATGGTTATATATATATATATATATATATATATATATATAAAGGGCATGAAATAATAATGAATGGTTGTGCAAATGTTGACCACCTAAACGAAACCATATTTTAGGTGATCTAGGGGAACTTTGTATGTGTGCATCATTTTTAATTTTATATTACGCATAATTAGTTTAGATGATAATATACCTACATGGTTAGTTAGCATAAACATGTTTCGTCGTTCATTGTAAGACAACAATATACGCAAAGTGAAACCAACTCTTAGATAACACAAAATAGATCCTTTTTGTGATATTAGTTTACGAAATACAAGAAAAAAAAAACACAACAGCATACAATATACACATATACAAAATTAATACTAACTGTGACTAGATCTTGATCGAATTTCATTCTAGAAAAAGCCAGGTTAATTAATGTATTTCAACTCGAAGTAGACATCAGCTTTGGAAATTGTATACAAGAAGGTCACAGTAGATACTATTTAGGTAGCAACAGTTTTCTTAATTATCTATACAATAGATACATAACAAATGGTATGAATTCTCAATTACACCCATATTACAACGTTTACATACTCGTTCGCTTCTTGGAATATTTATATATCTGCCTTCTTCAATGAATAGTAATTGTGTACAATAGCGAAGTCTAGTCAAGCAAAATATATCCCTTACATTTACAACAATATATGAATAGTTTTAAAAGCAATGCATATATTGGTATTCTTTGAATGAACGTATCTATATTGCTGAATTACAGATACAAATTATTAATTAATGTCCAAAATTATTAGTTGCTGATCTGGTTTCAATAATATTTCGATTTTTAAATACAGATGTGAAGTGTGTCGCAAAATAAGCAAATAAGAATATGACTGGCGTGTTGTTCCAAACCAAACATTGTATTATGATATGCAATTTGGGTCAAGGCCAAGGGCTTATTCATCGCACCAATGTTCTGTACTCTGTATATGGCTATATATTATTTTATAAAAGACTTTTACATGTTGTAACTACGTTTAGCACGCGACAGTGAAATTTGTTCTAACATATTATGCTTAACACGACAAGGGTGTTTCTTATCTTTTATACTGTTAGGGATTAGTAAATACAAGTATTACTAAGCTGACAGCTGAGGATAAATGAACGAATGTTCTTTATTTCCTCTGTAGATTGCTAGTGTTTGTGTTTCTTTTCTGCCCTTACACGCGGCTAAGGATTAAATATGACTGCTTTTTACAGGTCTGTTTCCGTTGCTGACATTTGAATGGTGATTAGGTGTTCTTTTATCAGAAACGTTATCTAATTGATCATTATCTTTGAGGACTGACGGAAAAAATTGCTGTTCATTAAACCGATGATGGTGATCTATGGGCACAAACGTGAGAGACGTAATATTTCTTAAAGGTCAGTTGAATGTACTTTTATGAACACGTTAATCTCAAAGCTACAGTTAACTTTTTCATTCTAATAATAGTCTAAAACACACTCAATTATGCGACAAAATCCAGACGCCAAAATGTGCATGACAACAGAGCATGCACAATCATGAGTCATCAGTTTGACGTGAATTTGTTTCGAACCGGCAATCAATTTAAACACTGTTCACGTCTTCTTTTTTTTAAATGTCTCTACCGTTCTAATTATCATTATAGAGAGTGCAAATTAATGGGAGTCCTTTACAAGGATATGATAATAAATTATCGAATTGTAATTGTCAATATTTTATTACAGATACAAATAAATAAAATAGCACAATATATCATTGCATAAATAACACTGATTGCGCGGACTCGTATCACAAGAAAAATCGGTGTATGAGTAAAAAATAGTAATAATTTATCTGAAATATCAAGGTTTACTAACGCGAATTTAATTAATTTGGATTGTTTCTGTAGTTTTCTTTACATGTTATTTCAACACATTGGTTGCGTTTATAAATTGTACAATCAAAGCGTTGTATTTACAAATATTCACATCTGTCATAGTTGTTATCACTAAGCCTGTTGCTGTTCTTTTTTTAAGAACGAAACTTTTACACAAACAACAAGTTCTTTTTACAAATTATTAAAATGTTTTATTGAAATATTTTAATTAGGTAGTCCAATCTTATACGACCTACATGTATCAAAAAAGACTTATTGAAACTATTTTTTCCCATTGTAACAATAAATAAAAAGTAAATATTAATTTAAAAGATAATTTGAATATTCAATGGGTTTAATAATTTTGATGTAACAGTAAAACCGCGTTTCATTCCTGTGTAATTAATACAATTAATTAACTTATATTTGCTTGCACTTAACATAATATTCTAGACTGCATGTTACACCATATCATTTTACATATATGTTATTACTTTAAGCCCAAAGCATATGGTCATCATGTTAATTAAGCTTATAAATTTCCATTCTTAGCATCTACATGACTTTCTATCAATGTCTGTGATTAATACATATCAATATGAATACAATACAATTGCATTGTGAATAACAGACTGTTATTTTCGGCTAGTGTCATTTTAAATCACAAAAACGTACTTTTAATTTATTATATCAATTTATGTATTTATCTAAAATATTTCGGATACATTATGAAATGCACTGTTTGGTGAAGTTTGAATTGAGACTTATACTCTCTAAATACTCTGTACTAAATAGTTTCTAAAATATCACGTCAAATTAAATAACCATTGATATCTGCTAATTTTAAGTTCGCTTGAAGTAATTGTTACAAAGAATTTTTATTGCTTGAGAAAGTTCCTACAACCTGTAACACACATATATGTGCTATTCATTTCTATAATAGTAAACGATGGTCTCCATTACCACGACAGCTTTTCAAGTCAAGAATCACAATTGTCCATTGGTTATCCACAACAGCTACTCAGAGATCTTGAGATTCATTTAGACATCTAACGGAAGAGATTTCATACAAAAAACATTTATTAGTGTTTAATGGTCGGTCAGAGTTGTACGACGACGAAGAATAATTGGACCATGATTTCTTTAAGCATGCTTTTTTCCGTACTTACGCTTTATTCACCGCCATTGTACGTAAAACGTAATTTAGGGCAAGCCGCAATCTTTCAACGCTTAAGGCTTTGATCGGATATTATCACTCAATGCCTAACAACGCACAAGAATCGTCACTAGTGTCGTTGTGCAGTTTTAATCGCGACTTTACATGGTGATAAGAATTAAAATTATGTTGCCAAAATGCCAATACAAGCCATATTCCGATGTGTTTGTTCTTTCATGTTGCGGAAAAAGGGTATTGATAAGAGTATACTTGTTATACCACCTTTATGGTGTACGACGCAATGAAGTAAATACTACTATATGCTGAAATTATTATGTTTAAACAAACCACCATGTTGGTTTTCTTAACATACTCTTTAATATGTTTATATGCGTGGTATGTGTAAAGAAATTAGCGTTAGGTGCCTGTCCACACGAAATTACCTGTTAGTCTTTGTTTAAATGAAGAGTTATTTGTTAATGGAGACAAAAACTATTATGGTAAAATTCTTATCCATTATTATCAGCACTTTCAACATAAGCAAGGAACTGTGCCAATATTCATTTAGAAACACTACTGTTTTTGGTTGAAAATGATTTATTTAACGCCTAAATAGTTCAGGTGTTAAAATATTGTTTAGTTAGGATATGAAGCAAGTTTAACTTTTCAGTGGCTGCATACAAACAAATAAAGGTATACATGATACACTAGAAGCGGATAAGCGCAAATACGATGGCAATATATGATTATAAAAAGAACTTAATAATTGTTTATGTAAATGCGTTTTCTACAAAGTATGTACACTTATACGAGTATTCACCCTTTTATTGTAATGTCGTTTAAAGCTAAGTTTATTAAATTGTAAATAAGAAATAATGTGATTTGTCTTGTATGATGTTTTAATTTAACGTTATTGGATGTAAAACTTATTCTTTGACAGTACTCTAAAATAAATCAGTTGATCAGTAGTTAACGGCCGTAACGTAAGCCGTTAGGTTATCGATTTTGCTTACATAAATCAAACATTTCCACACGTGCTCCTGAACATGCAATCGAAACGATTACTTAAGACGCAGTTCAAATGTAGCCAATAATATATGCGCGACACTTTCTGATAATTGGAAAGTTTCATGTTATTTTTTTCTCTAGCATTTGCTTCTAATGGCACTATAGCGTGACATTCATGTATAAAGAAAGAAATATCAAAGAAACTATTGTTGCTCTACGCAGTTGTGCTTGCTTGTTTTATGAAACAGTTTGTAATTGCTGAGTTATGTGCAGTACTTTTCTTTGTTTAGAATAAGAGAGTATTCGCCTTTGTATATAATAACATTGCTGAATTTAAGTACATACGAAGTGTTCAATACGATAATTGCATAGATACTTATTGAAGACAAGTCCATATTATGGCCAGACATAGGCATTGTCGTAATACGCAAATCTATGAGCTTACCGTAATCTAGTTTATGTATGCATCACACCATTACTATTGACTTAATGTTATCTAAATTGATTAAGGCAGTTAATTATGATTCGATATCAGCTCAGACGTACTTGTAGTCCAACTGCATCGCACCGTCACATTATTAGTATGTAAATTGAGAAATAAATTATTGGTTGATGACAGTTATTTAACCGTATCCATATCCAAGATCAATATTAAGAATAAAACAACTAACAAAAATTGATTACGTATGATAAGCTACGTTTTACGAGCTAGCGGTTATGCCACCCACAACGATTAATCTTACGTATGACAGCAAGTTATTTGGTCAAGTATGGTCGTTTTGCTTCTTCTCGTGTTACAAGCATACACATTTTTCTTTAGAGTCTTTAGAGTAAATGCAATCTAAGTTAACGGTTATAAAATGTTATGATTATCAATATCATTTACCTTAACATACATCACAACGCATACGCAAGATAACGTTTTTATCATTACCTAAATGCATATATTGATCGATGTTGTATCAACTTATCTATTACATGGCTTAATAACGGATACGACGGTTTGTCATTTTTTATGCAAGGTTACCAGTCGTTGATCAGTTTTAGATATATTTTCTTACCTAGAATTTTTCGTATAGTTTTGAAGTGATTTATATAATTACCAATGTGGAAAATATGTCTGGCTTGGTATGACCAACAAATCGCGACAGCTGTCAGTTGTTTCGAACGAGTGGGTTTATCGATTTGACTGCATATAATACAAAATATACAAGTGTAAAAAGAACCTATTTCACAGTGAAATAAAAATATGCATTTTCAGAAGTATGTTAATAAAAAATAACGTGCTATTTTATTAACAATAACTATCGAGTACAAACCATTTACCATGTGCAGCTCAGTTTTTAAACAATATAGTAGCGCTCCATAAATGGAAACACGAAATTTCATGTTAGTGGAAGCTCTATAAGACACCAATCTCAGACATATTTTTCGGCGTTAGCTGTATACGCCAGCTTTTCACCTTACCTGACCTTTGTAACTGTCCAATAAAATTCAAATAAAATTTCCCGCGGCTAGTTCAGAATGAATACAGTTCAGTTATCCCATAGGCTGATATGTGCATACCACCAGAACATTGGAAACATGTCCGCGTCTTTGTAACACTGTTTTACTGCGCGTGCAGCATGAAACAATTTTATCTCTCATGAAAAGGCTTAATAGATAGAACAATTTTACACTCAATCTCGACATCAATACAGTTTGTGCGTCCACCTTTTATTTTCAGAGGCAACAGCGTTTTTACTTAAAGGCTATGTTCTCATTTTAGTACTGACTTTCATATTCCTATCAACATGTTAACATGTAAAAGTATAAAAAGCAGTGGAAGCGTGGCCTCACTTTAATACATTGCATTTCAACCCGTGAGTTATCAGGGTTAATTTACAGGTCATCGCTGCGTCCGAAGACGCTTATGTGCTGACCTGAGTTCGTGGCCAGTTTGTTATATAATATAGACCCTATCCGTGAACTAGGTGAACTGAGATTTTCTTTAGACCACAAAAGATGTTAAATGAAGATATTCAGCGATATAATTATGGTATGTCAATAATAGATTCTTTATGTGTTTTCAACAATACCATAATAAATATTAGTTTTAATTAATTTAACAAGAATTATTCCACCATATTGCCTAATGTATAAAGCATGAGCGCGATGATTCTTGATACTGTTAATAATCGAATCAAAAAGCAATGCCCGACAAACCACTAAAACAGGTTTGTTCGAAGAACGCTCGTATAAATATTTAAAATATGTACGGATACTTCGCGTGTGGCCGGTTGACTCATATGTTTAAATTTCACTTCAATTCTTCATTTGGTTTTCTGTTTTGTGTCTATAGGTTTATGACCAGCAATATGTAAAATAAGCCGCGAAAACTCCTCGTAATATCCCGTATTGCGTGTGATCCAGCTAAGAACTGCACAGAAAAAGACATTCGCTATCCTTGGTCTCATTTTTTGAACTCTTTACCTTTCACAAACTCAAACCACAATCAACGCCGTGTATCTTTTTAAAAGATATTTCTTGTTACATATATCCAGTATCTGGGAAAACAGAGCTTTATGAATGTGCGTGCAGTATTTCTGTTAAACATGGCGTATATTTTTGCTTGACATGAATGACAGACACTGTTAAAGTTTATATCTAAGAATAATTATGTTGGCTTGTCGATTAATGTTTAATTAAAACGCCTTAATAGTTTTGTTTATATATAGAAATATATATATATATATAGAAATAAATATATTTTGTTCCTTTAAAATCTAATTTTTTGGCACGTACTCTTTCGGGAAATATATGTCCTAATGATACCATTCAAAGGCGTTCGTGCGTAGAAAATTGTTTCTGTTCACTATTTATTATACAGAAGTTCATTATATGTTTAATGAAAAAATTATTAAAGCAAGCATGATAAACTGTGAACACGTTTGCCTGCAAAGGAAGTAAACACATATTTGTAGACGCACAATAATCATCGCAAGATACATTACGTTCCTGTTCAACGTTGATAAGCGATTTTAAACCATTGTCAAAATTGAACTAGTTTTCAAATCACCAGCAAACAGATAATATGCTTTAAAACATTTCCGTATAGAATAATTGAAATTTGAAATTTGTATAATTTATATAAACATATGAAATTATGAACGGTGGCAACTTAATTAAGATAAAAAAAACATCAACAGTTTACTTAAATTAAAAATATTTTTTTAATTTGCAATGCATTTTTTTTGTACACATAGAAAATATTCATGCTGTTTAAAGTAATGAAGTGGTGAAACTCTCAAACCTCCAAAAATGTTATCAAGATTTTTTTTATTACTGTTGTCATGCGCTATTTTGAAGTGAAGCATATGACACTTACACATACAATAAAGGAAAAGACATGAAAAACAACATCAAACTTGTTTCAACAGGTGTATTTATCGATATCATCACCTAAAACATGCCAGCGAGGTTGAAAATAGACAATACTTTTTCTCAGAAAAACATCAAATATAAAGATTGTCCATGCTACAACTTTCTATGCAATTGTTAAAAAGTAGACCACCTTTGGTAAATTGTTAGCGTATTTATAAAATGAATCTTAAATATTTCGTTTTATGAATTATGCAGGTTATTGCTATTTTCTTTCGATTAGTACATCATTGTTGTAGATAGATCTGTTCTTATCAAATCATCATCGTTGCGGCGTCCGCATTATGATATATACACCAGTCCTTTTTGATTGATTGTGAAAATTCACAATTAAAAGAAAAATAGCAGTACTCAATAAAAATAGATGTTTGTAAAAGATGCGCGTATGGTTCTTGTTTCCAACAATATATAAGTTAAATACCCCTTTAGACGCATCAAGAACTATGCAATGATCGTGTGTTTTTTTTAATTCGTTTGGAAAACAATAAAACCACATAATTTGATAATTCACACAAAAACCCCAGATGTGTACGAAACGAATATTAATAAACAAGACTTGTATTTTGTCGCCTTGTTTAAATATTTTTCTTCCTAAGAGAAACTAAAAACGTTTCAAGATCGAAAAGAACGTTTTCATAGTTGGGGAACAATGTGTGACCATGTATACGACACGGTGATTTTTTATAAAACGGGGACAATATTTGATGAGTTTATCTCAGAATAGCGAAATTTTATATATACCTATAGACAATCTGACTCAAATGATGGGGGTATATCCTCTATATAATACGAGCTTTTTTCAAATACGGTATTGCACAGCGTTGAATCCGTTTCGATATTCAACGCTGCAAAAGCCTGATTTTTAATGACGTAATGAATGTACACACCACATGAATGTAAATATCATTTATTTCGTTGCTAACGTATAATATTTGTTCGGCAAGGAGATATATACTCAATATACTCAATATAATAGGACAATGTTTTAGTGTTCCGATGGAGTGTTTTCCTCTCGTTGATAGAGTGAACTTGTATTCCATTTTCGCTGTGGGCTCGTGAAATTAAACGTGACTCAATTTACTCGTGCGATAAAACCGTACGGAACATTAACGTCATGTATTATTTCGCATTTAGCCGCTGAATAATACGATGTTATCAACACGCATTTCTTGAAAAATATACTAAAATACGGAGCATTATTTAAGAGGAATGAAGCTTTCATATAATTTTAACGTGCTCCATATAATAAAATTGGTATGTTCATTACGTCCTGTCGAGATCATGTATGTACTTATAAGACCATGTCTTACCCGCAAAAGTTCAAATCCATTGTCAATATTAATCCTGTTACAATATAAACCAGTTCAGAAAACAGCAATCTAAGATTACATCAACTTACCCCTTATCATTAAAGAACATTACTCAAAACTAAATGAATTAGCAGGATCAACTTATAAAAATGTAAACTTGTGTGCGATATGATTCGACTTTGCACAGTATTTTATTGAACCTAATTAATTAATACGAATAATGTGAATCCGACATGTAATTTCTTACAGTTGCGAGAACAGACGTTTCGGCAAATCCAATTCATTAAACATTTCTACTAATTTCCGTAGACATTAAGTGAGTTTTATGATAAAAGATTCAAGCACCGGTTTTTAATCAACATCGTATTAAATGCAACAATAATAAGTTGAGTCATACAGAACAACTTATACATACAAATAATATTACATGACAAATATATATATATCATGGTATTGACAGTGGATTTTTTTCCACAGGACTCCGGTTTTCTACACGTTGGTCTCAAGTACGATCGTTGCAATGGAAACGTCACAGTGGTAATTGACCAAGCAAAGTGTTTGCCCAATCACCCAATAACCGGACCTCCAAGTAAGTGGCTATCAGCATAATATTTGAAATAATTCTGTTATAAAATAAAACCATATTAAGATAAAAACTATACAAAGAGACACGTACCTTTGTATGTATTTATTACATGTTACTTTTAATTTGTGATGAATATTATGCTATCATGTTAATATGGACTCAAACAGAGTTAACAACCGAGGAATATATAGATCACTGTAAAAGCACAAACGTAAAGTGCATTTCACATTTACACACCCTCGTTATGAAACCTTTAAAGCTTCAATGAATGGCATGAGTGTGGAAGTAGTTTGCTCGACAAACATCCAACATGTTATTATTACGTTACAAAGTTGAATAGTTTGAATTATTATTATATTCAATGATCGGAAATGCATGGTCATAAGAATTTCAGTATCGTTTCCACATAAATAACTTTAATTATCACATACTTTTGGTTAAAATTACTACAAAAAAATGCAAGCATTTTCAGTTACTACAATATAACACAATTTACTAAATGCTTATTGTTTTGTTTTCAGATGCATATGTTTGTATAGAGGTTTCTGCACCCAACAAACAGATGATGAAGCAGCAAACCAACATTATAAAAAGCGAGCTTAACCCAGTATTTCAGGAAACATTCGTGTTTAACATTACGAACCAAACTGAATACTTACAAAACACATCAGTTAACATTTCCGTTTTCGATCATGACAGGATACGCAGTGATCTTTTGATTGGCCAAGTTGTGCTAGGTTGTCTAGCAACAGAAGTCAGTCAGTATGGTCACTGGCAAGAAATGCTGGAAAATGCTGGCTTCATGATAAGTAAATGGCATTATCTGATAGACCGAAACGAATAAGCTGGATTCGCCGAGAGTTTTTCCTTCTCATATAAGGTCAATATAGACTTATTTATGATCGGATTCTAGTTTATCGCGGTGTTTCATGGTTAATTAATTGTCTTTTTGTATTTGCAAGCTTGATTATCAACGTCGAAGGTATTTTTGATATGTGTTATATAGGAATATAATACATTATGACGATTTACATGATGCAAACCGCCTCAACTTGCGGGTAAATTATCCATTAGTGTAAACCTGTTCCTGCTTAAAGTAAACCAGAAGGACCTCTAATTATTTCGTTTCTGTTTTTGAGTTTTGTGTGTTTGCTTAGTTTGTATTTATTGACAATTAATTTATATCAAAACCAATGTCTTACCACCATATTAAAGACATTAATCATTATTTACTTTATGCGAAATTTAAATTCTTCATTTACAAAACGAAATCCAATTAATGCTGGATTATTTAAAGAAAATGTTTACTTGTTTATTTTTATGCAAAAACAGATGCGTAGTGGTTCCGCGTGAAAACAGATATACAGTTTAAAAAGTATCTGCAGTACAAACGTGTAAAATATATTTTTTGTACATTTACTTTTCGAATAAATCCTATTGATTTTGATAACTTGATTATTAAAATTTCAAGTTAAATATGAAATAGTAGTTTACGCACTTAATGATTGTGTATTGATAGAAAACATATTTATAATAAACACAATTCGCAAAATAAAGTTTTCAACACATTTATCGTCTCATGATCTTCATCAAAATAGGCACCTGATTGTAGTTGCCCACCACGTGTCAAGCAGATGCTGCTTACTGAATTGCATTTTTTGCATCGTAACCGAATGACATGAGCACGATATGTTCACTAACATAATGCGACATGCAATTTATAAATTATATAATAAAATCGACTTGATTGCCCATACATTATTATAAGGTCGAGTATATATCATCTGAATCGAGAACTCACCTAAAAGTGTTCGTATAATTTATGTGATGGCTATTATGAGTATATATACGTAAGAAAAGATAAAAACATACATTTAGCTATATGAGTTCCAAGTTTGGTGCCACTTACCATCAACCGTACATTTCTGCGCTTTTAAAATGTCAATAATGGTTTAAGAAATATCCGGACAAGCGTGAATGCTCCCCGACGTAGATTTCGCATGGATAAAATGAACATAATTCAAGTTTATGTCAAGAATCACGGTCGTTAAACAGACAATTATATTGGATAAATGACGAGTCAAGAGCCAATTTCGACCGCCTAGTGTGACTTTATTTCTGACCTGAGTTGTGAACTTAATTAACGATGTACAATACGTCTCTTTGTAGGAAAACTTAAAACGTACCGATTCCTTGTTCAAATTATGATTAGGAAAACCTTTGACCTTTGACCTCTTCGATCTGCACCCGCTTATTCGAAAAAGGACAACGTTTATTCAAGCAGCACGCCATTTTATTTTTTTGCAAAAGTTATGCAAAGTATTAAATATCCAATTTAAGCCCCAAAATATGGTTTACATGGTTTCAAGAATGATTTAACAGCTTGTAAGAATGGCGTTTATTGGCTGAGAGGTAAATCGAACTGAACACATCACATACAATAATACACGTTATACGCAAACGAAAATAACTGTTCAGAGAAAGGAAAAACACGCATTATCTAGCCTTTCGTACGGAAGTTTTTTTATTTTACGTTGTTCTAAAACCCCATCAGACGCCAAAGAAATAAATAAAATAATAGAAGGACGCTATTAAAATAACATGTTATATGTTCAGTCTGGTCTTCAATCTACGTCAATACACAAACAAGAGGAAATATCAGGAGTCTCGACACATCTCGAGCGTCTTCCTAAATGTCTTTATGGACAGCGACAGCCTTACAGTTAATGAGAACTCCTTGCTTTAAGCACCGACGCCTCACTCAAGCGCCATTATGAGCTAAATGTTTATTCTGATCAAAATGCCGAATTGAGGACATACCCAAATCGAGGTCATGTTCATGTCAATTGATACGAAGCGACTATTGTAGCACGCCCTCGCATACGATACACCTGTTGGTTCCTCACGGGGAATTCACATACAATTTTCAGTAGCTCTCAGCTTCGAAGCTATTGAAGGTTACATTTGTCAAAGAGGATAACCAGGCTGGACAGCTAAAACAATTTAGTTGTTGTTCAAATATGTTCCTATTCGGTTACAGACACAAAACCCCGGTTATTTTAAATTGGCTATAGATCCTGTGTTCGGCAAGGACTTTTTCTACGAGACGTCAACCCAGAATAGCTGTACGGCATGGCTCTTGAAATACATTTGTGTTCAAAAGACAGAAATAAATGTTATTGAACCGTTTCAATTCCCCTGCTTATTAATGACGTCATGAATGAAAGAAATAATTATGAGTGATCCTGGGTAGCGGTAAGAAACGGGAGGTATATTAAATTGAATATTGTAGTGTAATTACTGAGTTTATTTATGTTGCGCAAATTATTGCATTGCGGCAAACTAGTTCATAAGATTCTAAACCTAACGCATTACATGTCTATAATATAAAAGCTTAATTCATTTTTTGTAATAGAATAAGTATTAAACGGGTATTTAACTGGAAATCATAATTTACGAATGCTTTTAAGTACTAAGTTATTCATCGATACAGTGAAAATGTTTATCATTTACAATACGAGTTTACAATCGCAAGTGATAACTATTTTGTATAATAAGATAATGTGTGCAATTGATTTCATCTAAAATGCAAGTGGTGTAAATGATTTTCTACGCGTAGGAAGTGTGCTTTTCCGTGGAAAACGGATCACTTGTTTATTATTAGGATGGACACTATACGGGACTATAAATCTACACAGTAAAAAGATCAATGTCAAGTTTGCAAACTCCTCGTCCTGTAAACACTTGGTTAGACAAGAAGATTCCGTTGTTTAACCCAATGACGAAGAAAACTTATTGGCAATTGAGGAAAGCAAATTACATCATTATCTTTGTGTATCACTTTAATCTTTGTAATGGTATTTCATTTGAATTGATATGGTTAGAAGTGTTCATCAATATTTGAACTCTTATGTGATTAAAAATATAATTTTTCATTTAGTGTTCAAACAGTTAATTTGTATGAACATTGGGTTACTTGAAAGAAAAGAAACATCATACCATGTTAATTTTAAGACTTTATAGGTGAGTGTATATGCTCACCAAAATGTATTTAAAATGTTTAAAGAAAAAAATGTCTACATGAATGTTTTGCAATAATACTCACATAATAAAATGTAATTAAATTACGCTAACGCTAACGTGTTTAAGATGGCATATGCCGCGTAAAACCATGAGTCTATTTTTCTCTATCAAATAACTAGATACAAGTATTTTATCTCTATCATTTAATATTTACATTGTATACTATATTGTAAAAACAGTCAGGCATTGTCGATGGTGTTTGGAGGACCTCAGTCTTATCAATTCTTCTTATAATGTCATACATGTCATAACATATACTAACAATCTGTTACTTGATCTTTACTTGACAATGTATAATATCGAAATGATTTCCTTTCTACCGGTTAACAAGACACAAAATTAACACAAATTGTTAGACGCGAGTTTAAATATCACCGGAAGCAAACATGTCACTTTCATAAAATTGTACTGGAGTTTTATCATATCAATTTTGGTTTACCAAATTGTTGCTTGACATACGTTTGGACTGAGAAATAATTTTTATCTTTCTGTCGATATCTCCGTAGTTTATGTATATATACATGCAAACCTGAGTTCCTGAGATTATACAAATTGAGATAAGCAACACGTCCACAAACTGGTTTGGTTATAGTTTGAGTAGGTGCATCATTGACAACGAAGTGGGCCACACATTCCTGTGGCAAACGCTTGCTTCACTCTACACATTTTACGCTTATACAAACAGATAACCTACATGGCCGCAAACTGGTTTGCTTATGATATGAGTAGGTATTCCATAAATAACGTAGTGCTAAACCAATTAATTTTGCAAAAGTTTGTTTCTTTCTACATATTATTGGAATTGAGACTCTTAAATAGTCTCATTATGGTACTGTATTGCCGAGCAGCTTAGGCCAGCATTTTTTTATTATCTGTTTTACGGGAGCGACCGACCATATTTTTCGACAAATACATATAAAAATAAAAGTCACTTTCGTTTTTTTATTTACATTTCACCCGCCGACCTATTATTTTATCCAAAACTAGAAAAAAAATTGCGCAGATTGCCGAAAGTATTTTTCAAAATTTGTTTATAATACGGGTTGTTTCGTTGTGCCAATTCGACTTGTAAAGCGTCAGCGATTTTCATTGGCTATTGCAGCCAATACCACATGCTATTAGCCAATCGGTGAGTATTTAACAAATGATTTTCATATTGCATTTCCGAAATGGCGGACAATAACATCAACGAGACAAATGTAGCATATTTTAAAATCAAATTAATTAAAAACGTAGCAGAAACAATTTCAATTAGAAAAGATAATCTTCAGAACACAATTGTTGACATCATGCCCATATTATGTGATACGAAATTCAAAATAATAATGAGTTTTGGCAGATGATGCAGAGGTGTCACCATCGATAACTTTCTGTGTGTAAAGTTTTGGATAGGTTTAATAAATATGCGTATTTATTAAAATGCATATCCTGTAATTTTTTTATAGATACAAATCAACATTCCGAAAATGTCCAAGAAGTACTACTTTACGTTTCTTTATAATGAACACGAGGACTGAACCTCAGGTACTTGCATCAATAATCCCATTCCCCACCCACCCATATATATATTCTTTATTTAGAAAAAAGTATGCAACACAGTTTCTGAAGAAAATAACATTGGGTCCCGATGTTCGTATGCCCGTCAAAGTCACAAGAAAGTTTTATTTATTTTTCTGGACATTATTTTTAAAAAATGAGTTATTATTTAGCCGAAATATGATGTTCCATCAACTCTAAATAATGTTTTCATACTGCAAGATTTGTACTGCAAGGAATGCAATTAAATTTATCATACCTCAGGCTCTGTTGATAAATGGGCTCAGGGCAAAATTCGGCCCTATTCCCAACTTAAAATAGTATACTTCTCCCCCTATTTCATCAAAAATTGCCCCCTCCAAAACAAACAAAAAATGTTTTTTTTACTTTTATACCTATGTTGCCAGCTGGTATCTTGCTATAAACCTTTGATTAAATGTATATTTATGTAAATTACATTAAAATAGAGCAATATTAAGTGTTAAATGATTGGTGTAAAGATCTTGTAAAATTCCCCTTTTCGCCGAAAAAGACGTGAAATTCCCCCCTCTAAGGGCCCGGCCCCAATACCCCAAAGTGTAGCAAGGACCCTGGTGCTCAATCGGCTCTATTTATTTGTTTTAAGGGTTATTATTATCTTCACATTTATATAGCTCTCTCTGTTTATTATATATCCAAAACATGTTATTGCTGTTTCTCCTTAAAATAACACAGACAACACATTCCATAGAAATTTTCATTTGAACTTATACTGTGAAATAAAGAGAGGAACAAAATAATATGTGCACAAGTTTACACCATTTTATTTTGACAATACTGTGAGTTTTTTACGAACTTTTAAAAATAAAATACTATTTTAAAATATCCAATTACATAGTTCAAAAGTTGTATTCTCTATATAATTAATTTTGCGAGTAAGTTATATACAGTCAGCAGAGTAATTCTACTAGAACAATTTAAATCCTCGCTACATGTGCTATTTAATTCTTTATACGGCTTTCACTTAATAAAATGTTCAATGAAATAAATCTAGGTTTCTAGGTATATTGTGTCTTTTACCTCAATATTTTGTTGGGGCTAATGTGAAGCCAATGGACATGATACAAAACCTACGAAGATTACCGCCATACAATGTCACATACAAAATAACTATCACCTAACCCATTCGTTTGAGAGAATAATATTGTTTAACTCTTTATTATAAAAGTAAATATTACGAATGCGAAACAAGGACGGGTTATTTTTAACTCCAAATGTATGATTTGATCACACCTAGAAGAAGAAAACACTAACATGTTACACACCAAATATTGAACCTCTGACCCTTGCGGTGTCTGTGTTGTTAGGGATTATCAAAGACATTAATCTATATAAATCAGTTGACCCCTGAAGCGCAAACAGTTTTGACCACGGAGACATGCTTTGAGGAAACTTAGCAAAGAACCACTTTATGGTTGGCATGCAACGCAACAAACCAAAGGGCCTTGCGGTTTCAGAGAATGATTATATTATCTATATTAATAAGAAAAACAGTAACCCTTAGTGAGGGCAAATTTTCTGCATGATTTGAACAAACTTCAAAGAGAACCTCATAACGATGTTACACACCAAATATTGTAGTCATGCCTCTTGTGTTCACTTTACATAAATAAACACTATAACTCTCTTTGAATATAAAATGAAGTGCAGCACATATTTTTATAAGTCTATAACCCACGGTTTCTTAAATAAAATATTCACCTTTATGTACTAGAACTTTCACTACACAAAGTTTGGATCAAGATCAATTCAAGCGCAGTCTGATCAGGATCCAAAGTGTTCGCTTAATATTTTTAGAAGTACTGACTGAATGACAATTATGTTGAACAGTTTGGATCCTGATCAGACTGCTCTTTTGGAGCCAAAATGGTCGCAATCGCCCTAAGGTCAAATTTCCTGTTATGTGGCTCATTTTTCTAATGATTGATACAAATTATCATGATATAACGCAAGTCTGTTGTGTATTAAATAGTATTTTTAGTGCGCATATTCCTTCCATGGATGAAAGTTATAAAGTTGGTTGTTATTTAAAGCTATTAAACAATTTAAACAGTTTTCAATTCTTTTTTATTTAAGTCAAATGCATGCTATATTTGTTATAAACATACATATGATTAACACTTAACAAAAGTTTAACGATCACTATAATACACTACACACCTGGCGTGGTTAATGGTCTCTATTGAAGCAATAGAGTATAATACATGCGAAAGGTGATTTTACATATAAATATAAATAAAAATATGTTTACTATTATTATAAAAAGCTTCTACAACAGTGTAATAAGATATATAAAACACTTAAAGGTTAATGCAAGTATACATAAGGTTAAATTGGCTTAATTTTAAATTTTCAAATATAAAATAAATAATCAGTTTAGACAGTTTTATTTTTATTTTTTTGGTAGACTGCTCACTTTTCATGATTTTATTTTTAATTTTATTTATCCCCCCCGACTAAATTTTTTAGAAAAAATTCCCGAAAACAAATAAAATAAAAATGCTGGCCTTACCATTTAAAATACATTTTTGTTTCTTTTTTGAATTCATATGTTAGAAATGTATCCAAGCATAATGTGTACACACGTAGTCACAATATCGCAATGTTGGGGTTTTCTCCTTGCACTCCGGTTCTAATCTCACACACTCCCTCTTACCACCATCACACCAACAGCATAAGACCGATTAAAAACACAACAAAACAACATATTCAGTTAAAAAAATAAATAGCTAAAAAAACATTCGTACCAATATGTGAAGCTAGTAAGTAAATAAGGAAGGAGTGATTTGACACACTCCGGTCCTCACAAAGTGCAGCCCTTGGCGTGTACGGTCCTTTCAAATTTCAAACAACACACACAAACATTGTTCAATATATCACTTAGTGAACATTAAACCGTGTATTAAATTAGTCTATATTCAAATGACAATATTAACTATTTTACAATTTAAAAAATGACAAGTATAACTTGTAGATGTACTGTAGTGCATAAGTGCTGTTAATTGCACGTAAAATTAATGCTGACGTAGCTTATGTCTTACAGAATTGTATAAGTTACATGAGTATAATATTTTGTGTTCTACATGAGTCTATAAATTAAGTTATATTTGTAAACCATCTCTTCATCGAATTTTAATAAAGGAGTCTGAATCATATTAAAAATATGCATACATTTTGATGTATAACAGGTTTGGTATAGAATTTTAACAATGAAATTGACTTCTTTGCATTCTAAATGCTGTGAACATTATCGTTTTCATTCGAATCATCAAAAGAAGTATATGGCATATTTGGTGTTGATACGTAAATGATGCCATGTAAAAATTCATTTAATGATAGATTGAACTCAACAGGCTTTAAAAAATATGTGTAAGCACAGAAAGTAACATATGCCGATTCCGAAAACGACAACGAGTAATTGTTTCAGAGTAAACATCTGATAGTATCGCAGGAAATATGTGAATCTTAAGCTCAGACGAAGACAGAAACAGTATCTTTGTCGATATGATGTGTTGTAACAGGGTATCATTTTTAAGCTTCCTTACACTGAAGCCGCTAAACGGGATTGAATTTAAGATGTGACTTGTTGTTAGAAGGGATCAATATGTTGGTTTCCATATGCGCAACTGGTACTACGTGAAAACACTGTTATAACAACTAGGTTTTTTGTCCTTGATATATATGTACCTGGATTTATATATATTTCTTTGCGAATAATGTATTATTTTGGAATTATGAATTGCACTCCGCAAATACATTTTCTTAATTTATATGTTTATTATATTGATAGCGCGGCCACATGGGTGACATTTCTTAACGAATCAAGTTCAACATTTTCCATTCTGTACAATTTACAGATTAGAGAGGAAAAGAAAGGAATTTAGATTCAGCTAGGAATGTGTTTATATATGTTCTGTTTATGTCAGTTTTGTCAATGAAGTTCAGTACTAAGCATTATTAATGACTTTTATGAACAGTTTGTTCCGTCATTGACATGTAGCTAAGATTAGTGAATAAACGTTCCTTGCAGGCCTGTTTCAGTCATTGAATACATGTTTTTTGCAAAGATCTCTTTGCAATTGACCCGCTACATGGGATGTATAAATTAATGTTCGTAACAGTCTGCTTTGACTGTAAATAAATATATGGGTCTTATTTTACGCCAAAACTTTCACGCAGGAAATTGAAAGAATGAAATTCTTGCAGCTCAGACCCGAAATTTCTTTTTTTGCTATTCACTCCTACAAACGAAACTTTGGATATTGTTCATATACGGGATATTTTTAATTGTTTGTTTCAATATTCAAACCTATGCTTACATATGGTTTCGAGATATATGGAAGAGAATTCTCAGACATTCTTAAAAAAGTACAAATCGATTATTGTAAAACTTTGATTGGTGTAAATTACTCTGTAAATGATAGCATTTTACTCGCAGAATGTGGTAGATAACCTCTTTGTATAGAACATCATGTAAAATGCGTTAAGTATAAGTGTAAATTGATTAGTATGACAGAGGATCGATGTCATAGAAGTTGTTATATTAATTTAAAGCGACACGACGAAATCGAAAGAACTAATTGGGTGACATCTGTAAAACATATTTTGTACCGTTATGGATTTGGGTTTGTTTGGAAAGTAAAAAAAAAAGAAATGTGGAATTATTCTTAATGTAATTTAAATAAACAATTGAGTGATTGTAAAACACCGAAATCTTGGTAATTCATCAAGATGGGCTACCTACGAACACTTCGATTTTATGTTATAAAACCTAGAAAAAAAATTATATCGACATTAAACTTTATGTTCGAAAGTCATTTGCTAGTTTCCGTTGTAAAAGTCATAAATTAGCCATTGAGACTGGTCGATAATTAGGATTTTCAAGAGAACACCGAATATATACAATCAAGAGAACACCGAATATATACAAATTGAAAAGTCTGTTTTATAAAATATGCATTGCAGATGAGTTTCATGTATTTTTTAAATGTCCACAAATTTATAACAGAAAGGCAAATGTATATTTTTTTCATGGAATAATGGTTAAATCTATTTCCTTTTTTTCAATCTTATGCGAATTTCTGATGAAAGAAAAGTAAAACGAATAGCCTTTTTGGGAAACGAAATAATTAACAAGAAAGATGTAGATGAAAATCGAAGGTCCAAAAAAGATAAATCACAACTCAAAAATAATATGTTATTACTCACATATTCTGTAGTTTTACTGGAGGCCTTTATTTACAAGTACAGTCCAACCTGCCCGAGCGACCGCCTGTTAATAGCGACCAACAGTCAATAACGACCACACCGATTTCCTCCCGAACGATTTCACTATATATTGAACCTGCGAATAAAGCCCACCTGTGAACAAAGACCAACGACCACCCTTTTACATTCCCAAATCTTCATTGTGACAGCTTACAACGACCACTGCAATCATAAAAATCAATGATTTCGCAACTTTCAAAAAACAAAATGGCCGCAAGGACGCTGCGTAGTCACGTGATACACATCTTACCAGTGGACTCGTCGGTCGCTATGGAGATATTGGCAAGTGACAGTTTATTGCACTCGATAGCAGTTGTTTGTTTATTTAACATGCATTACTAATTGGTAGTCGCCTGCTTCTTTTATGCATTTGACAGTTTGTCAAAAATGAAAAATTTGCCTATGTATTTAAGTGACTCACGATTAATGTACTAATTGCCGAAAATATCAAAGACAAATTTGGGGCTTTCATAAATTCATTAAGGAAATTAACGGTTTCATATCATTTACGATGCCTATTAAAGACAAACATTTTGATAGTCATTCTCATTCTCTTCTTAAATTTCTCCGTAATAAGACGTTCATAGATTATAGAAAAGTAATTTGTCAGTTCAAGTTAACCATCATGGCTTCCAAGCGTAAGTTCTTGACGTTGGAAGAACGCGTTAAGGTCATTAGTTTGTTAGGTAAAGGACACAGTTGTAGACGAATGGCTAGTTATCTTGGTTTAGGAAAAACTCAAATTCCGAGCATTTTAAAGCGTAAACATGAGATTATGGACGAATTCGAGGAGAACGTAAACTGTGAAAGTAAACGCCCTAAGCGTGAGTCGGAATTCGCGTCAGTGA
This sequence comes from Dreissena polymorpha, assembly GCF_020536995.1. Classification (NCBI taxonomy): domain Eukaryota; kingdom Metazoa; phylum Mollusca; class Bivalvia; order Myida; family Dreissenidae; genus Dreissena; species Dreissena polymorpha. Next base: position 77,952,784 of record NC_068358.1, read on the forward strand.
ATGACTTAGTGCATAAGTGGTTTGTTGACGCAAGTGCAAGGCTCTTGCCTGTATCTGGACCTATGATCCAGGAGAAAGTATTGAAGTTTGGGTATGAGTTAGGATATTTGGACTTTATGGCTAGAAATGGCTGGCTCGAGTCTTTTGTAAAAAGAAACAGCATTTTATTTAAGTACGTTGAGTATCTGTCTGGAATCTTATTCTTGGATGTTTTCAGTCTTAAATAAATATCAGATGTCATTTATTGTCCATTATTGTCAACTTTACTGGTTGTGTAGTAGTGATTCATGTATTTCATGTATACATGTTTGCTATGTTATGTGTATTTTGTACTTTGTTCTTTGTAGAATTACATGTACATGTACGTATACATGTATGTCAATAGTAATTTATGCAGTATATGATAAATTAAATAAATAATAAAAACATAAGGGAATAGAAATACAACATGTAATAAAAATACAAATGTAAAACAAAACTGTGTTTTCAATCCTTTATTTCATTATACATGCATAAGTATTCAAACATTTAAACAATAGAGCACATACATAGATAAGGTACCTGTTTAAAAACTACTAGCATATTTTGCAAAGTTTCGATCGACCCTGCGAATAAACAAAGACCACAACGACCAAATCCCTTGAGTGGGCTTTATTGACAGGTTGGACTGTATACTTTTGTCTTGTCTTGTCTTGAATCGGAACAATTACCTATGTGTACTTCGTTATAACTAAATAAGTGTTTTTTACCAATCGTTTTAACAAAAAAATAGCATAAATAAAGGTAAATACAGTTTTTTCTGTACATTGTCGCATCATGTGACAAGGCATACGTGGCAAAGTGTTCTTTAACACTGATTTATTTCTTACTGTTATGCATCTACACATTTGTGACAATAATGATTCCATAACTTGAAATTTTCTTAGGGAAATTGAAAGGTGAGAAACACCTGTGTGTATATTGAATTTTGTTTGACGTCCTAAGATGAAAGCATTGCCTGTCATGTTATGTACTTAGCACATGGTGCATATATTTTAATGCTAGCAATGTTTTCTAGTCAGTTCATAAGCTGGTTTGATTACGCGGTAAAAATATATATTATTGTTGCATAATCCGGAGTCACCAAGAACAAAAACCAAGAATCAGCTAAGATGACAGAAAGGTAATGAACAGGTTAAGCGAACGCTGTTATTTCACAACGCCTTATTTAAGGGTATTAAGGACAAGTATGAAAATGCTAGGTCGGAGAAGACAAACAAGTCTTTTGCAAAGTTTTCCGAAGTGATATCTTGCAGAAATACAGATTGATGATGTTTGCGAGAAAGCAGCTTAAACTTTCACAGCGAAGACTGAACAATGAAACCAAAATGATGTAGAGTTTACACGGAAGATAAGGAGATCCAAAATCATACAACTCATGAAAGCAGATATTGAATCATTCTTAATATCAGAATGAAAGCTGGTAAGAAGTCTACAAAAACTCAAGCCAAACAAAAACGTCAAATTTATCTTCTCAATGACACGCTCAAAAACCTTCATTTGAAGTACTGGGCAGAAGATGCGACGCGAAAGATATCTTATTTTGTATTCTGTCGATTGAAGCCGTTTTATGTGCGTCATGCGACGCATAGAGATTGAGAAACATGCCTCTGTAAACGTCATGACAACCTGCAATTCAAAGTCAACAAGCTAAGACAATTAGGAATCATAGGCACATCTGAGGTGGCATCACAAATAGTTTGCGACACAAATAGCATGGCGTGCATGTATCGAACATGTGAATCCTGTAAAAACACGAAAGCATTTTCTGAATATATTGAATGACACATGGTTGAATGGTATTAGTGGAAACCAGGAAAGATTGACAAACCAAGCAAGCATGGCAGTGAACATGAGAACAGAACAGTGAATGTGACATTAAGAGAGAAAGTAAAGGGCACAATCCAACAGTTAGCCGATGACTAACAAACAGAGTTGAATTGGTGTTGTAAACATCTCTACAACATAGCACACCAGTACAAGGCCATACGAAATCTGAAACAAAATCTCGGTGTAAACGATATATTGATCCACATAGACTTTTCCAAAATCTTTAGGTGCAAATATGCAAGCGAAATTTAATCCATGCACTTTGGAGCATCACAAAAACAAATAAGTTTGCACACTGGAGTTTTGTACACTTACGAGAACACTACATCATTTTGCTCTGTATCTGAAAACCTGAAACATAATCCCTCTGGGATATGAGGACATTTAACCCCATTTTGATATACGCAAAGCAAAATAAACCATCACTGGAAAATCTGTATATACCGAGCGATGGCCCGATGACTCAGTACAGGTGCAAGGACAATATCTTACTGATGACCAAGTTTCCGTAAGAAATGGGATTTAAGTAAGTGAACTGGAATTTTCTTGAGGCAGGTAATGGGAAAGGTGCCCCAGATGGAGTAGGTGCTGTTATCAAGAGAGATGCTGATAATATTGTTCTCCAGGGAGGAGATATTTTAGAGGCAAATGACCTGAACGGACAAGATAAATAAAGCTTTTTCTCATTGACAGCAAAGATATAGAAGAAATTGAACAGTACTTAAAAGAAAATAACCACACAAAGGCGATAACCGGAACCATGAAAATTCATCAGGTAAATACGCACGCACACACACTTATTTAAAGAATTCACGCTAAATTTTTAATAAAAAAATAAAATTTATTATAACACTCATTACATCACAGTTGAAAAGAGCATATGTTTATGCCGCACCATTTGAAAAATGGTGAAGGGCACTAAGATTCAACCCTGTCCGTCCGTCCGTTCGTCCGTTGTGAAAACTATAAGTGATATTGAATTTAAAAAAATTCCATTTGAAGTTCTGTGGCAAGCGTTAATCATGAAAGCAGCCGTGGCCTATCTAGTTTACAAATATTTTATTAATGTTATCTATTTATAGGTGTTCTCATCTACTCTTGGCAAGGTTTGTCATCGTCCAGTGAGTTGCTTCAGCAACAAACCTGACCCATGTATATGTTTCGCGCCAACTGATGCTAAAATGATCGACCATCAAACGTTGATACCATCTGACAAACAAAGTCATTTCACCAGAAAAAAACGTATTCCAGTTTTCTCCATACATTCCAGTTTGACATAGATCTGACTAAGCTTTTATATAAGAGTCGCGTTTGAAATAATCCTCTCTCAAGGGTGAAGGATCACGTGACTTTTTGGCGTTCACCCTTTTAACTTTATTGGATTTATACACGACGGTAAGTGGTGCTTTTTTCAATAACTTTTTTAAACAAGTTTTCTTAAGAATTTCAACTAGTGCATAAAAGACAGATTTTAATGCTGCTTATGGAAATGCGTAATACATCAAAATAATTGTATTTAATAAGCATGTGTTCTTGTTCAAAAATTACATTTTACTGCATTCATTGTGCACGTTAAGTTTCACGCAACGTGAATTTTTTTCACCGATTGCAGACGTATTCAAGGATTTAATCTTATACTTTAAGAAATCAGCACAAACTGCAAGAAACTGTCTTTTATGCAATGTTGATCTTTGCAAATGTATTTAAATAACTTGAGATATTTGCAAAAATAAAGTTCTTAACGGTGTGATTACATTCTATACAGCCCGTGTGTAAACCCCGGAAACCCCATTGATTCTGCATCCTGTCTCCTGAATTTAGAAAATGATTATTCGGTACTACAAAGCATGGTTAGTGGTAATTCAAAAGAAACGTTACAATAAACTTTGTTTACATTGACCTTGTTTTCTCATCGCGACTTTGCTAACAAGGAACACAACTGAGCTCAGAGGGGGTAATCACGTGATAGTCAAGATGGCGACGTCCATGCCGAGACAGTTATTTTTCGCCGTTTTATAGCCTTTATTACTTTTGTTTATTATTTAAATGACGCTCTCTTTCCAGCCATATCAGTAAAAGGGTGATACGATTTTATTTGGTATTTAAATTCGCTTTATATCTCGACTTCACTCCCCGCAAATTTTCTTAGAAGAGCCCTAATTTGGTCACCCCGTTAAGAAGTTTCGCAGCGAGTAAAGTCGAGATACAGAGCGAATATCACTATAAAATAAACGCCATCAACTTTCTTGCTAAAAAGGCTGGAAAGTGAGCGGAATTAAAAAATAAAACAAGTAATAAAGGGTAGAAAACGACGAAAAATACCTGCCTCGGCATGGACGTCGCCATCTTGATAATCACACGATTATCCCCTCGGGTGCTCTCTATAAAGATAAATTGTAAAACATTTACCGACTTTTTCATTTTTTAGAGAAAAGTCATGTTTCGTTTAAAGATACAATGCATGTCATATGTGTTTTTTATATTTTGTAAAATTTGTGAAGACGTTCACTCGCTTAGGCGGCCATATTTGCGAACGCTACGACAGCCCATGACCATTCGTAACTTTAATATTAGAATTTACGCATTCGTAGCAGGTGGTTGCGTAAGAATGAAACGCTCGGATTTCCTTTCGAAGTTCGTATGTATACTAACGTAAGAAATCGTGCGGACGAACGTTTATTAAACGGGCCCATAATCCATTTATATATTTTATTTGCTATGAAAACTGTCAGTGTTGCAGAATCCACACAAATTGCTCAACTATACAAATGCATCTTTTACTAAATTATACATTTGCAGGGTCTTGGTTTTGTAATCCATATTCACTTACGTTTCAGTCACTTTAATCTTGACCGCATAAATCATTGAGGCTGATTATATCATGTTAGACTGGACACTTCTCTTCAGCATGTACTTTGTACATGAGCATGATACAAATGTGAAGGTCTCATCCGTATGACAGGGATTTGTTTGTTATTGTTTGGAGATTTGATTAATATGTGCAGTGCATTATTTTTATGAAATGATATGGTTTTCAAAGGTAATTTTGCTGATTGTCTTGACTATCTTGACATCTGCATACTGGCTTATTCATCACTGATTAATATGTGCTATGTAATACACCATTGTGTAATTTGTATAATACTTTACATCTTGATAACATACACATACTTGTAGAATAACGCTATTTTGCGTCTAAAATTGACGACTCTTACACCTTAATACACACCATTATATTTTATGTTTCAGAAACGACACTTCCTTAGACAGTGAATTTAATGTTATTTTATAACACGCTTTAAACAGTAGTGTGTGTACAAATCTGTTTTTTCAGGCGGGAATATCAGCAACCAGACTATACTTTACCTGAGGCTATTATTTTTCATTATATGCATTTTTATGCCATTTTGAAGCCGTGAAGGCGTATGGAGTTGACATGGAGCTAATATGTGGCAAATCTTCACGAGGAAGAAACTTAACGACAGTATTGTGATCACTGAATTGCAATCATCGATGATGTTATTCTCCAACTTTAACTAATAGACCAATTAATACAAATGTTCGATGCCCTTAGGCTTTATAGTAGTGTCAGACATTCAGTCGTGTGCTTTATTCAATTAATTGAGTACATTTTACTACGCCTGCAATTTATTTCCCATGTATTTGCGAATGTAATGGAGAGATTGGTGTCATTATAAAGATAATTGTGGGCTGTATCATTTTTAAGCATTGTTTTAATCTTTGCATACCTTATTAACTTCAAAGCCAACCAACTGAAACGTTTTTTTATTATTGTTATATGCATGTTTACTGGGCCAATATAAAAACAAAAGTATTAAGATTTTTCTCAAATGTTTTTTTTATTCATGAACATATGATTGAAACAATCTTGATTTAAGAGCTAACATGCAAAATGTGGATCTTTTTTTTTAATTAAAGATAAAGCAACACTTTTTGTGTACTTGACAAATTTTATATGTCTGTGAATTATTTGAGATACCATTACAATTGTGTTTTTATATATTTGAAAATATATATATGAAACACTAATCAATACTACGTGCGTGGGGTTTATTCGTGTTATTCGTGACTTTGACAAGTCTGCTAAGCAACATCTTTTTGTTAGATTGTAAAATGAATGTTCATGTACGTATGTCGATTTGAATTTAATTCGCATTTAATGTCATCATATATTTCACTTGTGTCTCACGCTATTAAATTCGGACTTTTAAAGTACTATAAATGATCTGACGGGCAGTAATATTGACAGAGCATAGGGGCTATTCAGTCATATGATGTATTGCGTTAATAAGATATCAGACACATCTAATATGAGTTGGTTCAACTCTAAAGGCCTCCTCACACATAGGCGAAAGTCTCCCGACGTCAACTTGCTTGTACTGGCTAATAAGACTTCAACAAATTTCGTTCTCATTAGTATATGTTCGTTGCTTATTTTGGTGGTGTTCGTATGGATGCGTCTGTGAGCTTTTGCGTCCGGTACGATTAGTTCTGTTCGTCGGAAAATTTTAAACATGTTCAAAAATTGTTGGCGAATAAAAGTTTCGTCTATCGTTCGTTAAAATTCGTTTCAATACGTTAGCCGATCGGAAAGTCTTCGCATAGCGTTCCTCAACTGGCGTTAAAGGTCCCAGCTCTCAGCTAATTTGCATATCATGAGTACTTGCTTTGCATATCAAGCGAAAGAGGACGATCCGAAAACAAATCTTTGCGATAGCTTGCGAACTTTTGCGAACTATAGCGAGGATTTGCGTATCGTAGCGAATTGAATCCGACGCATTTAAGCGATTTATAACGATAAGTTAACGTTCAGAAAACGAACGGTATAAGCTCGTATACGAATCAATCCGAAGGGTAACTACGATAGGCGACGCTATGCGAATCCATCCGTATAATAGCGCTCCTGATTGTTTTAGTAGTGTGTATAGACATATGACTATATTTCATATAATATTGAAGTTATCAGTATTTCTTCGTCAAATGGAAGATATACAACGCCTGAAACTGCAGTATGTTGCTGCTATGGCCAATCAAGGAGTAGTCCAGCAACAACTAAAAATACACCGCTTTCTCAGAGGCCGACTAAGGTGGAGAAGAGGAGCCAGAGCACGTAATATATGGAGAAGACCATGGCTGCATTCAGGGAGACGGCGCCAATTTGGCATCTATGCTCAGCTCATGGTTGAGCTCAGAAGTGAAGATCCTGGAACATTTAAGAAATTCCTCCGCATGAACTACTGAAATGTACGATACAATTTTGGGAAGGTTCGTCATCGCCTCGTGAAACAACACACTCGGTACAGGGAGCCCTTGGATCCAGGGCTAAAGTTAGCTGTCACACTACGTCACCTGGTTTCTGTTGTCAAGTACTCAGACATGCAGTATTCCTGGCGGGTCGCTGAGAATACCCTTTCTGTAGTGGTCAGAGACGTGTGTCATGCTATATGTGAAGAATATGTTGATGAGGTTATGACAGCCCCCTCCACACCTGAAGAATGGAGACAACTGGCTGATGGTTTCCTCGAGAATTGGAACTTTCCAAATTGCGTTGCTGCTATTGATGGCACGCACATAGATATCAGAAAGCATGTGAGCGCTGGTTCCTTATATTATAATTATAAGGGATTCTTCAGCATCATCTTACTGGCCATTGTCGACTCGGACTACAAGTTCGTATGGTGTGATCTGGGTTGTGAGTATTAGTCTACATAAATGTAACTGCAATATTTTGTAATTACATATATTATATACATTAAGTGCTGTTTTTAATGTACAGTTGTATACTGCCAATTTCTTATTCTTTTGTATTTTTAGGATACGGTTCAAGTGGAGATGCCAAGATTTATAATGAATCAGAATTCCTTTAGCTGGTGCAGGATGGTTCTATTGGATTTCAGGACCCACAGCCCTTTCCAAATGACACCGTCGACATGCCCTATTTCTTGGTTGGAGATGACGCTTTCAGCCTTAGCGAGAACATGCAGAAACCCTATGGACATAGAGTCCTGACAAGAGACGAAAGCATCCTGAACTACCGCTTATCCAGGGCTAGGAGAATATCAGAATATGCATTTGGGATTTTGGCCAACCGATTCCAGGTACAGTAAATTTCCGCTATTAAGACCAGGCAAAATAGTGGTCTCAATAGCGAAGTGGTCTTAATATCGGACCATTTTCCTTCATAAATTAACCATTTGGGACTTGCATATTGTCAAAAAACGCATATTTCTTTTAATCTTCGAAGTGGTCTTAATAACGGAACTTAACTGCAATACCCTTTTTCAAAACACAATTTCATTTATCAAATAAATGTTCACGTTAAATTTTAACACATAACAATACTGGCCATCTGTAATTTCAGAAACTTCTCACAAAGATGAACCACAGCCCATCCACAGTAAGGCTGATTGTAAAGAAATGCAGAATGCACTGATTGACCATGATGATAGAAGAGGCGATCTGGTTCCTGGGGAATCGAGAAGAGGTCGCAACTTGAAGGATACCAGGAATGTACATACCAGGGGTCACAAAACGGCAATCAAAAAAGGCAAGAATGTGAGAAACACTCTGAAGCACTGGGTCAACTCTCCAGCGGGATGTGTGCCATAGCAAGACAGGATGGTGCCACATTAGTGATGAAATAAAGTGTAACATATTAGTTGAATACATTAATAAAGAGTATTGTTGTTTTTGTATTGGCCTTATAAAGGGAAGTAATAGTGAAATTTACGCAAAATCTTAAATGAAAAAGACTTCATGCATAATTAACATGCATAGTCGAGTCGGAAAAAAGTTAGTCTATATCAAAACGCCCGGATGCAGAAACACCGTTTCGGAAATATTCGGCGGTATGCGCATTTATGCGCAAGGTTGCACTTACATTCGTATCTTTACGCTCTTAATAGCTCCTAATCGCTAACCGAAAGAACGAATATTATTTGCGCGACCTAACGCTTTCTAGCGAATGGCAGTAACTGTTCGTCAAACTTCGTAAAATATTCGCACCAAATAGTTCATCTACGTTCACCTTTCGTTATAATATTACACAATGCAACAAATTTTCAAACAATTTCGGTAAGAATTTCTCTAGAATTAATAAATATACCCTTTTCGCCAGGCTTCGTCATATGGGCTCGTCTATATGTGAGGAGGCTTTAAAAGTTGTGAAAATACGATATGACAGCAATAAGGCTTATATTGACAATGAATGCTTTTTAGGTTCGTATAGCAGACATGATTTCTTACACTTAATACATGTACAGATTCACGATGTAAGGAATACACAATAAAACAATCGAGCTGCAATTACTACCACAATGGCGCAATAGACAACATCAGTTAATTTAGGATTACGCTTAAAAAGCAATATGTCGAACAATAATAAAATAATCTAAAAAATGTTAAATTGCCATGTATATATTTTTATAGATCTATTTATGATAACCTTTTTATAGTTTATATGTTTTTTTTAAAATTGATATGCTTCCAAAAAGCGGAACTATAACTGTAGAACTATTTCAATTGTACAGCACATGTGTTAAAATGATTTTAATTGAGTGTTAAATTAATTGCACATACGTAACTCCTCTCATCTCTCAATTTCGATATACCATTAATTAAGCATCTGTGCAGCTATTTATTCAATTTCGTTATAATAATGTTTTCAGTATGTCGGGTTGATGTATGCTTTTTTTATCAAATTAACCAGGTATGCTTGTTTTTATGCTTGCATTTATATGATTGAATGATTTTTTTTGTAACCTAAATACACTTCAGTTTTATGGTGGCAACGTATGCTACCATTAAGTTCGATGATAATATGGCGTGTTTGTTCGACATATGGTAATGCATACCTCTAGTCTTTTTCATCGCCTCTATCGTTTGCTTCACCATTCACTTTATTTACTTATTTGATGTTCAATGAAAGGATAAGAGCAAGCCATTTATATGTGTGGTAATTTCGCTTTTAACAATTGTTTAGCGTATGTAAATGTTTCCTTCTCACCATACTGTTTTAATATGATATATGCGATTATTTCTTCGATACATGTGACAAAACTTGTTTTATTGCTGCTTCTTCTTGCATTGTTAGACTATATGATGCCTCGTCTCTAGAGTTTAGTCAAGACAAGATGTAGGTCATACTCGTTTTGGTGTCATTTCATCGTCCATCAGACAGGGACGGCCCTGGTGCTCTTGATCGTATATAATCATCGAATAGTTAAATGGCTATAAAACTGAAGTGTATTTTGTTAATGGTGAGTCTATGAGGTTTATTAATATTTACACTTAACTATTTTATGAATAATCCTTGGCCAAGTGTGAAGCTTGGAGCTTCTTGTAATCGATTTATACATCCGGTACTTTAGAATTGACCGTTGCCAGGCGCTGACACCAGTTTTAGTCAAGTCTATGCGTTTAATATGTACGTGTGGTTCCTGTCTATATCATTGTTTGGAGTCGCAGTGTTTTATTTGCTATTCATAATGAAAGACCGGATTGTATAGTAAGGTTTTATTCTGCTTCATTAATCAAGCCATTGTACAATATTTTAAAGCACAATTGAAACAATCGAATGTTTTACTTTATGATAAAAATTAATTCAGCAGTTGCTACAGGATTTGTGATTGCATAGCTTTATAACAAATATTTTCTGACGAAAATTATTTTTTTTATGTGATTATATATATATATATATATATATATATATATATATATATATATATATATATATATATATATATATATATATATAAAGATTTATGTATATATTGTTAAATGCAAATATGGTAATTTTAGGTGATTAATTATATTATTAAATGCTTAACATTTACAAACCTTAATTTTACAAGTTGTTACCCTGTTTTTTTATACTAGTATTATTTAAATTTATATCATTTAATGTTTGCTCGACTAGTCAAAATCCATTTGAAAATAGAAAATAACATGCAATATAAGTTCTATACGTTGACAATTGTGTCAAGTTTTAATTGCGCACTCTTGGTCGTGTTTACACCAGAGACTCTTCTAATGATGCAAATACTCGATTGACAAACTTCTTCTACAAGACCTATTGGTAATCAAGAACAAGTAAATTGCATTACTTATCTGCATCAGGTCAACATTGCTTTTCACATATGCTGTTGTGCTTGGCATTTCCCTGTAATTGATTGGGTAATGATCAAGGAGCGTTTCATCAAGATGGGAACTTACATATCGTTATTACATGAAATGATTTCTTTTAAACACGCTTTGTGTGTATGTTTATTAATGTATACCTTTTTTACCGGGAACTGAACATATTTAAATGACTAATAAGCGGCACATTTAGTTAAATTACAAAATTTTAAATGCATTTACTTGTCAGTTTGTGAATAATTTATTCTTGTGAATAATATTCAACAACTAGTGTTTGGTTTTTGGAATGTGTATAAGATGAAATTGTATATTTTATACGCCATGTATACACGGAGCATATTATGGGAATACATGTGGCGGGCGGAGAGGCAGGCGGAGTCCAGGAGATGACGTCCGCCTAATAATTCAGAACGTTTGAATCGGATAATTATGAAACTTGTTTGGTGTATAATATCTCGACACATTTCGATAAACAACCAGATAGCATTATAAACCTCGGAATTATGACCCAAGAAATATTTGTAAAGCCAAATTAGACTCTTCCTCTCTTTAACTTACACGTTCAAGTAAGATTCCCTTCATAAATCGGTGTCATACGAAGGTTTATTACAATACGAAGACCCTAAAACAAGTAACATTCGTGTAATCCGGTTAACATACAAATATTCTGCAACAGGTGATCTCGATTTAGGATCGAATTCATTCGGTTTGCGTTAGTTTGTATTGATTATGCAAGCTATCCCAGAAATCTGTAGTTCCCATTATCAAATTCAAAATTGAACTGTGTTTACAAACCGCTGGTCTTCGTCATTTTCAGTAAGCTAATAAGTCTGGCCATTGATATGGTCATACTTGTATAATAACATAATCATTATTCATTTAAACTACGTCGTGCTTCCGACGCTGCCCGAAGCCAATTACGCATTCGCTTGTTCATGTTCGAATATCGTTGCGGGAAATTCAAATAGAATATATCGGCCCACACAAAAATAGAAACGAGCATTTTTATCTCGTTAATAAATGTTACCAGACATGATCTAGCGTTGACAATTTGGCTATTGCTATAAGGAACACTGATGTTTTAAATGGTTAAATATTTTACGAAGTATTCGAAGTTTTTGAGCATTTACGGAATTTTAAACATTTTCTTTAATTGTATTTCAATTCAATGTAGGTCACTGTTCCCCAATAATTGAAAACAGTTTCTCGCGCAATAAATTTGGTTTGGATGAATGTATTGCATTCATATTGTGTAGATGGCTCTAGCTAGGAGACATAGCTTTGGCTTGCACTGGGGGTCGGTCGCGTCAAGGCTGAGTTCATTATTACTAAACACATAGAAAAATCGGGTTTTCTATAAAAACTTTACTACATTTAAATAGTGTGTAAAGGTACCTTACAAACAGACCTTTCTTGGACGTGTCTTTTGGGGCATTCAAGTTGAGAATAAGGTAACTGTTACTGAAATTAGAAAAAAAAACGTTTATGTCACAAACTTGAGTCTGGATGTAGCTATTGCCATGAATGATTTGCGTACGTTGCTTTCATGTACAACTATCTTTGGATAGCATTTCGGGCAAGGCGGATAACGGTCAAGGTCACTGTGGTTAAACAAAGAAAAACAGTTTATGCTCAATAACTTAAGTTTGGATAGAGGTATTATGGTGAATGTTTGTGTTTAGGTTGTATATCTGCGCAACTAACTTGCACACTTATTTCAATTGGACTATTATGACAACATTCAATGCCGGGTTCATACAATTGCCATGTTTTGTGCATAACTTATTTCTGTTTCATAATTTGTACAACAAAGTGTTCAAATTCAAATTATTCAACCATTACAGATCAATCTAACACAGACCTTAAAACGGGCGTATTTTGTGATTAAATTGGTACTCTTGTGTTCAATAATAATTGGCAGATAGAAAAATATTCACGCTCTGTCGATACTTTCTTATTCGTTCTTCCTCATCAATATTTTCGCGTACCAATTTTAATTTTAACTTGTAAAGGATGCACTTATGTATGGATTTATATTAATAACCTGGCTATTCACGTTGTAAGAGCAAAATTCATCAGTGATTTATTGATAATTTAACATCTGTTGCTTACAATGATGTTTTGTTTAATATTAAGTATTTAGTGAATACAATGTTAAAGCATATTTCTGTCTTTAGCATGCTTCTAAGAATTAGTGATTGATCTTTAAATAATCTTTCTTTGAAATGCTGCACAGAAACTCATGTAACATATTGTCTTCATGCATTTTTTTGCAGTTTATTTCTTAGTGTTATTATGGTTCACATATCGAACACCTTTCAAAACGATTCAAAACGTTTGATGGCCAGAGGTATAGTTTGACTATTGTAAATAACGTACACAATTCATTGTTGTGCTTATAAGCTATCTGTTAATAATGCAGAAATTGTATGTATAATTGATATATCAATTGCAATGTAAAATCAACATTTACAGAACACAATTGGGCTATCGTATTTACGTCTTAAAGCAGGCTAGTAATCACGTGTATTTGGCCTTGCGAACAAGCAAGTTATGGAACGCGTCGTCAGTCTACTGTTGACTTTTGATATATCGGCTGTTTCATTTAAATCATATTGGTTTAAATCATATGATATGTGCTTAAAATAGTATGTTGTGTGCTTGCCATAATAGGCTGTGTGTATTATTAGAACACATATTCATACCATGACAAATAAACAGCAGACTATGACAAACACACAGCATATAATCACAAGCACTCATCATATCATCACAAACACACAGCATAACATCACAAACACACAGCATACTATGGCAAGCACACACCATAATATGGCAAGGACACAGCATACTATGGCAAGCATATACCTTACTATGGCAAGCATACAGCATAATATTATAAGCACATACCAAATGATATAAATCCACATCATTTAAAATAAACAACCGATATTTTAATAGTCAACAGGGGACAGACGAGGAGTCCCATACAATTTCACCTTTTTATTGATCTTGTCAAGATTGGTGTTCACATGTGTATGTGTTTTGGAATTGCTCTCTAATTAATTGGATTATGCTTGACGAAAATGTAATGAAGATGTGAACTGTTATTACATTCCTCCGATTTCGACCTCGAAAATCGCATTTTGAGAACACATGAAAACACATTAACTATAACACGAGCACTTCATGCTGTCAGTCAATCTGTTTCTGTTGAAACACACAAAACTGTTTGACATGTATTGTGTATTTATTCAAAAACAAGAAACATGGGTAATGAACTGGAGGAGAGCATATTGGCGTAATAAGTGTGTACATGTGACATTTAGTTCTCTTAATTTCAATTATGTTTAAAAATATTTATTGTTTCTGGTTCCAATCTTTTTTTTATCAAGTAGAGTTGTGTTGTACCATGTTCACACAATACTTAATCGCACGAGGGGAAATGCAGTATATATTAATTTTCACTGATATAAGTGTAAAGTGTTTTATCCACATTAAAATAATATCAATCGAATTGTGGAACTTGCAATTCAAGTCCGTTATTTTTATTTTGGAATTAAAATATATCTTTATAATATTTAATGTGTTCATACTTATTAATATGTTCCATAACATCGTCTTTCCGTTCTTTAATATAATTATTGTTTTTGCTATTGGTATGTATAGTACATATTGAACAATGCGATAAATATATATGAAAACAAATATCGTTTACTGTTATTTTAAGTCTTGTAAGCGGTGCAATAATGGACAAACTTGTGAAATTTACATCACCAAATTTTTTTATTTAATCAGGTTACTCGAAAATGGGTCTTATGTATTCACATTGTCTGTGCGCTTTCAAGTCACGCAAGTTGCCATGCTCTTGACCGAATGGCGCCTATGCCAAGATTGGACTAGATACCCTGTCCGCATATTGCATAAGGCCCAGTTTTGATAAAGCAGGTGATATAGCAAAATGTATTCGTGTTCACGAGCAATCATGATGAAATGTTGCCTTTTATTTGTCAGAATTGTGAGCTGTGTTTGTATCACTGTGTTCAGAGCATTATTAATTGATATGATAACTATAAGAACAAACTTGTATATAAATAAAATTATGAAATTTACTTAACAATTACATGAATATTGATTTCATCGTGAGTTATATGGGTATATCGAAAACAACTTAAGTCATTGCCAGCAAATTAAATATGGTCAAGCGAATTCATCAACAAAATAATTATTCGTTAATATATAATTTCTTTGATTGATCTTCTCCTTCTCACAAGTGGCGCTTGTCATTCTGAATTGCTGTGTCTGTCTAAGAAAAGTCGTTACCTTAATGCTATTCTTTGTTCTTGTCAATCTTAAGAAACAATTGTTTCTTTAGAAACTTGAGTTCAGACAAATAGCACTTCAAATGCAGTAACAAATCGCGTAATGGTATTTCACGCAAATAGTAAGATTGCACAAGGATTTCCCGCCAGTGGTAAACAACATTTGATCTTCGTGCACTATTCTCAGTATAGATCGCGATTACTCTGTTTGAAGTGTATCCAATTCTAATCAAGGATACAAAGGATATGTTATAATTATATTCTGAATGAAATGATGGCATTTTAATATAGAGAGGAATTGGAATTATTTCTTATCCAAACTAGACATGTGTCAGAAGTGCACGAGTGTCCCTAGCTTTATTTCACTGGACTAAAAACGAGTAGTGTATACAATACTTAACGTGAGCAGTAAATACAGCATGTTTTACCAGTCCTTTGCAATTGTTGTTACACCGTAAGCCTATTTCACAGATGTTACAACACTTTAAGCAAGCACCATTTTTAGCGCACAAAACATGTCATTTTGAATGATGAAACATTTTGATAATTCACTATCAAGAAATAGCATTCACATGGCCATTTATTTTCACTTAAACCATATAGGGACTATGCACAAACGTCAACCTTTACCTAGAAGCAACATGTTTGTTTCGTTGTTTAACGAACAAACGCCTGATATCATGATTATGTGTGTTAATATATTTTAAATCACATAATTAATTTACGACAAAGTGTTGAGCCGAACAGATAATGCACTTTCACCATATATTCATCAAAAGAATAAGCAAAAACTCCAAGTGTCAACTAGGATCTTTGCATTCTAGCGAGCAACGGGGTTGTTTCAGGATGATGATATTTTTTCTAATTTATTTCAATATCCCATAACATACAGCAATATGAGCCGGACACGCAATTTTATAGGCACACAACCACAACGTACTGACCAAACACAAAAACACAGACACGGGAACATACACGGACATAGGCGCCACTATTGTTCTGTTATTCTTATTTTTTCATTATAAAAAAAGTTAATATAATTTTATGTCATTATTATTGTTTAAATATATTTTTTAACCAACAGTTAATTTAAATCGTAAATAAGTAAGAAACGACAATTTTTCGCCTGGTTGTGAATTATCTTTTTGGCATGAATCTTAAAACTAAAACTGGACATGAATATATTAGTGTACCCTTGAAAGAATTTTTGCAATTAGTATTCGTTGCATTTAAAACTAAAAACCGAACCCGATCCTTTTACAGTATTCTAACACTTTGTATATCTTTATATAATTTTATTTCTATGATTCTATTTTTATCATGATCTAAATACAATTTGGCGTAAATACAATTTTGTGATTCACATATATGTTTGGGTGCAGAAGCTTTTTTTGCAAACACAATAATTGGCGTCGCACTGGAGTAAATCGACTAGTATGTAATGCATTTTTTTCGCTTATGGGAGGAGAAGTTATTTACGGATCAATGTATATATTTTTGTTTTAAGAATATCTTGCATAGTGGTGATGTTTTTGTGTAATTTAGTGTAAATAAGTATTGCATTTGTGCCTATAACATTTATTACAACATTTATTGCCAATAATGAAAAGCCAATTGTTTAAATTAATAACTGATCACAGGGGAAAGATCACAAGGACTGGGCAAATACGCGAAACATATGTATAGTATCACATCAAACTAAGCAGTGTAGTATTTCGTGTATTAAAATAATCTACATGGCGAAAAGACATGGTCCGAATGGTCCACAAATCTGGGCCGTATAGTCCGCTAATCTGGGCCGTATAGTCCGCTTATCTGGGCCGTATGGTCCTTTAATATGGGCCGTAAAGTCTGGGCCGTATAGTCCATGGCCCGTATACCTTATTTTGTGTTTTTTCGAACAATAGCGCAGACTTTTGCTGTTCGAGTTTTGGTTAACGCGTATTTTCTTCAATTTTACAAGACGGTATATTGCTTTATTGATAACCGTTACAATACAGTCACTTATTAAGGCAGAAGGTGCCTAGTGAGATCGGGAATAGTCGGTCGATATCGCTGTATTCGGGAAGCGTTTCGGCTATAAGCGATATCTACGGTTAAGTCCGGACATTATACTAAAAACACGAAATAAATTTGTATTTGTTTCATTTAAGAGTTAAATTTGCTTATCTCTTTAAGGTTTAATAACTATACAATACAAATATAAGTTAAATTAATTTGTTTCATATAATATTTTTTTTCATGACCTCACAGTTGTTGACATTTTCTTAGCAAAATGAAAGTGCGAAATAAAAGCGAGCGATTTGAAAAATCGAAAAAGAAGCAAACACTGATCGACAACGTTGTGTTCGATAATAATTATTCATTTACCGAGCTCTGCGAAAGCGATTTGTGTGAAAATGACTCACGTAAAAGCTATTCGCATTTGCTAAATGGCGTGAAAAGAGTAAGCAAAAGTGGATGGGGGATGGAAGAAGATTGATTGACTCGTTGAGCTGGAGGTTTTGCTAAACAAATTACATTATGGTCAGTTTTGTAATCTGTGTCACATTCCTTTGACAATATATAACATTGTTGGCGAACTACAAAATGGCCTAAGTGGTTATTTGCACGTTTTTTGTGAAAACCCTGACTGTAGAAAAGTCAACCGTGTTGCTTATGGAAAGCAGCAACATCTCAAGGTCAGGGGAATGCCATGCTTTGACGTAAATACCAAGCTTGACACAGGTATTCATATCTTCATTTTTCAACCTGCCATTTCTATCAATTTTTTATAATTGTACAATTGCCATTGATCTTTGGACTTCTTAGACATTTTCAGACCCCTTAAAATTCCAAGTGTCATTCCCAGTGAATATTTGTTTATCGTGTAATACATAAGGAAACATTCCGGTGTCCATCATATTCAGTTTTCCAGTTTAGTTTCGCATTTGTGTTGTTAAATCTAATTGATTGCTCATTCATGTTATTTAATAATGTAATGATGATACGAATGGATTCTATGAAAACACATTGTGACGTCATTATTAAGTAATTACGGCCTTATTTTGTTTTCATGTTCTTATCATTTTCAATTCTCTTTTTACGGTGAATGTAAATAACTTCCTCACCACTCTGAACATAACGCTTATTGCAAATAAAAATCTTACGAAGATGGAAGCTCGTGCTTGGGAGGCCATCAAGAAAATCTCAACTGCGTCGTCTAACAAGGCTGCCATTGATGTGTATGAGAAAGAAATGGAGTAAGTCAGTGTAAAAACTAACTTTTAATACAATGTTATTGACTATTCTGGTGCCAAATTTTAGTATTTTTTTCATCAACTGTCTTCTTATTTCCTATTCCAGATAAACATGAAACATATTAATAATAATTGTTTTATTAAAGGCACTGTGTTCATAGTTTGGTAAAATTACCTTTTTTAAAAGATTTTTGGTTAGAACCCCAGGGCAGGCACATTATTAAAAATATTTGTGATTGTTATTGCAAATATTAAAAGCTATTCCAAACATAACAATGTTTTAAAATAAATTCATTACTTTTAGTAATAAATCTTATTAAGAAGCATAGGACAATCAAAATTCTTAGCTATTCATATAAATGGTGAATTCTTTTCACAAGCGATCATTTGAGTTCAACGACTTGTCAGTATGTAATGTGCTTGTTGTGCTGAAAATTGATTTTTCTCATAACCAACGATCATATAAGGCGTCAGAATGAAACTTAAAGGGGAATTATAAAATTCATGAAATAAGCATTGTTCGAATTTAATTTTGTATTTCGGTTCGAGGTACAGTAATGCGAGATATTACTCAGATTGCTGCTGTGCATTTGAAGACGGGTTTTAAGTTCTCGACATATGTGAAGACAACAGTGCCAATTTCTTCCGAAGCTCAGAAAGTGATTGGCATCTCTGTTGATGATCATGGCATAATGCGTGTAAATGGTGGAAGTGTTGAAAGTGTATCAATTAAAACTTCTCTACATGATTGTATGATGTGGCTTGCAAAGTTTCCCAGAGCCATTTTTGTTGCTCATAATGGGCGCAGGTTTGATTTTCCGCTTTTGGTTAGTGCATTGCTGAACAGACACTGTTTTGAAACGTTTTGTAATTGTATAAGCAGTTTCGTTGACTCTTTGCCGGTTTTCAAAAATCGTATCCTGGACAGTCAAAAAATATTTTATCTGAAGTGGTCCCTAAAATCGGTCAGTTTTTCAGTGACGAAAAGTGACGGAACGAGATAATATGGCTTTCAAATGACACGCGGCCAGTCAAAATCACGCAATGGCTTTAAACTGATACTAAATTATGTACATCTAGTTGTCATTAATCTGGCTGTTTTTATTAAAATATAAGTTGTACATGTGTATATTATTGTGCTACATGTTTAAAGAAACATGATAACTTATACATCTTTATGCTACGTAAATTAATATTGGAACAACTTTGACATTTTGTGGTGAACTGCGCCTGTATTCATATGTTGCCTTTTGATTTTAGGTGACCTTAAGATTGTATTATTAGCTCGGCTGTTTTCGGAGAAAACTCCGAGGTATTGTCATAGCCTCTTCGTCGTCCGACGTCCGCCGTCGTGCTGAAACCTTTACATTGGCTCTAAAATTAAAGTGCTTCCACCTACAACTTTGAAACTTCACATGTACATGCACCTTGATGAGTTCTACACGCCACACCCATTTTGGGTCACTAGGTTAAAGGTCAAGGTCACTGTGACCTCTAATATAAAACTTTAACTTTGCCTCTAACATCACAGTGCTTCCACCTACAACTTTGAAACTTCATATGTACATGCACCTTGATGAGTTCTACATGCCACACCCATTTTCGGGTCACTAGGTCAAAGGTCAAGGTCACTGTGACCTCTAATATAAAACTTTAACTTTGCCTCTAACATCACAGTGCTTCCACCTACAACTTTGAAACTTCATATGTACATGCACCTTGATGAGTTCTACATGCCACACCCATTTTTTGGTCATTAGGTCAAAGGTCAAGGTCACTGTGACCTCTAATATAAAACTTTAACTTTGCCTCTAACATCACAGTGCTTCCACCAACAACTTTGAAACTTCATATGTACATGCACCTTGATGAGTTATACACGCCACTCTCATTTTTGGGTCACTAGGTCAACGGTAAAGGTCACTGTGACCTCTAATATAAAACTTTAACTTTGCCTCTAACATCATAGTGCTTCCACCTACAACTTTGAAACTTCATATGTACATGCACCTTGATGAGTTCTTCACACCACACCCATTTTTTGGTCACTAGATCAAAGGTCAAGGTCACTGTGACCTCTCATATAAAACTTTAACTTTGCCTCTTACATCACAGTACTTCCACCTACAACTTTGAAACTTCATATGTAGATGCACCTTAATGGGTTATACACGCCACACCCATTTTTGGTCACTAGGTCAAAGGTCAAGGTCACTGTGACATATAAAAAAAATATTCTGAGAAGCTTTTGCAGCCGAGCGTGGCATCCGTTATGCGGTGCTCTTGTTAATGTATTATTATATCAATATTAATTCAAAGTTAGCAAAATTTCTTCACATGTCATGGTTTATAACTGAAGCTTTTAATAAGCAACTAGAAAACCCCCAAAAAGAAGTGATGTACAAATGTTATACTTAAATTCATTTCGTGAAAATGAATTGGGGTAGGCATACTCAAAGTAATATTTTTTGAGATAGGAACGCTAAAACTTCCTTAAATTCATTCAGTGTGTAGTAAATATGTTGTGTTAAATAAATAATATGCATTTCATCACACTACAAGTGACATAAAACGTAATTAAAGTTTCTTGTCACTGAACCATTTGTTGTCGTTTTTGCCATTTTATCTAGATAAGTGCATATATTATTGGACATCAAAGGCACAATTCTCTTTCAATGACACTTTTTTTAATTCTGTATCTACTAACAAAATCCAGTTGAGTACGTTTATTAAGTTAATTGTCAAAATATATGTATATCCCATTACAAAAAAAATATATATTTGGATATAGAATAAATCCATAGAAAACGCCCAACCGAGTCAAGGGGAAGGCGTATTCAACCAAGTATAAAACGTTAACCGGCTGGTTAAAAGTTTTAAAATTTTGCAATTAGTTGTGATATACAATTTACTATGTGGAAATAATGACAAAGAGAGTGTTTCTGGAAAAGTACCCATTAGGCTCCCACTACCTTAATATCTTAGTTAGAAGTTGATTTTTCAAGCGGTTCCTTAGTGTAGTGGTTATACGCTGGCTTCACATGTATAATCAGTAGAATCAAATTATTTTATTTGTGTTCTATGTTAACTTTTTGTTTTGATGTAGACATTTTAGTTTAAATAAATATGCTATTTTATTGTAACCACTTTTTGTTTTTATTATGTCCATTGAATATATGTGTGAGAGGGGGGTTCGTAAACACATTAAAACGTGTTCAGTGTTTTCATATCAATGAGTACTCAACCCCTATCGTAAATGAGCAACGTAAGAATAAGTTCAGAACCATCTACCCTTGAAGTTGAGAAAAAATATGAAATTACGCTTACAAGATGAAGCAGATTTTTTAAACCTACACAGTTCTGTTCCATTAATGAAAACTGCATACGGATGTCAGTAAAAAAGGAAACCAATGTAAATAAAATCAACTATGAAATAATTGGGAGTTACAACACAAACTCATAGATAATGGTTATTTGGGGGTTATAACACACAATCACAGATAATGGTTATACCAGTATATTTTTCTATTTAAAATAATCGGCCAATTTATTAATATTTACAGTAGAAAAAAATCGTTCCATGTAACTTTATTGAGTGCCTTTTACACTGAAATTCCCGACACCCTTTGATGCTTGGCATCAATACTTATCTTGTTTAAGATTGTCTTGAATGGCATATTTAAAGATCAAGCGGACAGAATGCTTTGCATCATTCAGTTGCCAATAAGATTTACTACAATGATTAATTGACGTTCGGGTTGCATGTTCATATCGCGTACAACTCTGATGCGGTCGCAATATCGCAATAAATAACGCCTGTTTGCTAGCACTATGTCGTGAGTTACATTTTAGCGATAACACCTATCCTTTAGGTTCCCAAAATAACCTAACAACGAAGTTTTACCGAGACTGTGTTAGCCATTCTGAAAACAATTGCTAAGTTGTGTTATGGAAAGTCTTGAACAAACATTCGTTCATGGCCAAATTTTTGTGGTCGACAGATTGGCGATATGTATAACTTTCCTATCTCATCATTAAGTATTGTTGCTGTTAGGGTCTATTGCATGCAATTGCATCGTAATCGTATGCTGAAGAATTCATCCTCGCTAAAATAGTTTGTTAGTAGATTAGAAGAAAGCGATGTACACTATCAAGATGTAATGATTTCAAACGTATAAGACGCAGTTATAAGAGTCACGAATTGTCCGCGCGTCAATCTTTTTTAATTACATGGGAAGTCTCAAAAGAATAAACATTTCAATTTCTTGTTGACGATATTGTGGAGTAAATGTATATTCTGGAAAGCTTTCTACTCAACTACTCAAAGTATTTAAGCGCACTTTATACATCAATAAAGAAAGTGTGTTAATACTTTCGTAGCATAAAAATGGGAAGAATACATTATGCAAGCACCTTGCATAATATGGTTTGACAAACTTGTGAATAACGCTCCGAATGAATCAACCATCCTACGCAGTGTATATCTCCATAAAAATATGTGACATGTAACCTTTCTTTATGTATTAGTGGTATTGCTTTTCGTTTAAGTAATGAGATTAAGGGCTAGCGGATGTAAATCTGACATCTTCTTTTGAAAATATCTTGATTGTCTACGATCTTTGTAGTTTAAACATTTATGTATGTACACTTGCAGAGCCGAGTTTTGCAATTGATACAAATAAGAAACGACATATTGTGTGTGGTTGTTAGTTATTTGAAGTAAGTCACAATTTTACCACTCTTATGATTTCTTTCGGTTCGCATTGTTCAATATTTTCCAAAGCTATTTAGGAAGGACTTCAAGTTACACTTGTTTCTTCAAATCCACTAATCATACGACATGGCTGTTGTAAATACGTTGCTGTATGCGATAATATTACACAGCAACACATCCCTAAATGTCAAGAGGGTTTTAATTATTATATCGTGTTGGCCTCAAAATGTGAAACAAACGATTGCTTACTAATTTTCTTACCTTACTGTCCAGTATAAAATGTGTTTTAAATGGCAATATAAAATATTTCACTATTGACCAAACGGAATATTGCTCAAACTTTTAATGTATACATCAATGCACATGTACAGGTATGCAGTGTGTTATGATATAATCAAATGAATTTAATTATATTAAAGTTATGTTAATATTTCAATCCATAAAATTGGTATAGGATTCGTCATCTTACTATCACTTCTACAAATGATCGGTTATTTTTTTTATTTATGTATGAATTTAAACCATCGTTTCATTGATTCAGTATGCAGTAATCAAGATCCAATTATGATGTTATTACACGTTTCTAATAAAACCAGTACTTAATATTGAGAATCGTGAATGTCAGAAGTTAAGACTCAAATATAAACGAAGTGATACATCCGCTGTACTAGCAGGAGGGAAATCTCGTAATAGCGTGTGGTCTTTTATTTGTGGCGAAAACCCAATGGCCAAACAGTGTTTAATAGAATTATAGACTATACACGACAAGTAAATACCCAACAAACACAAAAGAAACACAACACAAGTGATGACAACGTCTTTGAACGGTCCTAACTAATTACGGTTATATTGTATGTAATATTGAAAGGATTTCTAATGTTTTTATTGCCAGATTTCTGGGTTTTTACAGCATCTAGCAAGTTCCATGATATATCCAATTTGAAACAAAGTCATACAACGCTCAATAAGTTACGCGTTTCGATTTTTTTCCGTTTTCATCTTGTGTTAATACCGTGATGCTCATGGATTTATGGTTCCTCTAGCGTTTCCTGTCTTCCAAGTATTCGACATTTTTCTCGTGATGAAGTCGTATTCGAATGAAGTGAATGTTTTATGGTTGATTATATACATACGCATACAATTGCGATCATAGTGTAAATCATCGCTTAAATCATATATTATATATGCTATTTGTTATAAAAATATAAAATAGGTAACACATGACCAACGTGAATATTATTAAATTGTTAAATGTATGTGTTTTTTTGCAAGTTTGGTTCACTAACTATGTCAGTTTCACTTGTGTTAATACAAAAGAAATTCTTGTTATTATTTACGTTCATTGATTAAGTTTACCTTTTATACATTTTAAATAAATATCATACACAATATTTTCACCCATTCCCAATCACAAATACAGATGTCCTCCCACTTCTGAATCTGTGTTGTTTTCGGACCCGGATTTTGCCACAGCACTGCACTGCTACATAATAAAAGTTAAACACTCAAGACAGCATTGTCTTGTGCGTTTTGTGTGTGTGGAGGGGATGGGAGTCTGTAACAATCGGATAAAGCTTCTTCAGTCCGATATTGTAAGAATCGTGCGATACAACTTTTTCTTCAAACAAACAAACCAAATATTCTTTACACTAAGCCTTTGAGTATGATGAATAGACCATCCCTGTATCGATAACAGATTCAATAATAACGATCCTTTCATGACCCATATAACTGTTTGTCGTCAGGACTGAAACCCACTATTTCAAGCTACATTAGTTTTTCATGTTAATTGATTATTTAAAAACTTCCTTGTATGCGAACAGATGGATGTGAACAATAGTGTTGTTTGGTATGTACTGGCGGTATCGTTTTATGTTTCCGATGTTTAATAATACAATGCTGTTCATTCTATTTTAGCTTATGTGTAAGTGTATGCTATGGGAATGTCTGTATATGTTGTTAGAATTTCTTTATATTATGTGGATATTTTTCTATATGATATTTATAATTCTTATAAAAACTTAAATATTTACACAATGTGCACGCTTCTATTAATTTGTCGAAACATATACTGCGTATACATCTGTTTGCGTAGTAAATACTTGTTGTTGACGTGTTTATATGACATTGACATTGATTTATAGAAGTCTCCCAATTATATCAAGGATTTTCTATCTTTAAAGGACTCTACACATAATAAAATAACTATAATAACCATAGTAAGAAAATCCACACTATGTAACGACATGTTCACATCAAAAAATATCCACATATAGAGTAATCAGAAAGAATTGTACTTGGTGATAAGAATGACCAACGGAACAGTATATGCGCTCTTAGCGTCTGAGATTTCTTATCCCTCGCAAATAAATTGCTATCGCCTTTTCCCTGGACTGTAAGTCACTAATTAACAATCAATAGGTACATGTTTGGTTATGAGACTCTTTACCAACAGCTTTGCAAATGTCAATTATTATCTGAAAAAAGCATTTACTCATGAAATTTACATTGTATATCAACATTGAACACCGATAGCCCAATAACTATTCATTGAATCCTTCTGACAGCATTTCAAGGATCCATATCATTTCAAACATACCCATATTATATACAGACATTTCAAAAGAACATAAAGTGATACCCATATCACAAGACTCAATACATTTCATCGCTTCATACTTTAAGAGTTTATATTGTAATATAATGGACTACAAGTAATCCTAAGAAAAACTTATAATAAGGTTTCATAACATGTAACATTATCTAAGATATGGGCAAAGACCTACTCACCGAATGTTGACAGATTCTGACAGTTCGTTGAATTACATGACATATGCATGTTGAACAGTTTACTGAGGTTTCATGCATATATCATTTTATCTACATCTTAATCCTTATAATCCTTAAATGTTATTCACAACTTAAGTTATTAATCCTCGTTCCTATGATTGTAATTCCATAAAGAATAACACTTCCTTGTCACTCATAAACAGTGTCGACCATGCTTGTGACGTCATAACTTTATCTTTGTGATTTTAGCAAAAGACTGCGCCATATAGTTAATGGTTACAGAAAACTATGTCTTATTGTATTAATGTTAACGATTTGCTACTGTTTTATATCAAGTTATTGTCATTTGATTGATAAGCATAGATATAACATTTGGAACTATTTCCTGATGTGCGGAAGCGTTTTGAAGAGTTCATTTGGCGCGCATATTTGATTGGATGACAGTGGTTCAAATCGGCGATTCAAGCATTCTGATTGGTCGGAGCTGTCGCATAACCGTTTACGGTGTCTGAGGAATTGTATCAAGGGTCATCCATATAAAAGACGCGCCGCAGACGGCTTAGGACACATTCAACTTTTCGGCCACACAAGATCTAAAATTATTTAAACTTTTAAAACCTTTAATAATAATAATAACAAGAAAGAAGTGGGATGTCGGACAAAATGTAACTATATTATATTCTTATACATTTGTTGTTTCATGTTGGTATATTTTGAGAAGTATAAATAAATTAAGTCTCACTGTTTTCATTTCTTTATTCTTGAAGACATCTATTCACAGACTAATAACATTTTAATAAACTAATAACTACCTGGTTGATAGACAGGACACAGTATTTACCGACGGCACGAAACCGTTACAATATGGTCTGTTAATTCTCAATAGATAAGTTTATACTGACTGGTAGTTTTCGTATTTAATTCTTGTAAATATGATAACAAAGCAAAGTATGGAACAAAACAAAAAGGGTTTCTAATAGAACAGTTATGTTTTTATTGCCAGATTTTTGTTGTTTTTTTCCAGCATCTAGCAACTTCCATGACTATGTCAGTTTCCTTTGTCAAATGCGAATCAAATTCTTGTTTGTTATTAATTGCGTACATGAATTTAGTTTACCCTTTATTATCCTTATAAATATATATATATATATATATATATATATATATATATATATTTATATATATATATATATATATATATATATATATATATAACATATATATATATAAATGTTTAAGTTTTTGCTGTGGAAATGTCTGTACATATTGTCAGAATTTCTTTATGTTATGTGAATATTTCTCTATATGATATTTAAAAAAAAATCATAAAATAATCTACATAATGTGCACGTTTCTAATAATTTGTCGAAAGGTAAACATATACTGCGTACACATATATATACCGTCATTGTCTTAATTAAAGGTATAGTTTAATCTTCCTTTATTTGACCCATTCCCATTCGCAAATTAAGATGTCCTCCCACTCCTAAATCTGCGTTGTTTAAGGACCCGGATTGTGCCACAGCACTGCACTGCTACATAATAAAAGTTATAGACTCACGACAGCATATGAACTTTGGTGAAGTCTTGTGCGTTTTGTGTGTATTTGTATGTGTGTGTGTGTGGTGGTGGGGGGGGGGGGGGCTGTAGCAGTCGGATGAAACTCCTCCTGTCCGATAAAGTAAGAATCGCGTGAAACGACTTTTTTTCAACCAAACAAAACAAATATTCCTTACACTAAGTCTTTGCGTATGATGTATAGACCATTCCTGTATCGATAACAGATTCCATAATACTGATCCTATCATGACCTGTATAACTGTTTGTCATAAAACCATCAATACTCAACCCAAATATTTCAAACTACATTAGTTTTTGGATGTAAATTGATTATTTAAAAACTTCCTTGCATGCGAACTAATGGATGCCAACAATAGTGTTATTTAGTGCTGTTTGGTATGTACTGGCGGTATCGTTGTATGTTTTAAATGTTTAATAATAAAATGTTTTTCATTATATTTTAGTTTATGTTTAAGTTTTTGCTGCGGAAATGTCTATACATATTGTTAGAATTTCTTAATCTTATGTGAATATTTGTCTATATGATATTTATTCTAAAAAATCATAAAATAACCTACATAATGTGCACGTTTCTAATAATTTGTCGAAAGGTAAACATATACTGCGTAAACATCTGTTTGCGTAGTAAATACTTGTTGTTGCCGTGTTTATATGACGTTGACATTGATTTATAGCAGTATCCCAATTATATCAAAGGATTTTCTATCTTATATCATAAGGAGTCTCCACATTATAAAATGACTATGTTCACCATAATAAGAAAATCCACACTATGTCAAGACATATATACCCAAAGAGATTTATCAGAAAGGATTTTACTTTTTGATAAGAATCACCCACGGAACAGTAAATGCGCTCTTAGCGTCTGAGATTTCGTATCTCTCGCAAATAAATGAGTCGTGTTCTGAGAAAACTGGGCATAATGCATGTGCGTAAAGTGTTGTCCAAGATTATATTTACTGTGCAGTCCGAACAGGCTAATCAGGGACGATACTTTCCGTTTTTATGGTATTTTTCCGTTTTAAGGAAGTCTCTTCTACACGAAAATCAAGTTAAGGCCGAAAGTGTCGTCCCTGAGTAGCATGTGTGGACTGCACAGGTTAATCTGGGACGACACTTTACGCACATGGATTATGCCCAGTTTTCTCAGAACAAGACTCAAATCACAATCACCTTTTCACTGGACAGAAATTCCCTACGTATCAATCAAAAGGTACATATTTTGGTTATGCGTCTCTTTACCAATAGCTTAGTAAATGGCGATTAAGATCTTATTAAAGCGGGTATATACGATTTTTATATGTGCTGAATTGTAAAATATTGATACAAATATGTTATAATAACACACAATATGCAAGAAAAATGATACATTTAAGACGAATTTCATAAAATACAGCAAATACAAATTAGCGCCCCGAGCCGATTGTGACGAAGATAATTCGTAATTATTTTCCTACAACAACCGATGCATTCGTCTTTTTAGTAAGTGTTCATGTGTCGTATGAATCGATATCGCTGCAGGAATTTCAAATGAACCGGTAAACTAAATTTAGATTCACATCGTACATGCATGATATACATGCTGGCGAATTCGGCTGTACAGCCTTTTTCGATTTCAGAATTAAATATCTGGCTTATTTAGCATTTTTCGACACATGTTCTTCTTAACTTTTATTTTAGTTTATATTGAAATATATATATAATGAGTTGTTTACACATTTTTTATAAATTCATAAATATTTGACAAAATCGTATATACCCGCTTTAAGTATTTACTCATGAAATTTACGTTGCATATCAACATTGACCACCGATAGTCCAATAATTATTCACTGATTCCTTCTGACAGCATTTCAAGGATCCATGTCATTTAAAACATACCCATATCATATACAGACATTTCCAAAGAATATAAACTGATACCCATATCATATACAGACATTTCCAAAGAATATAAACTGATACCCATATCATATACAGACATTTCCAAAGAATATTAACTGATACACATACCATATACAGCCATTTCCAAAGAATATAAAGTAGTACCCATATCACAAGACTCATTACATGCCATCGCTTCATACTTGAAGGGTTTATATGATCTGTTAACTGTCAACAGATACGTTTATACTGACTGGCAGTTTCCGTTTTTAATTATTGTAACTAGGATAACAAAGCAAAGTATGGAACAAAACTAATCCAAGACAATTTGCATGCCAACTATGCATTCGTTATCTGAAATCATTAGAGTGACGACAATTTGTACTGAACAGGCAAGCAGTTTTAAAAATGTTTGCGATGTGTTGATCAAATTTAAATCTGTATATCTCTTGACATTATTTAATATTGGGAAGAGCTGCATTTTGGGTGTTTCAAAAAAATCTGTTAAAAAGATACATTAAACATTTTCTGCTCAATATAAATGCTATTTGTGTGAACACGATTAATTTATTCCAGAAATAAGTAAACACAATTCGATGAAAGTATTTTGCATTACTTACGTTAATCCGATATAATATAAAGATTACTTATGTTGAACGTTATTCTTTCCGTGAAATAAAAGAGCCTTTTGTTTCGTCGACATTTACAAAATAAGCATTAAATACGAGTACACTTATATTCCAATATCATGTTGAAAATGCTTCTTAATGCAACATATCATAGATGGTTGTAATTAAGCTCTAGGTTCACAAGTTATTGTAGAAGTATGCGCAGGTGTTCATGTTATCTAAGATGCTAGTCTATGTCTGTTTCAAGTCAATGCGTTTTGAATAATTGATGGCGGAAACTGGTTTACTAATAGACTGATTCTAATCGCGATTTCTATTAATGAATAATCTAATAATTAGAATTTAAGAACTGTCCGTGTGCCAATTTTACTGATTTCAATATTGTACATACGTGTGGTAGATATTTTGCATCTTTTTTACAAAAATACACATTTAAAGCGGGTATATACGATTTTGTCAAATATTTATGAATTTATATAAACTGTGTAAAAAACTTTATATATATATGAGAAGAACATGTGTCGAAAAATGCGAAATAAGCCAGATATTTAATTCTGAAATTGAAAACGGCTGTACAGCCGAATTCGCCAGCATGTACACCATACATGTACGATGTGCATCTAAACTAAGTTAAACGGTTTATTTGAATTCCTGCAACGACATCTATTCATACGACACACGAACACTATCTCCGATCCTAATACAAAGACGAATGCTTCGGTTATTGTAGGAAAATATGTACGTCATTATCGGCTCGGGGCGCTAATTTGTCTTTGCTGCATTTTATGAAATTCGGCTTTAATGTATAATTTTTCTTGCCTATTTTGTGTTATTGTAACATATTTTATCAATATATTACAATTAAACACATATAAAAATCGTATATACCCGCTTTAAATTAAATATGCATTTAACAGAAGTGATACCAGAACTTTTATTCTGAAAACAAAACTAACAGTTTGTTTCGACGCTGTTTATTGTCATTCGTTAATTAGTGTTTATGCAGAGAAAGGTATTGCATTCAGTTTTATGTCTTTTTACGAAAGATTTGTTTGTATTACTGATCTGATGTACTTTAGACCACCAATAGTACCCATTTTATTAACAAGTGTATTGCACTTGCATACTGAGCAACATACATCAGTATGATCGACAGTAAATTCTTTCGGCACAGCTGTTTTACCCAGCTTTTCACCTTAGATGACCTAATATAATGCCAGCAGACCGAAGTAATATATTCAAAATATTTAACTGGTTGATTTGAGCATAATCACCCGGAATATTTTCAACATAACCGCGTCTTTGTAGTAGAGGATGAGGACTGCTTTCTGCATGTTCATACGAACCATAGACAAAGATTTTAGCCCAGTTACAATTACGCCTAACCGGTAAATTTAAACCAAAGACTTTCATTGATCTCACAGAAATGAATGAAAACTTATCGGTAAATACCATCTGTCTTGTAGGGAAAAAACTACCGAAATAGTATAGTGTCAATGATAGAATGAAACTCGCTTAATTATCTAGCCACAAATGGGTTACGTAAACGGTCAGTTTGTCTGAAAACCTTTCCTGCAAGCCAGAATAGGCTATCGATATTTGTGTCTTAAATTTTGTATCTGAAAGTATTGTGGTTCCATTAACAAGACGAAATGAGATGTTTAAAGACCTGCGTTGTGCGAAAATGTGTCTTAGGCAATATGCTATCTGCGTAGCTCCTGCCCAACTTTGCGTGCTTTTTATAGCGGAAAGCGTAGCCCCTGACCAGACTGTGCAAGTGCGCAAACTGGTTTTGGGCTACGCTGGTCGTATATGCCATAAGACCAATATTCGCATGAAGCGGATGTAACAATGTTATTTGAATGCGTGGAAAAAAAACTGCGTCTTAATAAAAAATCAACCATATGTTTTGATAACGAACAAATAAGTTTATAATACATGAGGAAACATATTGGGCCACCGTATTACATTCTTGTTAATGCATTAGTTTACGTTTTTACCGATGTCAAGCATGCACATAGGCGGCCCAATATGCTTCGTAGCTTTTTAATTTCATGACAAGCATATGTTGTTGATGACAATTTGTATGCGCTTTGTTAATGTACAAAATATGTCGGTCGATGTCATATACATATACAACGACCCCGAATCAGGTAATTCAACTCGTGTTAAGTTCAATTATCTTGAAAGACGTCAGCTAATGTGTGTGTCAATTTTGTTTTATATTACTGCCTGCATTGTAAAAACATTCAGAGTAGAAGGATCTAACCCATGGACCTACACTAGCAGATTATCTTCAGAATCCCTTATAGGGGTGGGGTTCTGTCTGAGCGGATTTTGCCATGTACTGGAAGTTATATTAGTTGATTAACTATGTTATTGACTTGGGAGCCTTGTGTTAACAATTAAATAAAGAACTAAGAACTATTCTAAGAGTTTTTGTGTATGAGTTATAATGCGACACATATTTGTTTTTTAATAATTAGTTGACAACCTTTTCCGATGTAGTATTATTTGGTACTAGATGTAAAAATGAATTAAAATAGCGTGTGCAACCTTCTGTACTACATGTATGTGACCTACATAACACGGTATATATTGTTTTCAAACACAATAAGGGCATTTATAAGTTGCTGTTATTTGGGGGGGGGGGGATAAGATCACAGGATAAAATATGATCAGTACCTCGGGAATCTCTTTGTTCTTCGTGCACAAGGTCTATGGATATATATGGAAGGCCATAGCTGTCTAACGTCGTTACATTTCTTTCTGTCTTCTTTAGAAGATGTCTTATTATATCAAACCGTCGTGATATTTTGTCAATATGTGCTGTTGACTTGTCAAATTACAGTCTTATTAGGTCAAACAGTCGTGTAATCATGTTCAAATGTGGTGTTGACTTGTCAAAATACAGTCCTATTATGTCAAACCGTCGTATTATCTTATCTAAATTTGATGTTGACTTGTCAAAATGCAGTCTTATTATGTCAGACCGTCGTGTTATCTTGTCCAAATGTGATGTTGACTTGTCAAAATACAGTCTTATTATGTCAAACCGTCGTGTTATCTTGTCCAAATGTGATGTTGACTTGTCAAAACACAGTCCTATTATGTCAAACAGTCGTGTTATCTTGTCCAAAATGGAACTGACTTATCAAAATACAGTCCTATTATGTCGAACCGTCGTGTTATCTTGTGCAAAAGTGATGTTGACTTGTCAAAATACAGTCTTATTATGTCAAACAGTCGTGTTATCTTGTCCAAATCTAGTGACAAGTCAACACCACATTTGGACACAATAACATGACGGTTTGACAAGTCAACATCACATTTGAACAAGAAAACACGACTGTTTGACATAATAGGACTATATTTTGACAAGTCAACATCACATTTAGACACGACTGTTCGACATAATAGGACTGTAGTTTGACAAGTCAGTACCAGATTTGGACAAGAAAGCACGACTGTTTGACATAATAGGACTGTGTTTTGACAAGTCCTCATCACATTTGAACAAGATAACACGACGGTTTGGCAAAATAAGACTGTATTTTGACAAGTCAGCACCAGATTTGGACAAGATAACACCACGGTTTGACATAGTAGAATTGTGTTTTGACAAGTCAACATCACATTTGGACAAGATTACTGTTTGACATAATAAGACTGTGTTTTGACAAGTCAACATCACATTTGGAAAAGATAACACGACGGTTTGACATAATAAGGCTGTGTTTTGACAAGTCAACATCACATCTGAACAAGATAACACGACGGTTTGACATAATTAGACTGTATTCATAATGAAAATTGATACAAAATGTTCTACGGTTGGTTCGCTATAACGGAAGTTCGTTTTAAAGCTAATTTTATTTATTGATTGTCAATCAAAGCTTGTTTGCAAAATGATTATTATGTGATTGATTTATTGACGTGAAATTTTTCGTGAAAATATTGAGTTTGGGTAGTATTATGTAACCTTATTAGTGTCGACAAAGTTAAAATGTCGAACTGCTGGTCAGTTATTTATTTCTGATTTGAATTTTGTGACTTTATTTCTGCAATGATATGCAATTTGGGTCAAGGGTTATTCATCGACTCTTTTGTTATACTTGATATTTAACAATACATAAGTGACAAAAGTATTTTACAAGTCTTTTTTCTACATTTGGCAAGCGGAATAGGATTTATATTTGTGCTTAACAAGATATAGGTACTTCTGTCCCTGTTATTCTAAAATGGTATAGTCAATACATTCCTACAAAGTCGGCTGGGGAGTACAGTATAAATGTAAATTTTCCATGCATGTATCTTGTAATTGTTTGAGGAATGTCACTCATGTTTTAGTGTACGTTTTCTTTTATCCTACAGCTAAATGATTTTATATAACAAATTACGACCGTTGGATAAAGATAAGGTTTATCCAACAGGTTGCCTTTATCCAACGGCTAGTACATGTCTATAGGGACTACATTTTTGGCCTTTCAGGTTTTCACTTCTGGTTAAAGGTCAAACGCAGTGAAGATTTTTATTAGACGATTTTCGATTTCTTTAAATGTCGAATGTATTCTAATAACGTGATGTTTTGTTTTTGACGGATTTAGAAAAGCGTCATTAATTTCTTGATGAATTAGTAGTTTTTTGTCAGTCGATCAAAGAATATCTGTCCACAAAGAATTGCCTTCTTACACCAAGTGCTTTAAAATTGAAAAGATTGATGGCGAATTTTCATGGAAATTTTCTCGTCATGGAAGCAAGCAAAACTTGAAAAAAACAAACATGGTTATAACACAATTTTGGTGAATAGA
Source organism: Dreissena polymorpha (assembly GCF_020536995.1). Classification (NCBI taxonomy): domain Eukaryota; kingdom Metazoa; phylum Mollusca; class Bivalvia; order Myida; family Dreissenidae; genus Dreissena; species Dreissena polymorpha. The sequence continues at coordinate 77,987,782 of NC_068358.1, forward strand.
ACAAGAACCAGTAGATGTTTGACATGTTTATGCCAGTAAGTAAAAGTGTGTTAAAAAGAAGAGTTGTTTCTAGACTTAAGCTAACAATATTTGCGTAGATAAATGCTGAATCATGCTTGACGATTACATTCAAAATGGCAGCATTGTTTATATATTGTGAAGTGGTAAAACTAGAATTTTAGTTTGACCAAAATCGTATGTGTTCTACTTGAGAGTGTAATATTTGGAATGCTGATTAAATTTTAATCGAGGCATATAGCGATATTCAGTCTTGTTACTCTGCTTTTGTGTAGAATGTGTGGGGACTATTTCGAATGGCGTTAACGGGAACGATCACAAACAATTTTAATATTTCTACGCAAGGTTGTATTCAGTTAATTTAATCAGTTTATGCTATTTTGTAGCAATTAAAGACTGTTTTTATTTTGCATCGGGGAAAAAATATTGTAGGATGATTAGATTCTATGTTATTGTGATTATGAACTTGAATCTATCCGACCCGTCTCAGATGGGCTTATACGGTTGGCAAGACGCGCAATGTAAACCTTTCTTCAACGCGTTGCATACATTCAAGTGCACAATCACTATAACATTGTATTCTTTATTTCTGCTATTGAATGCTATTTACAGTTCTGTTACCATTGCTGATTTTTTAATTGTGATTGGATGTTCTTCTACCAGACACATTGCATTATTGATTCAATAGCTTTAAGGATTACCGGTACTCGGTGGAATTAATGTCCATAAAAACCGATCAGTGTGATTTATGGACATAAGCATGAGAAGTGCAGTAGTTCTAAAAGGCCTTTTGCGTCTATTATTTTTCAACAGGTACTTCTAATAGCTTCAGTTCAGTTTTTTTTTCCATTCTACTAACAATCTAACACACTGATAATACTAGACAAAGCTACACGACACATTGCATGCCAACAAAGCATACACAATTTGAAGAAATCAACGTGACGAGAATTTGTTGAAATGATGTATTTCATGTTGTACTTATCATTATAGAGAGTGCAAATTAATGGTAGCCTTAAAAGAAAAAAAAACGATCAATTTATACAAATCACAAACAGTGAGCTCGCAGTTCATTAATTGTAGACATTATACAAAGTTACTCAGGTTGAATTATTTTGATTTAATAGTAATATTTGTCATAGAATGGTAACGAATTACTTAAGAAAGAAACATTCAAACTAATTTATGTTGTTGTTGCCAAAACGTATCATAATTTGAATTTGTATCGGTCTCATAATTTCAATTGCATCTAATGGAACAATTTTGCTTCGCTCCTGCGTAATAAATGTAAACAACTCATGTTTAATCGAACTTCAAATACTATTGGTGCTTGCACGCTACACCATTTCATTTAACGTTTACGCATTTAGTGAATTCAACTTCAAAGCTTAATCGACAAAAAAGCCTTAATCCATTTTCAACATGTTAGTTAATAAAGTTTATAAATATTTAGTGTTATCATCGACTTATTGGCTGTGATTAACATGTATCCATATAAATACAAATCGGTTGCACTGCGCACTACGACAGCTGGTGTCTTTAGATATACAGTTACAGATCGCTTAAAACCAAGTTACACAGTATGACCAACAGCTTTTCAAACAGTTTCGTCCTTTAAAGGATGCAGAATTTTTAATGTTTTTACCTTTTTGTTCTATATCATTTCAGGAAAGAGTTAGCAAAGCTGTGAAGTTGTATTTTTTAAGCAGAAAAAGAAGACTAAATCACAATAAAACAATTGTAAATTGATTTATTGTTTTTATTTCAATATGATTATAATGTTCGGACGCGTTAATTTTTTTCTCGGAATTTCGGACACCTGTAATTTTCTTAATACTTTTCGTATCTTAATTTTCGGACACGAAAAAAATAAAAAAAATTTTAAGTGTCCGAAAACTGAGAGTAATTACGGTAAAACAAAATGTTATTCACAGAGGGGGTAATAATGTGACAAACAAAATTGCAACGTCCATGCCGAGACAGGTATTTTTCGCCGTTTTATAAAATGCCGCCAACTTCCCAGCCATATAGGAAAAAAAGTGATCAGCGTTTATATCGTTTTAATATTCGCTCTATATCTCGACTTTACTCGCTGCGAAATTTCTTAGCTGGTAACAAAATTACAGCTCCACTAATAAAATTTGCAGCGAATTATGTGATGTTTTTTTTTACACCAATGAATGAATAGTTTTAAAAGCAATTCATATATTAGTATTCTTTGAATGAACGTATCTATATTGCTTAATTACAGATACAAATTATTAATTAATGTCAAAAATTATTAGTCGCTGATCTGTGTTCAATAATATTTCGATTTTTAAATATAGATGTGAAGTGTTGCAAAATAAGCAAATAAAAATATGACTAGCGTATTGTTCCAAACCAAACATTGTATTATGATATGCAATTTGGGTCAATGCCAAGGGATTATTCATCGCATCAATGTTCTGTACTCTGTATATCTTTATATGGCTATATATTATTTTATAAAGACTTTTAAATGTTGTAACTACGCATAGCACGCGACAGTGAATTAGTTCTAACATATTATGCTTAACACGACAAGGGTGTTTCTTATCTTGAATACTGCTAGGGATTAGTGAATACAAGTATTACTAAGCTGACAGCTGAGGATAAATGAATGAATGTTTTTTATTTCCTCTGTAAATTGCTAGTGTTAAAGATAGTTTTAGTTTGAGTTTTTGTGTTTCTTTTCTGCCCTTACACGCCGCTAAGGATTAAATATGACTGCTTTTTACAGGTCTGTTTCGTTGCTGACATTTTAATGGTGACTAGATGTTCTTTAATCAGAAACATTATCTAATTGATCATTATCTTTGAGGATTGCCGGACAAACTGCTGTTCATTAAACCGATGATGGTGATCTATGAGCACAAACGTGAGAGACGTAATATTTCTTAAAGGTCAGTTGCATGTACTTTTATGAGCACGTTAATCTCAAAGCTACAGTTAACTTTTTCCTTGTAATAATAATCTAAAACACATTCAATTATGCGACAAATCCAGACGACAAAATGTACATGACAACAGAGCATGCACAATCATGAGTCATCAGTTTGACGTGAATTTGTTTCGAACCGGCAATCAATTTAAACACTGTTCACGTCCTTCTTTTTTTAAAATGTCTCTACCGTTCTAATCATCATTATAGAGAGTGCAAATTAATGGGAGTCCTTTACAAGAATATGATAATACATTACCGAATTGTAATTGTCCATATTTCATTACAGATACCAATAAATAAAATAACACAATATATCATTGCATAAATAACACTGATTGCGCGGTTTCATATCACACATAAAATCGGTTCATGAGCAATAAATGGTAATAATTTATCTGAAATATCAAGGGTTACTAGCGCGAAATTAATTAATTTGGATTGTTTCTGTAGTTTTCTTTACATGTTATTTCAACACATTGGTTGCGTTTATGAATTGTACAATCAAAGCGTCACAGTAGTTTTCACTAAGTCTGTTGCTGTTCTTTTTTTTGGTTTAAGAAAAAAACTTTTACACAAACTACAAGTTCTTCTTACAAATTATTGAACTGTTTTATTGCAATATTTTGATTAGGTAGTCCAATTCTTTTACGACCTACATGTATCAAAAAAGACTTATTCCAACTTTTTTTCCATTGTAACAATAAACAAAAGTTAGTGATAATTTAAATGATAATTTGAATATTCAATGGGTTAAATAATTTCATGTAACAGTACAAACGCGTTTCATTCGTGTGTAATTAATAAAATTAATTAACTTATATTTGCTTGCACTTAGCATAATATTCGAGACTGCGTGTTACACCATATCATTTTACATATATGTTATTACTTTAAGTTCAAAGCATATGGTCATCATGTTAATTAAGCTTATACATTTCCATTCTTAGCATCTATATGACTTTCTATCAATGTCTGTGATTAATACATATCAATATGAATACAATACGATTGCATTGTGAATAACAGACTGTTGTGTTCGGCTTGTGTCATTTTAAATCACAAAAAAGTACTTTTAATTTATTATGTCAATGAATTTATGTATCTAAATATTTCGGATACATTATGAAATGCACTGTTTAGTGAAGTTTGAATTGAGACTTGTACTCTCTAAATACTCTGTACTTAATAGTTTCTAAAATATTACGTCGAATTAAATAACCATTGATAGCTACTTATTTAAAGTTCGCTTGAAGTAATTGTTACAAAAAATTACCAATGTAAAGTCGTATTCGCACCAGTTGTTATTATTGCGTGAGAAAGTTCCTACAACCTGTAACACACATATATGTGCTATTCATTTCTATAATAGTAAACGATGGTCTCCATTACCACGACAGCTTTTCAAGTCAAGAATCACAATTGTTCATTGGTTATCCACAACAGCTACTCAGAAATCTTGAGATTCATTTAGACATCTAACGGAAGAGATTTCATACAAATAACATTTATTAGTGTTTAATGGTCGGTCAGAGTTGTTCGACGACGAAGAATAATGGGACCATGATTTCTTTAAGCATGTTACTTCCGTTCTTACGCTTTATTCACTGCCATTGTTTGTAAAAAGTAATTTAGAGCAAGTCGCAATCTTTCAACGCTTAAGGCTTTGATCGGACATTATCACGCAATGCCTAACAACGCACAAGAGTCGTTATTAGTGTCGATGGGCAGTTTTAATCGCGACTTTACTTGGTGATAAGAATTAAAATAATGTTGCCAATACAAGCCATATTCCGATGTGCTTGTTCTTTAATGTTGCGGAAAAGGGGTATTGATAAGAGTATACCTGTTATACCACCTTTATGGTGTACGACGCAATGAAGTAAATACTACTATATGCTGAAATTCTTATGTTTAAACGAACCACCATGTTGGTTTTCTTAACCTACTCTTTAATATTTTTATATGCGTGGTATGTGTAAAGAAATTAGCGTAAGGTGCCTGTCCTCACGAAATTACCTGTTAGTCTTTGTTTAAATGACGAGTAATTTGTTATCGGAGAAAAAACATAAGCAAGGAACTGTGTCAATATTCATTTAGGAACACTACTGTTTTGCAGGAAATGATTTATTTAGCACCTAAATAGTTCAGGTGTTAAAATATTGTTTAGTTAGGATATGAAGCAAGTTGAACATTTTAGTGACTGCATACACACAAATAAAGGTAAACATGATACACTAGAAGCGAATAAGCGCAAATCTGATGGCAATATATGATTATAAAAAGAACTTAATAATTGTTTATGTAAATGCGTTTTCTACAAAGTATGTACACTTTTTATACGAGTATTCACCGTTTTTATTGTGATGTCGTTAAAAGCTAAGTTTATTAAATTGTAAATAAGAAATAATGCGATTTGTCTTGTATGATGTTTTAATTTAACGTTATTGGATTTAAAACTTATTCTTTGACAGTACTCTAAAATAGATCAGTTGATCAGTAGTTAACGGCCGTAACGTAAGCCGTTATGTTATCGATTTGACTTACATAAATCAAACATTTCCACACGTGCTCCTGAACATGAAATCGAAACGATTACTTAACACGCAATTCAAATGTAGCCAATAATATATGCGCGACACTTTCTGATAATTGGAAAGTTTCATGTTATTTTTTTCTAGCATTTGCTTCTAATGGCACTATAGCGTGACATTCATGTATAAAGAAAGAAATATCAAAGAAACTATTGTTGCTCTTCGCAGTTGTGCTTGCTTGTTTTATCAAACAGTTTGTAATTGCTGAGTTATGTGCAGTACTTTTCTTTGTTTAAAATAAGAGAGTATTCGCCTTTGTATATAATAACATTGCTGAATTTAAGTACATACGAAGTGTTCAATACGATAATTGCATAGATACTTATTGAAGACAAGTCCATATTATGGCCATACATAGGCATTGTCGTAAAACGCAAATCTATGAGCTTACCGTAATCTAGTTTATGTATGAATCACACCATTATTATTGACTAAATTGTATCTAAATTGATGAAGGCAGTCAATTATGATTCGATCTCAGCACAGACGTACTAGTTGTCCAACTGCATCGCACCGTCGCATTATTAGTATGAAATTTGAGAAACAAATTATTGGTTGATGACAATTAATTTAACCGTTTTCATATCCAAGATCAATATTAAGAAGAAAACAACTAACAAAAATTAATTACGTATTATAAGCTACGTTTTACGAGCTAGCGGTTATGCCACCCACAACGATTAATCTTACGTATGACAGCAAGTAATTTGGTCAAGTATGGTCGTCTTGCTTCTTTTCGTGTTACAAGCATACACATTTTTCGTCAGAGTCTTTAGAGTAAATGCAATATAAGTTAACGGTTATAAAATGTTTTGATTATCAATATCATTTACCTTAACATACATCACAACGCATACGCAAGATAACGTTTTAATCATTACCTAAATGCATTTATTGATCGATTTTGTTTCAACTTATCTATTACATGGCTTAATAACGGATACGACGGTTTGTCATTTTTTATGCAAGGTTACCAGTCGTTGATCAGTTTTAAATATATTTTCTTCTCTAGAATGTTTCGTATAGCTGTGAAGTGATTTATATAATTACCGAAGTGTAAAATATGTCTGGCTTGGTATGACCAAAAAATCGCGACAGCTGTCAGTTGTTTCAAACGAGTGGGAATATCGATTTGACTGAATATAATACAAAATATACAAGTGTGAAAAGAACCTATTTCACAGTGAAATAAAAATATGCATTTTCAGAAGTATGTTTGTAAAAAATAACGTGCTATTTTATTAACAATAACTATCGAGTACAAACCATTTACCATATGCAGCTCAGTTTTTAAACAATGGAGTGGCGCTCCATAAATGGAAACACGATAGTTCATGTTAGTGGAAGCTCTATAAGACACCAATCTCAGACATCTTTTTACATATATCCAGTATCTGGGAAAACAGAGCTTTATTAATGTGCGTACAGTATTTCTGTTAAACATTGCGTATATTTTTGCTTGAGAGAGAGAGAGAGAGAGAGAGAGAGGAGAGAGAGAGAGAGAGAGAGAGAGAGAGAGAGAGAGAGAGAGAGAGAGAGAGAGAGAGAGAGAGAGAGAGAGAACTAAATATATATAGTTCCTTTAAAATCTTTTTTTTTGGCACGTACTCTTTCAGGGGAAATATATGTTCTAATGATACCATTCAAAGGCGTACACGTAGTGTGCATACAAAATTGTTTCTGTTCACTATTTTCGCACAATAATCATCGCAATATACATTACGTTCCTGTTCAACGTTGATAAGCGATTTTTAACCATTATCAAAATTGAACTAGTTTTCAAATCACCAGCAAACAGATAATATGCTTAAAAACATTTCCGTGTGGAATTATTGAAATTTGCAATTGATATAATTTATATAAACATATGCAATTATGAACGGTGGCAACTCAAATGAGATAAAAAAAACAACAACATCAACGGTTTACTTAAATTATTATTTTTTTTATTTGCAATGCATTTTTTGTACATATAGAAAGAAACTATTCATGCTGTTTAAAGTAATGAAGTGATGAAACTCTCAAATTATTCTCAATGTTATTTAAACAAATATTGATTGATTGTAAAACACCAAAATCTTGGTAATTCATCAAGATGTGCTACCTACAAACAATTCGATTTTATGTTAAACCCAGAAAAAATTATTTGCATATGGACATAAAATTTTATGTTCGAAAGTCCTTTGCTAGTTTCCGTTGTAAAAGTCATAAATTAGCCAATGAGACTGGTTGATAATCAGGATTTTAAAGAGAACACCGAATATATACAAATTGAACAGTCTGTTTTAATAAAATATGCATTGCAGATAAGTTTCATGTATTTTTTAAATGTCCACAAATTTAAACAAGAAAGGCAAATGTATATTTTTTTCATGGAATAATGGTAAAAATTATTTCCTTTTTTCAATCTTATACGAATATCTGATGAAAGAAAAGTAAAAAGAATAGCCTTTTTCGGAAACGACATAATTAACAAGAAAGATGTAGATCAAAATCGAAGGTCAAAAATGATGAATCACAACTCAAGAATAATATGTAATTACTCACATATTCTGTAGTTCTGACTGGTGGCCTTTATTTACAAGTACACTTTTGTCTTGTCTTGTCTTGAATCGGAACAATTACTTATGTGTACTTCGTTATAACTAAATATACGTTTTTACCAATCGTTTTAACAAAACAATAGCATAGATAACGGTAAATAATTTTTTCTGTACAATTTAGCATCATGTGACAAGGCATAAGTGACACAGTGTTCTTTAGCAATGATTTATTGGCGTCGCTCTGGAGAGCGGCGACTAGTATGTATTGCATATTTTTCGCTTATGGGAGGAGAAGTTATTTTACGGATCAATGTATATATTTTTGTTTTAAGAATATCTTGCATAGTGGTGATTTTTGTGTACATTTGTGTAAATAAGTACTGCATTTGTGCCTATTACATTTATCACAACATTTATTGCCAATAATGCAAAGCTAATTGTTTTATTTAATAACTGATCCACAACTGATCACATGGGAAAGATCACAGGGACTGGGCAAATACGCGAAACGTTCTGGTTTTGTATAAAAACAAAACATAATCAAAATATATTTATTTTGTGGTTTTTCTAATTTGCTTATTTAGTTGAGAATCAATGTAGTACGATATTTGACGACCTATCGCGCAAGCAAGTTTATTGGAAGACGTAGTGGTACGAAAACGTACAATGTATTAGTTTATAAATATACATATAATAACGATCGCTATACACAACTTCACCAAATAGCAGTACATAAATGATGTCAGCCGGAATAGCTCAGCTGGGAGAGCGTTAGACTGAAGTTGTTTACGCAACAATCATCTTAAGGCCCCCGGTTCAATCCCGGAATCCGGCACGAACGGAACAGTTCGGCGGCTGACAATTTTTTTCAGTTAGATTAATAAATATAATAAAATTTTATTTTATGTAGACATTTTAAAATCCATTTTACTACAATTGGACATTTTTATTAAAACTAACGGATGCCGCGTGGTGACAACGTTAATTAAAATTTCTTACATCACTTAAATATCTTATTAAAAATACACGTGTTTTATATTTACAAATAGATGCAAACAACACATCTATTATCCATGTATTTTTATGGTTGTCTATCATAGGCCCTAAGTACTATCCCTACCGCATATAGAGCGCAAAGCGCTACACGTATTATTGATTGTAACAATGAGTTGCGATCAAGGAAGCAGCCGCTTATCAAGGAGGAGTTGTGTCCCAGCAACCCGTTTCCCTAGAGTCAAGCACTCCTCGAAGTTTTTTTTAAGAACCACATAAAGAGCGCGAAGCGCGACACGTATTATTATCCAGGTGGTATGGGCCCTTTAGCAGTATCCGACCATTACGTCCATAGTTATCTTCCTTAGAATTTGAAAAATTTTGAAATCGTTGTTCGAAGTCCAATATTTTCATCCGATTGTTACCAAACTTGCACAGGTTTTTTTTTAACAATGAGGACCCAACCCAAACTCAAAATGAGCAATATCGGACTATGAGCAATATCGGACCATAAGTCCAGAAATAATCAATTTCCACTTGTTTAAAAGATTTCACAACTTTCTTCTGAATCTTTCCAAACTTGTTAAGTGTTTTTAAATCAGTATTACTCGAACCCTATTGAAAATGATGAATATCGGAGCAATAAATATATTATGATCTTTTACTGAATTTCAAAGTATTGTGAACTGCAGCTTCTTTATGCAATTTTCAGTTTCCATTCATTTTTTTTTCAAACTTTTACAGTGTTTTCATATCAATAAGAACCCAACCCCTATCGTAAATGAGCAACGTAAGAATAAGTTCAGAATCATCTCCCCTTGAAGTTGAGAAAAATATGAAATTACGCTTACAAGATGAAGCAGATTTTTTTAAACCTACACAGTTCTGTTCCATTAATGAAAACTGCACACGGATGCCAGTAAAAAACGGAAACCAATGTAAATAAAATGAACTATGAAATATTTGGGGGTTACAACACAAAATCATAGATAATGGTTATTTGGGGGTTATAACACAACATCATAAATAATGGTTATTTGGGGGGTTATAACACAAAACCATAGATAATGGTTATACCAGAATCTTTTTCTATTTTGTTTAAAATAAAAGGTCAATATATTTATATTTACAGTAGAAAGAAAATCGTTCCATGTTACTTCATTGAGTGCCTTTTACACTGAAATTCCCGACGCCATTTGATGCTTTGCATCAATACTTATCTTGTTTCTTACTGTTATGCATCTACATATTTATGACCAGAATGATTCCATAACTTTTATGTACTTAGCACATGGTGCATATATTTTTAATGCCAGCAATATTTTCTAATCAGTTCATAAGCTGAATTGATTTCGCGGTAAAATTGCTGCCCATTATCATATGGTTGTGATTCATTAGCACATTGCATATGAACGATGTTATATGCTTTAAAAGATTATTCGATCCCTTGTTTGTCAAAACAATCGTAATAACAGTTATTGCAGATCACGGTGAAAATAAAAAAATATTTTTGTTGCATAAACAATAGCACGGCGGTTATACCGCTGCAATTTAATTGGATTGCGACCACTTGCTTACTATTTGTTATCAAAAGAATGACAAGAATTTGTTCCGAACCAGCAAGCAATTTTTACGATGTTTTCGATTTATTGAGACCACGGCCATTATGTCTCTCCATTTCCAAAATGTAATATTGTGAAAAAGGTTTACCCAATAAATTGTTCAGTCACGATATACGATATATTAAAACTCTTCAACATTAGCCTCATATTTCAAATAAGTGCATCTGAGTCTTTCTATAATAATCGTATATCTTTAGTCCCTTGTACTTAAATGCTTATTATTTTAAACTTAAAGTGTGTTTTGCAAAGAAATGCATTAAAAATATCAAACAACATAACGTTCCTGAAAAAAATAATACTATTTATGTTGTTTTATTTCCAGAATTATAATAAATAAAATAATTTATTTAAACGATGACTACTTTACTATTCTGCCCCCTTTGTCACATATCAAGATATACACATGAATTAAAATATCTAAGAGATAATTTAAAATTTGATTTAGGCTTTAGGTTATAGTATGCATGTTTCTACTTCTATTTCAAACTAAAATTTTAGTGAATACAACCAGCTATTATCAAAAAAGTATGTATTTTACATGTGTCCATTCGAACGTTGTCCCCTCCGTCACATTTATTGAAAATAGTTGTCAATAATTGGCATATGAGCGCTAAAATAGTGATGTCATGCTGTAGTAGTTGACGTCACCATGCGTTCTTTTCGTCGCCATATTGTCTAAGTTCAGCGGGTTTCCTGTGTGCGATTTTTATTATCGGATTTAAGGTGAGTATATGCCGTATATTAGTGTTTTGTCCACTTTGTGCGACCTATATGTAAGAAACCAATAATATATGCACGTATTTTGATTGGTATTCACCTTATTTATATGATTGGTAACCACGTTCCTTAGTTTCAACAAGTCAACAAGCTAAGACAATAAGAGATTACAGGCACCACATTCTGACATCACAAATAGTTTGCGACATAAATAGCATGGCGTGCATGTATCGAACATGTGAGTCCTGTAAAAACAAGAAAACATTTTTTTCTGAATATATTGAAGGTCACATGGTTGAATGGTATGAGTGGAAAACAAGATTGACAAACCAAGCAAGCATGGCAGTGAACATGAGAACAGAACAGTGAATGTGACATTAAGAAATAAATAAATGGCACAATCCAACAGCAAGCCGATGACTAACAAACAGAGTTGAATTGGTGTTGCAAACATCTCTACAGCATAACACACCAGTACAAGTACATAAAGTCTGAAACAAAATCTCGGTGAAAACGATATATTGATCCACATAGACTTTTCCGAAAACTTTGGGTGAAAATATGCTAGCGAAATTCATTCCATGCATTTGGAGCATCACAAAAATAAACAAGTTTGCACACTGGAGTTTTGTACACTCACGAGAACGTAGTGTACGTCATTTTGCTCTGTATCTGATAACCTAAAATATGATCCCTTTGGGATATGGGGACATTTACTTTTGTTTATAATTCAAATGACGCTCACTTTCCAGCCATATCAGTTAAAAGGTGATTAGATTTGATTTTGTATTAAAATTCGCTTTATATCTCGACTTTACTCCCCGCAAATTTTCTAAGAAGAGCTCTAATAAGGTCATCCCGTTAAGAAATTTCGCAGCGAGTTAAGTCGAGATATAGAAAAGAACATCACTATAAAATAAACGCCAGCAGCTTTCTTGCTAATATGGCTGGAAAGTGAGCGGGATTTTAAAAAAAAAGCAATTAAGGGTAGAAAACGGCGAAAAATACCTGCCTCGGCCTTGACGTCGCCATCTTGATAATCACGTGATTATCCCCTCTGGTGCTCTCTATAAAGATAAATCATTTAATTGTAAAACATTTACCGACTTTTCTTTCAAGAGAAAAGTCATGTTTCTTTTACAGATACAATGCACGTAAAATGAGTTTTTTTTATATTTTGCAAATTTTTTGAAGACGTTCACTCGTTTAGGAGGCCATAGTTGCGAACGCTACGTCAGCCCTTGACCATTCGTTGCTTTGACATTGGAACTTACGCATTCGTAGCAGGTGGTTGCGTAAGAAACTTTTTTCATGAAACGCTTGGATTTTCTTTCGAAGTTCGTATGTATACTTACGTAAGAAATCGTGCGTGCGATCGTTTATTAAACGGGCCCATAATCCATTTATATATTTTATTTGCCATGAAAAGTGTCAATGTTGCAGAATTCACACAAATTGCTCAAATATACAAATGCATCTTTTAGTAGAGAAACATTTGCTGGGCTTGGTTTTGTAATCCATGTTCACTTACGGTTCAGTCACTTAAATCTTGAACGCAGAAATCCTTGAGGCTGATTATATCATGTTAGACTGGACGCTTCTCTTCAGCATGTACTTTGTACAAGAGCATAGTACAAATATTGAAGTCTCATCCGTGTGACAGAGATTCGTTTGTTATTATTATCTGTGCAGTGCATTATTATTATATATAAAATGATATGGTTTTCAACGTTACTTTTGCTGATAGCCTTGACTAACTTGACATCTGCATACTGGCGTTTACATCCCTGATTAATTTGTGCCATGTAATACACCATTGTGTCATTTGTATAATACTTTACATCTTGATAACAGACACATACTTGTAGAATGAAGCTATTTGGCGTCTAAAATTGACGAATCTTACCTAAATTCACACCGTCATCTTTTATGTTTCAGAAACGACACTTCCTTAGACAGTGAATTCAATGTTATTTTATTACACGCTTTAAACAGAAGTGTGTGTACAAATATGTATAATCAGGTTCAAATATCAACAACCAGACTGTAATGTACTTCAGGGTATTATTTTCCTCTAAATGTATTTTTATGTCATTTTGAAGCCGTGAAGGCGTATCGAGATGCCATATGGACCTGATATGTGGCAAATCTTCATTCATGAGGAATAAACTTAACGACAGTATTGTGCTCACTGAATTGCATTCATCGATGGTGTTATACTCCAACTTTAACTTTTAAACCAATTAATTCAAATATTCGATGCCCTTAGACTATATAGTAGTGTCAGACCTTCAGTCGTGTGGTTTGTTCAAGAACTTCAGTACATTATATTACGCCTGCAATTTATTTTCCATGTATTTTCGGAAATAATGCAGATATTGGTTTTATAATAAAGATGAATGTGGGCTGTATCATTTTAAAGCATTTTTTTTTAAATCTTACCACACTTTAAAGCCCACCAACTGAAACGTTTTTTTATTTTTGTTATATGCAATTTTACTGGGCCTATATCAAACAAAAGTATTAGGATTTTTCTGAAACGTTTATTTTTATTAATGAACAAATGATTGAAAAAAAATCTTTATTTAAGAGCTAACATACAAAATGTGGATCTTTGTTAACTTGACACATTTTAGATTTCTGTGAATTATTTGAGATACCTGTAAAATGGTGTTTTTAGATATTTGAAAATATGTATATGAAACAATAATCAATACTTCTTGCGTGGGGTTTATTCATGGTATATGTAAGACTTTGACATGTCTGCTAGGCAACAATCTTTTTGCTAGATTGTAAAATGAAGGTTCATGGACATATGTCGATTTGAATTTAAGTCGCATATAATGTCATCATATGTTCACTTGTGTTTCACGCTATTAAAATTCGGACTTTTAAACTACTTTGAATGATCTGACGGACAGTAATATTAACAGAGCATAGGGGCTATTTAGACAGAGCAAATGGGACTATTTAGTCATATGATGAATTGATGAATGGCGTTTATAAGACATCAGACATATCTTATATGAGTTGGTTCAACTCTAAAAGTTGTGAAAATGCGATATGACAGCAATAAGGTATATATTTACAATTAATCGTTCAAAGTTCGTATAGCAGACATTATTTCTTACACTTTATACATGTCCAGATTCACGATTTAAGGAATACACAATAAAACAATCGAGGTGTCGTTGCTACCAATATGGTGCAAACAATAACATAAGTTTATTTAGAATTACCCTTTAAAAAGCAATATGTCGGACAATAAAGCAAACATAAAAAATGTTAATTTTCCAGGTTTATATATTTTTAGAGATCTATTTATGATAACCTTATTATAGTTTATATGTTTTTTAAATAAATATGCTTCTAAACAAGCGAAACTATTGCAGAACTTTTTCAATTGTACAACACATGTGCTAAAACGATTTTAATTGAATGTTAAATTAATTGCACATACGTAACTCGGCTCATCTCTCAATTTCGATCTACCATTTATTTAGCATCTGTGCAGCTATTTATTCAATTTTGTTATAATAATTTATTCACTATGTCGTGGTGATGTACATGTATGCTTTTTTATCAAATGAACCAGGTATGCGTGTTTTCATGCTTGCATTTATATATGATTGAATGAAAGTTGTGTAACCTAAATACGATGATATTTTATGGTGGCAACGTATGCTACCATTAAGTTCGATGATACCATCGCGTGTTTGTTCCAAATATGGTAATGTCTTCCTCAAGTTTTTTTATCGCCTCTTTCTTTCACTTTATCATTAACTTTATTGATTTATTTGATGCTCGATGAAAGGAAACGCTTTATATGTGTGGTAATTTCGCCTTTTACAATTGGTAAGCTCATGTAAATGTTTTCTTCTCACCATAATGTTTTAATATAATATATATCTTCGATAAATGTGACGAAACTTGTTTTATTGCTGCTTCTTCTTGAATTGTTAGACGATATGATGCCCCGTTTCTAGAGTTTAGTCAAGACGAGATGTAGGTCATACCCGTTTTGGTGTCAATCCATCGTCCTTTAGACAGTTATGGATCCGGTGCTGTTGATCTTATATAATCATTCAATAGTTAAATTGCTATAAAACTGAAGTGTATTTTGTCATTGCTATTTTTAATGGTGAGTCTATGAGTTTTATTATTATTTACACCTAACTATTTTATGAATAATCCTTGGCCAAGTGTGTGGCTGGGAGCTTCTTGTAATCGACTTATATATCCGGTACTTTAGAATTGACCGTTACCAGGCGCTGACACCAGATTAAGTAATGTTTATGCGTTTGGTATGTACGTGTGGTTTCTGTGTAGATCATTTTTTGGAGCCGCACTGTTTTATTTGCTTTTCATAATGAAAGACCGGATTGTATAGTAAGGTTTCATCCTGCTCAATTAATCAAGCTATTGTACTATAATTGTACTAAATATATATATATATATATATATATATATATATATATATATATATATATATATATATATATATATATATATATATATATATATATATATTAGTCGTACATTCTTTAAGTATGTTAATGTAGTAAATGAACTTATATATGAAACATAGCTATAAATTCGCATGAGGCATCTGAACAGAGATTAGACTGGTGACGAACAAAGCTCATCAAATCCCTTCAAGAGTAATAAACCTTGTTCTGATGATCAACTTTTCAACTTATTATTTATTTATGTGATTAGTGCTGTTCTATTTTCTTTCAAATTTCTTGCTGAAATCGACATTATCGATTATGTAAATTTATTTTAAATTGGATTTCGTCTTATATAATCCTGTTATGCTCGGCATGATTCAATTCCTTTATACCGCAAGATAAATGCCTTGATGCTAAATCGAAATATAAATGTAGATATATGTTGATATTTTTAAATAATAATTATTACATTTAAGTTATTAAATTCAAAATTAAGCAAACCAACAATTTGAATTCACGTTGTGTCGATCATATAGCAATAATTAACGTGATTAATAAGAAATAACGGCTGTTATGTGAACTCCGTCCATATGATCGAATATTGTAAATTAACGTCGTAAACGCCTGTCTAATATTGCGTCTGATTAGCTTTTTCTACTACAGAACATTATCCACCTGCGTGTATTTAGATCATGCCTGGGAAATATTCTTTATCTGTGTCATAGGAAAATAATCAGTCTACACTCAAAACAACTCGACCATTTTTATACAGTTTTAGATTTGTTGCCACTAAAATATTTAAGACATGTATTCTTCATTTTAAGCGTAATTAACAAAAACGTCTTTAACAATATTGTTTGTCGAACACAAACTATTTAACGATGATTATAGTTTCGTTTTATGTTTTCTACATGCATTCAAACAACCCACGCGTTGATTCATGGTACTTTTTGACGTAATGCGTTGTTTTCATTTTCAATCTTTTATATGCATTATTTTATATTATATTTGTTAACTTACATAAAAACGATGTTTTAAACAATACACAGGAGTGATTTTTACGCTCAAATGTTTTATTCTTCATCGATGTGTAAATAAGGCAAAATAAAAAAGGCGCATGTTGTCCCACATTAAATCATTTGTTATTTCGAAAATTACTAATAACCACTGAAATAACAGTCCAGAAAAAATAGTACTAACATTGACATCTCAGTGCGACCTTTTCCTTATATCAAAATATATCACTGTATCGCGTGTTTCTTTGTAGATGTAGAGATTTTTTCAGAATGATGATGAACAGGTTGATTGAACAACTTAGCCCAGAATTAATAATTTTAAGGCAAGGGTAAATAAAAATACCTCACTTTAGTGTTCATCGAATCAAAAAAGCAACACAAGAGAACTTAAATTACATTCGATTGCAATACAATTACTTAATTATTTAAAAAGCATCAGAGAGAAAACTGACAACTGTCTGAAGCTGAAGTTATCGGAACTATCAACTAAATTCCTTAAAAATATTTCGTAAGGAAGCATTATATAGAATAATTCCGAATCATCAAAAGGCATTGTGCTAAATGCTCGATTACTTAGTTTTGATGTACATTCAAATAAAAGTGTATTATTTTAACGTACCATTATTGCTTCATGTTAAACATCAACATTGTTAACTCGAGTGGACGCTTCGAGATCAATGTACTCTCACTTAGCCTGCACGTAATACGGTACACAGGAAATTGTTATACGTAATAGTCCTTCAGCCAAGTACCCAAAATTGAGGTGTGGTGTACCAGTAAGGGGGGCAAAACTACACCTATATATCTTTGAAGATGCATGCCAGTAGCATATGAAAATGGTTGATAACAGTCTGGTACTTGCAGCTTTTGGTATTTTTTTCTCCTTTGAAGATGGGGCCTCAATCAGCTTAATTTTCATAAATTGTCTGGGAGAAATTGAACCGAAGTAGGGTCAAAACACACTTTGACCCCCAAAAAATTGCAACAAAACGTATTTTAACTGATCCTGGTAGGGAAGAAGGTCCTTAAAAACATATTAAAAGTTTACCACAATCGGACCTCAGCAAAGTTGATTTTTTCAAGATGGCTGCCAAGATGGCCGCCAAGACCTATTAATGATCATAACTATGTACCTATCCAATCAAATTTGATGAATTTGATGTATATACCTAGATTTCAACGGGCAAAGAACACATAATGATCATCAGAAATTGTTTAAGTTTAATTTAGTACACACAAATTTAACATGGCGTCGAAAATAGCCGCCAAGATGGCCGCAAAAACCTATTTATGGTCATAACTATGTAACTATCAACTTAAATTTAATGAATTTGGTGTCTATACCCAGGTTTCAGGGGGCAAAGAACACATAAATATCATCAGACAAAGTGTAAGTTAATTATGTTATAAAAGAAATTAAACATGGCGTCCTAAATGGCCGCCAAGATGGCCGCAAAAATGGTCGCCAAAACGTATAAAACCTCGGTATAGACAACAAAATCATCTAATCTGAGTGGATAGATACAAAGTTGTGATCATTAATAGGTTTTGGTTGCCATCTTGGCGGCCATTTTGGACACCATGTTGGATATGTATGTAATATAGTAAACTTAAACAATGTCGGATAATCTTAATGTGTTCTTTGCCCCTTGAGACCTATGTATATCCACCAAAATAATCAAATTTGAGTGGATATTTACATAGTTATGATCATTAATAGGTTTGGGCGGCCATCTTCGCGGCCGTTTTAGACGCAATGTTGGATTTGTGTGTACTATTGTTAACTTAAACAATGTCTGATGATCTTAATGTGTTCTTTGCCCCTTGAAACGTAGGTATAGACACCAAATCCATTAAAGTTGAGTGGATAAATACATAGTTATGATCATTCATAGGTTTTGGTGAATATCTTGGCGGCCATTTTGGACGCCATTTTGGATTTGGGTGTAATATATAAACTTATACAATGTATGATGATCTAAATGTGTTCTTTGCCCCTTGAAACCCATATATAACCATCAAAATAATCAAATTTGAGTGGATATTTACATAGTTATGATCATTTAAAGGTTTTGGCGGCCATCTTGACGGCCATTTTCGACGCCATGTTGGATTTGTGAGTATTTTTGTACACTGAAACAATGTCTGATGATCTTGATGTGTTATGTGCCCCTTGAAACTTAGGAATATACACCAAATTCATCAAATTTGATTGTATAGTTGCATAGTTGTTATCATTAATATGTATTGGCGGACATCTTGGCGGCCATCTTAAAAAAAACTTTCCGGAGGTCCGATTGTGGTAAACGTTTGATATGTTTTAAAGAAGCTTCTACCCTACCAGGTTCAGTTAAAATACCTTTTGTAGCAATTGTTTGGTAGTTGAAGTTATTTTTTTTCATATATTAACCCTACTATTTTGGAGGCTCGTTGGTTTTTAGGAACTTTTCTTGCAAGCTCATTAATATTCATAGATATGCAAATGTACTAATTTGTATATTTAACTGCAGATCATACTAAGTAAAAATCATAATCTTCATTTTAACATCAAACCTTTTTTCCTAGAACCAATTTTGAAGAAATATTTGAGAATTATACTAGCTAAACTAGCTATTTAGTCAAAGCCTGGCGGTTGCCATAGAAACAGCTCAATACTAACTTATAGCTGCCCAACGGATATTGTTATCACACATTTTGTTTCGTTATATTGAGTACACAATCAAGTAAGATAGGTGTTGTTTTGCCCCCCTAAGTGGTACACCCCAACCCATCTGGCTGATAGACTATAAATCATTGATTGTGTTTGACGGACATTTCCTATGATGAAATCTGAATCTAACAGTAATAAATAGCATAAGAGAATCACAATTAGAACTGACAAGCCCAATGAATGTATGTGTCGCGTTCCTAGAAAACTGGGCGTAATGCATGTGCGTAAAGTGTCGTCCCAGAAGAGCCAGTGCAGTACGCATAAGCTGATCAGGGACGAAACTTTCCGCTTTTATGACATATTTCGTTTAAATGAAGTCTCTTCTTGGCAAAAATCCAATTGAGGCGAAAAGTGTCGTCCCTGATTAGCTTGTGCGGACTCAGAACACGACTAATATCATGTATTAAAATGTTGATAAGAAATTCGGAAAATTAAGCCCTCTCTGATAGCAGAAGTTTCTTTTTTTAACAAGTGGATTTATTATTATTCACCGTAGTACAGTGACTGCAAATAGATAACAAAGTTTGAATATATACATTATGTAATAATAATAATAATAAAAACTCAAGATCAACAACTAATAGACTTGTATTGGTAAGTCGAGTTATATCCTTATGATTTAAAAACTGAAGCAGCGTTTTGAGTGGCAAGATTGGCATACTATAATATACGCAACCGTTTTAAAATGTCATTATACAAAGATGGATGAGAAATTCCTTTAATCTTCGTATTCATGAAATAAGGATTATTGTTTTAATAATTTATTACGAATAGAAAGTTTACGCCCTTTGATGTCATTTACCTAGGAAAAGGACCACGCAAAGCGAACTAAGAGGAAATATAAATACTTGTGTGTCATATGTTTGTCTCTTCGAAATAGTACCATCCAGATATTGAAATTTTACAATGTGAAATTCAACGTTATACTTTTATATTTATGATAGTTAGATGTTAATCTAAAATGCAACATATGTAATCAAATATGTATTTATTGTAAGTTGTTTGGAATACATCGTTTTAATTTAAATTGGGCAAAATGTTGGTTAACATTAATCGAATTCAAACGACATTTGATGCCCAATAATGATTCTATTATTATAATTATGATTATGTTATACTAAACATCACCACATTCCAGTTACAACTCAACAGGAATTAACTAAATCAAAAGACTTATTGACAATCCTTTCACCAAAACAAAAAACTACATATGCATTAGAGCTCGATAAAACACAGCTTTTGAGAGATACGCCAGTTTAAAAGCATACTAAACCACATATGAAGCCAAAGCGACAAGCACCACATGCAATACTAAAAAAACATTAATATCAAGGCTTTTAAAATAAGCAACAGACGGCTGGTTAACCCATCAAGATCCTTTTTACTTTCAATTTCGTTTGCGTGAGCGCCTCGTGTCTTCGGCACAACTTGCCCAAGTAACTAATTATTGTGGCAAGTTCATGAAAATCCGTTATACGTTTCACACTTGGAGACTTTTCTAAAATTACTTGATGACATTACTTTTAATTGATATTAAAATGAATATTAATAAGTGAATTCACTTTTAGTGTTCTGTGCAATGGTTTAGATGTAGAAAATCCTCATAGTTTGGCCGCCGTTCATACGCTTGTTTCTTCTTCTATGGTGCCGATGATGCGTGTTGGCTTCCTACCTGTTAAAACAAGAACCATTACTGAGAGTGCTACAGTAAGAGATTGCCTCACTTAATATTCAGAGCGGGCGAAGACAGTTTAATCAGGAATCGCTCACTATTTGTGTGATGAGGGTGTTTCGCTCTTGCAGAAGACATTAACCTACCAGAGACGAACAAGTTTAGCAACCTATTTCTGTGTATGGGCCATTTTTCATTGGTTCCGTGTTTCTGCTAAGGTGTCCGAACAAACTTCTGTGAGGCTCTGGCCTTGGTGACGCATTGATCGAATGTTGGGTGTTTGGACCAAGTGTGATGGTAACATTGT
Source organism: Dreissena polymorpha (assembly GCF_020536995.1). Lineage (NCBI taxonomy): Eukaryota > Metazoa > Mollusca > Bivalvia > Myida > Dreissenidae > Dreissena > Dreissena polymorpha. Next base: position 78,009,387 of record NC_068358.1, read on the forward strand.
TGAACGGCAGCCATTATGTACGGGCGATTACTGGTATACTGATCGTTGAGGACTTAAATCATAAACTTCTGTGGCAAGCTTTTTGGACCTATAAGGACAACGCTACATATCCAGTCCTGGAGCAGATGAAGGCACTGCAAAACATGCTTGTTGCCAATAAACGATGTCCAGAGCAGCTTGAGGTTATTAACGGGAAGATGAAATAGTCGCATCAAGACTTTCTTTCAATTGAGAAAGAATGTGCGGCTAAGTCTGATATTTGTCCATTCTTTGATGTTTATTTGCAATCAGCGTCAATCGTCAAAAATGCTGTTGTAGTTGACATAGAAGGAAACTGGAATCTGCGTGTAGCAACTCTTGAAGAGTGCATGCATACATTTTCTGAATAAGACTGCATTAACTACTTGCGTCACGGTACATGGTACCGTGAACAAATACAAGTAAAAGAGTTTACACATCCTAAGCTTAATCTGCGCTTTTCCGTTGGTCAATGGTTTGTTCGGGACCACCCATGCTTGTTGCGCATGGTTGCCAATGATATGAAGGTTAAGCAGACTATTCAGATCGTATCACAGGTTCCAGGAGGCCACTATGGTGTAGGAGAGACAAGCAATTCTGGTGCTGTAGCAGACTTTGAACTTGTGTTCCATGAGATAGCGTCCATCACCAGCCATCACCAGCCACCTCAATCGTCTAAACACAAGCTAATGAATCACACATAATGTCATCTACAGCATTCACTAAGCGCCACTCGTCGTCACACGTTCAACCAAAATGTAGTAATGTTGTAAGACTATGTGCTCGGACGTCAGAACACATTCACATTGACGGTCAGTGTTTCCGTTCCGCTACACAATGTAATGGCAAAACTATAATCCTGGTTGTCGACAGAGAGGTTGCTGTACACCTTCTTGAATGTATTGAAAATGGTGAACGTGTTAAGCGCGCATACAAGCAGGAGTGAATAGTTGAGAAAGCCAATAAAACTCAGTTTTACTATTGCAAAGAGAAAGCTTCACAAATTCGCGGACCATCTTATAAAGTCATTATTGATATATATAGGCATTCTTAAGAAATTGAAAGCCACGTCATCCAAAGATAAGGCAGATGCACAGAGGAGCACGGACATTGCACAGGCACGAGGCATCATGATTTGATCTCTTCATCTCCATTGTTTGATGGTGACCTCTTTGCATAAATGCTTTGCTTTAATTGTTTATTTTCAGACACTTGGTATGAAAGAAATCTGGCAGCAGTTTGGTACTCGTGCGAAGCGTCGACTGCTTCCGTTGCACCCGGCAATATCTCGGATTGGGACACCGCTGGCAAAGACAATTATAAAGACTCACACAAAACACATTGAAATGCGACGACTGTATGAGTAAAGTGGGAACCAAGCATGCAGCTGTGGCCCCTGAACCGATACAGTTTTTTATCAATATCGGCGAGACAGATACTTGTCAAAGAAGGATAAATCATTAGCAGAAAAGTAGCTTGTACGCGACTGGGCAAGATCCAGATCGACAACAACTGCGAAAATATTTGACCAGCTTCGACTAGAAAACTAATTCTGTACAGTGTTCGACTTGATTGCCTCCCTCCTACAAGTTGCGTAACCAAAGGATTTATTCCTAGAGTAGCCTTTCTAATACATAGGACAAGTAAACTAATCATAAATAGTGATGGCCCAGAGACGTGGCTGGCACCAGTTACACATGGTGGATGGAAGAAGCACCTTTGCATGCTGTTGCCAATGTCAACAAGTTGAAATGAGGCCAATTTGTGTATGGCCAACGTTTGCAGATGATATTTAGATACAATTTTATATATAGGTTTATACATTTTAAACTATATTGCTTTGTTATTTGCACTTTTGTTGAATTTGTGACATTCTGTCTGTTCAACCCCTTGTCTATATATTATATATCATATATGCTTTTTAGTGCCGGGTCCCTATGATGGAAATTACTCGGGGTGTATGGAAAATACTCCATGGACACGTGACCGCTCTTACCAATCCAAATCGGATAAGGTCATTCATGTAGGAGGTGAAATATGTAACGGAAAACATGTTAGGGGTTTATATAATCTACACTTTGAAACTTTTCTTACGCAGCACGTTTTAAACTTGTATATCTTACATGTTAATTAAGATTTTTATTTGAACTTTAACCTGATTTTTCTACATTCCTAGCAACATCATGATAAAATCATTCATCCGTGATGATCGGATGCTTAAGCACGTGGTGTATGTATGGTTTCATCTGTTTGCACGTGGAAATGCGGAAACCCAATATTATTCTTTTTAATCATTTAAATCTTTATTTCAAATGACCTAGATTGCTACGTTACCGAACAAATCATCTGATGCGCGAAAAATTACACACTTTAACGCATACATACTTTAGCATACATTGATAATTAATACATATATAAGTTTGTGCACTTGAATCTAGTAAAGTAGACAAAACGGCATCAGAAAAATAGAATCCTGTGTGCGCCGGAATGACTTGGTAGTTGTGTCGGAGGGTGTCTCATATGTCATAAAATACTAAGTATTGATACAAGGATACAACTAAAGTTATATCATTTAGACGAAAGTTTTAATTGAATAGCGTTTATATATTTATGTTCATGTCTTTATACTGTATTGTATTGATGCTCTGTTGATGGAGCATTTTTTGCAAATTTGCATATTGCAAAATGTGGTGTTAATTAGTGCTTTTAGTGTCAATAAATTGAATGGTCGGATACCAAGTTATTTTAACAAAGAAGCAAATACATTCGATCTTATACGAAGGGCTACCGATAACTTAAAACGATACTCTGGTACACTGAATAACTATTTTTGAATTGAAAACAAGTTAAAAGATAATAAGCAAAGAAAGCTTTTTTTATTTTGATCATGGTAAAATCATTACAAAATATTCCGTAAAACGGAACCTTTCAGATCATCAAAATAATGTTTTCACTGTATAAAATCTCTCCCCTGAATGCCTATAAACGTATCGATTATTCTGAACTTTGAAGTGGTAATTACGAAATAAATAAGTCGATGGTCGTCTGAGATGATTTCTTATAGGTTTTCCACTGCAATAAAACAAGCCGTTTCTACAAATCTGGAACTACACTGAACGGTACAAGATAAGTATTGATGCAAAGCATCGAAGGGCGTCGGGAATTTCAGTGTAAAAGGCACTCAAGGAAGTTACATGGAACGATTTTTTTATACTGTAAATATTAATATATTGACCGATTATTTTAAACAAAATAGAAAAAGATACTGGTATAACCATTATCTATGATTTTGTGTTATAACCCCCAAATAACCATTATCTATGATGTTGTGTTATAACTCCCAAATAGCCATTATCTATGATTTTGTGTTTTAACCCCCAAATATTTCATAGTTCATTTTATATACATTGGTTTCCTCTTTTTTACTGGCATCCGTGTGCAGTTTTCATTAATGGAACAGAACTGTGTAGGTTTTAAAAAATCTGCTTCATCTTGTAAGCGTAATTTCATATTTTGCTCAACTTCAAGGGGAGATGATTCTGAACTTATTCTTACGTTGCTCATTTACGATAGGGGTTGAGTACTCATTGATATGAAAACACTGTAAAAGTTTAAATGTGTATACGAACCCCCCCCCCAACCTCTCACGCATATATTTCATGGGCACAATAACAACAAAAAGTGTTACAATAAAACAGCATATTTATTTAAACTAAAATGTCTACATCAAAACAAAAAGTTAACATAGAACACATATAAAATAATTTGATTCTACTGGGGCTCGAACCTTGGGTCTCTCACATGTGAAGCGAGTGTGTAACCACTACACTCCGGAACCGCTTGAAAAATCACCTTCTAAATAAGATATTAATGAGTGACTGTAGTGTAACGGTTATCAATAAAGCAATAAACCGTGTAATCGCTGTCGTCTTGTAAAATTGAAGAAAATACGCGTTAACTAAAACTCGAACAGCAAAAGTCTGCGCTATTGTTACAAAAACCACAAAATAAATATATTTTGATTATGTTTTGTTTTTATACAAAACCAGAAAGTTTCACCGGTTCGCGTATTTGGCCAGTCCCCGTGATCTTTTATTATTGCCCAGTCCCTGTGATCAGTTATTAATTTAAAGAATTAGCTTTGCATTATTGGCAATACATGTTGTAGTAAATGTAATAGGCACAAATGCAGTACTTATTTACACTAATTTACACAAACAATCACCACTATGCAAGATATTCTGACAACAAACATATCTACATTGATCCGTAAAATAACTTCTCCTCCCATAAGCGACAAAAAACGTATTGCATACGAGTCGATGCACTTCAGTGCGACGCCAAAGAAATCTAATCTGAGCATAGTTAATGGCCGGTTATGGTAGTTTTAAGTCAACAACACGTTTCGGTTTTATTTACGTACGTCGGCAATTGAAGCATATCATACCAAACAAAGAAGTCGTTGCATGTATACTATTTACTAAAGTAATCGTTTGCATTTGTGTATTGTTCGCAGTCACATTGATTTTGAAATATTCCCTCGTTTTCATGGTAAGCATAATTTAGAAGTCGTCTCAGTTTTTATGTACGAAATTATACTTATTTCTTATTGTAAAATTGAATAACCCTAGATGGTGTTTGAAGTGCCTAGCAAGGGTTTTTATATATCATGCATCTCAACTTCTGGTCGTGGGTTATAAGATAGGCAAAACTGTAAAAAAATATTATTTTCATTCGTAGAGAGCTTAAAACTAAGTATTTATCATCATTTGCCAATCAAATTATTCGTTCTGTATCTAAGGAATCTTGATACTTAAATCGGGTCAGATCGTCGACGAGAAGGTCACGCGAGTTTTGTATCATGATATTTCTTAAAATTTGACCCAACATTTGTAACAATTTTGAAAGATATTTACATTTCCAGAAATGAAATCCATTTATGCGTTAAATAAGACCAAGATCATTTAAATCGCTGCACAATTGATGAGGCAATGGCTGTTCAAATCGATGCTCCCTATTGTCGGGTCATTTTGAGTTGAATACGTTGTTAAGTATATATTTGATAGTGAATTGTATCTTTTTCAGAGAAATTGAGTTTTCGTTAAAAGTTGATTAAATATTATATTTCATTTAAAATGATGTTTTTTCTGTGACACAATATATTCAATGTGAATTTCCGGATTCGGATAGATTCGGAAGCAAGACGTTGTTCTCCTGAACTAGATTGAGTCATAGTTGAATCGCTGAATGAACCCGTTAATGTTCTCATGAACAAGATTGAGTCATAGTTGAATCGCTGAATGAACCCGTTAATGTTCTCATGAACAAGATTGAGTCATAGTTGAATCGCTGAATGAACCCGTTAATGTTCCATTTGGTTGACATTTTATCTTCATTGATGGCACTATTCGTGTTAAATATGAAAATAACTATAGTCATTTTACTAGAGCATTTGTTCCTCTTTTTTACAGATATAATTTCTTAATCTATAATATTTCTATTAAAGATATTGCTATATTGCAACTTATGTCACATTGATGTGCATAGTGTCATTCTGTAAGAACCAAAATTGGAATGACAAAATGTTGGTACTCCTCTCATTTAATAATATAACAACCACCAAGTACTGATTGATTGATGTTTTTCTTTGTGTCCTCAATATACGAAGAGTTTTAACATGTGTACACAATAAATGTATATATTGATAAAACATGCAAGTATATCTTAATCAATGTATACCATCCGAAAAGAAATCACAATACGTTTACACTGAAAAAAACAAACGGGAGATGTTATATCATATACAATAAATGTGTTTAAAAGAATACCACATATACAGAAACATTGTATAATACAATAATAAAAATAACACATTGCAAGTTTTAGCATATATCGTATATGATCAACATAATTTACTTTGCTGTTATATTAATTCTGTCCTCATGATTAAAATGCGCTTTAGTAACAAAAATAAGTACTACTAAGGAAGACAATTAATTTATGAAAACAATGTCGAACGGTTTCAGTCTAATAATGTAAGAAGCTATATTGTAAGCTTTATGGCTGAAATAAATGTTGTTGTTGTTGTCATGCAAAAACTAATTCAATATCAAAAGCTTAGGTACATGCACTGATACTAAAAAATGGCTCACCAATTAAAACCCTGCTTAAAACAAAACATTAATACAAAAGCAATTATTCACAGATGGTTGGTAAAACATCCATCGCTGTCCTCTGTTCAAAGAACATTTACTGACAAGGACATAATTGATTTATATTAAGCATAGCCTATTTGTTCAATAAAAGCATCCCTAATTTTCCAGCGGTTTTAATAGCTCTTGAATAAAGATAAGTGAATGGTTGATTAAATCATAAGTCAATAACAGACAAGATTCACAAGTTGGTATAATGGGTTTAGACAAAATATCCCTATGTTGAGCTACAGCAGTGAGCACTCATACCTCTTTTATTTGTATTTTGAAATCCTAAAAGGTAAGCAACACAACATTAGATAGAACTCAGTGTGTCAAATAATCAACACGATAATTTTTTTTCAGCAAACGATATATTTATGGCACAATTTAGATGGTGTGTTTATTACAGTTTTAAAATTAAATACACTGTTTGCTATAATGAATATTAAAACCCAATGAAATGCAGCTGTTTATAGCCAATCATCGTTTTGTGTTTAATAATCAATTAATCTTTGACATTACATGTCATTCTGAAAGATTGCCTGTTGATTTTCCTTTATGGCTAGGTGATTTTAGATGTAAATTAATACGAGGACTTTGAACTAGGAAAGTACCGCAATAATATTTTTTTCCTCAAAGTTAATGTTCATGCATAGTTAAAATATAACGAAACAGATAAAATCAGTGAATTCGGCTAAGTACCCAAATTTAATGTGCCACTGTCGAAGACTTTAATTAAGACTCTAAAGTACTCTTTAGGAGTTACACTGTGATTTAAACATTATTAACAAATACGCTGAGTCGTCTCGCGTTCAAAGGACGAATTATTAAGGGTACTGAGAAAATATTAACTATGACGGCATAAGGTTATTCTTCAGATAACTCAATACGCTCTGTCACTAGTGTCAGTAATACAATTTACATAGATATCTTGACTTTGTTAAAGGATATCGTTTTGCATCAAAACGTTATACATGTTTAAGTATAGTTGTTCTCACAGGTTGTTAGCGTGTAGGTATGATATTAATTAGTAAAAATATCATTTTGAATGAACAATAATAAAATTATAACGAAAATTAAATTCTCTGAAAAACAAATTCACTATTAAAAATATATATTTTTATATAACAAGGTATTCAACTCAAAACGACACGAAAATAGGGCGCGTCGCTTTGAACAGCGATAACGTCATCAATTGTGCAGCGATTTCCATGCACTCGGTCCTATTCAACGCAGTCATGAATTTCCTTTCTGGAATAGTACATATCTTGTAATCTTTTTATAACTGCTGGGTTCAGATCCGATTCAAGTATGAAATCTTCAGAAGTAAAGACACACCTTCGCGATGGACCAATGGAATCACTCGTGTGTTAAAAATGTCGGTTAGTTGAAATTTAGTAAACAAAGATTTCGAACGGCGCTGGGCAGTTAGTTTTGATGCAACGGCAAGAACTGTAAGATTTTTTTTATACGTTTTATTGAACTATGATACCGAGGTCCGTAAACTTAGCAGGAAAAATGCCTTTTACTCCGTGAAGATTTCAGTCTTTGATCGGATCAGATCGACAACGAGTAGGTCACGCGAGTTGTGTATCGTGTTATTTCTTAAAATTTAACCCAGCATTTGTAAACAATATTACAAGATATGTACATCTCCAGAAAGGAAATTCATTTTGCATTGAATAAGATGAGTTAATCGCAATCGCTGCACAATTGATGAAGCTATGGCTGTTCAAAGCGAGGTCATTTTGAGTTGAATACCTTGTATATATGTATATATGATAGTGAATTTGTTTTCAGCGAAGTTGATGTTTCGTTATAATTTGATAATTTCACATTTAAAATGATGTGTTTTTTAAATTAATATAATAGCCACATTGTTGTTCTTAAATTCTTAATTCTTTAACATGCCTCTGATCGAACCGTAGATGAAACTGTGAAATGTTTTGTTATGTTAGGCGTTCCTATGCCACAAAACAACAAAAATCATGATTAACAATAAAAAATGGTTATAACCTTGTTAGGGTCGAAACATAGCATTTGGGATTAAAACAAATTAAGGACATGCCAAATCAAAAATTTAGGAAAAGCGTGAGCAACCTCAATGAACAACTTTGAAATCACATAGCATGCATAATTACAACAAACGGAATCGGCAATTGAAGGAAAATCCTAGGAGACATTCTGATTAAAAAATTAAGCATCATGTTTTGATAAACTTAAATGGCATAGCGAATTGGTTGATGAACAGCTTTATAATTTTAACATTCTCAAGTACGTCGGGGAAACTAAAACTAATTAATTATTGGTTTTAAATGAAGAGGCTATGCATACATACACTTTTAAAATTACAACTTTTTTCGGGCCTATTAGATCTGATTATTTGACGATAACTTATTTGATTCTCTATGTATATTGTTTATTTTTGTTCTCTTTACAACCGATAAGCACTTTAAAATAATAATTATTATTTTACTTAAATTTCTCCGACGACTTGAAGAAAAGTAAAGCGTAAACATAGATGAAAAATCAATTAGAGCACACTTCTGAAATGTTTACTGAGATAATATTTATTATGATTGACGTAAATAAATTAAATCAGCAAAAAAGAGACATTTTATCGCGATATCAAAGGATGACATTGATTTTCCAATACCATGATAAATGTACGGTAATAAAATCAATACCAGTGGTATTGCGTTTCTATTTATTAAGCAAGAATATTCCTTTGAGTATACATATGCCATAATGATTAGTAAGCAAAAGAGGCTTTTACATTTACCATGTTAGCTAAAATTCTTCGTTTTGAAGAGACATTTTCTGAAAAACAAATATTGCCGGATAGGATGAACGTTATTGTAATGGAAGTAAATAATTATACATGTTCATAGTGTTAAAATAAGTGTGTGACAAAACACTTATATGTCTCAGTGATTTATTGAAAGTGTTAGTTGAAAGAAAAAATCAAAACTATTTTTTAAGAGCAATGATTCATTTATTACGTTCTAATCAACTCAATAGACATGAAAGGTCACAATAATGACTGATATTTTTTCAACGGATGAACAGCCTCAATGACTATTTTAATGATGATCTCTAGAAGATTTTATCATAGACGTCGACACAATTTTGACTCAAGTCAAGGTTACTGGAATTTGCGAGTAATTGCAAAATAGTAGATAATATTACATATATTTATCGCGTGCAGAAGTAGTTCAATACAATATTGGATATGACAAAGCACATCAACCTAATGCCCAAACATGAATTTTATATTGATTTTGGCATACCATTTCGGAACGACGCATTTCATTTAGATATCGCACTAGGCAGAGGCGCGAAAAAAAGTAATCACTAAAAAACTAATTAAAACAAAATGTAACATGAATATGTTTCTTTTTAAGTCAAATATATTGAGAGATTTAACCAATTAAAGTCAAAAGAATCGTCGCATAGTAATCTGTAATAACTAATGAAGTAATGGGAACACATGTTCTCACTTCCGCAGTTATATTTCTAAGAAAACACAATTCTAAGAAATCGCGTCGAAATAACAATAATACGCAATTATGGCAATTTGATATTTGTGTACGATGAAGTTATTATCACTTGCACAGCGGTATTTTAACTGTAGAAAACCACAGTTTATGACATTTTATTTCATGAATTACGGCGAATGAAATTACGCGGTTTGATGCAATCGAATATTAATGATTGATAAAGTCGTTAAAACAAAAATTAATGTTACATTTAGAATATATAATATAAGAATCCTTCTCTATGGTAGTCTCACTTCTGGACCAGACATTACTTTTCATTGGAATGTACGCATTTTGCGGATACTTTCAACACACGAAAATGAATAATAGACTATCAGCATCTACGGCCGTCACTAAAAACATCACAATTAACAAAATAATTTCATTTCCGAAATAACAAACATTAAAGTTTTTATGAACATTATCAAAAATGGATTTCCCTTTATCAAAGATTAAACAGCATAAGCAAGTATCGTTTGATTAATTCATATCTCATTTAATATCGTAAATGTATGTGGAATTCATTTTAAAAAAATTAGTATACTTTACATTGCAGCCTATCTACAGAGACTTCCTTTGTATGGCCTTATAAAAAATAGTTTAACAAAACTAAAATATCAAAAGAGAATAAAAGCACACATATTATCTCTAATGTTAAACCTAACTATTGCAGTAATGCCTAATGTTCGAGATATTGTTCTATTATACAATCATACTTCAATAGAATATACGCAATTACGCATGTTAAATCAATAGAACAGTAAAATAATCTCTGAAATTGAGTTTTGTCAGAGCATTTAGCAAAAACGAACAATTAACAATATTAAAGTCGATTTCTGATCCGGGAAATAGTTTCTAGATTATTTATATTTTTAAGCACATTCACAATTCACGCCCAAAAAAATTGATAATTCGTATGACTTCATTTTTGGAGAACACAAATATAAAATAAAAATGTCAAAATAATATAACAAAAAGTAAAACACCATTCTACTTATTATTAATCAGTTCAATACTCAATTAATTAAAGTTTGCACAAAAACATAGTTACAACATGTTAGATGACAACGCATGATGACGATTTAGAATTCACTGAAGGCTTGTCGTTCGTGATCGGAGAAGACGCGACTGAATGCATCGCCTTCACTTCAGGTGTCTGGTCGGTTTTTCTTACAAGAGTGATAGCCGTCATTGAAGGAGATTGTGGTGTTATCTGTGATTTATTGGAACTTGCTTTATCCGTCTTAGTATTAATCTGCCTCTTGGGGGTTGTGTTCTCATCAACATTTGCCTTCTCCTGAACCGGTGCTTTAACGGTACTTGCTACAGCCTTGACAACCTGGCCGTTGTCCGCAATAAATTCGTGGAGTTTTGTTACCAACTCATCGAATTTCGGACCTGACCATGTTTTCTGAATATCGTCATCTTTGCACATGTTGATATACAGTAATTCTGTAAATACCATGCTCATGGGGCCATCTGGTGGCCACTTCATCTGCTCCAACATTAAAGGCACTAAAGGTTTCTTCAGCGCATCGGCCAAGCTGATCTCGCGTCGACAGTTAGCCGAGAGGGCATACTTTGGAGTAACACATGATACCACGACATTTGCACCACGAACTCCCTTGTCGATTTTGTCATACAAGGAATCACCTCCTCCCATTTGAAATATATCCATCCATACTGTGTACCCAAGTGAAAGGAGTCGCTCGTATAAAGCTTTTACCTGAGGCTGTTTTCCCCATTGGTATGACAAAAAAATCTGTGGAGACGGTCGGTTTGCTACCTCCTGAAAATATAAAAGAAAGCATATCAAACATTTACATTTTATCTCGATTATTTAAATAGTGCAATAGGAAAACTTGATCAACAAGCCATTACATTTCAAAGGTACTGAGTCAACACTTAAACATTAAAGGAAAATAATATGATAAATGTTATGGAATTTTCGTCTAAAGCTTCAGGATGCAAAGAATTAACTGTAAAACACACTTGTTTATTTTGTTGCTGAGATGTAACGTCCTTCTTCTTTTCAATTTTTATTTCTTCTGTAATTGGCTTCCACCAGTCTTTATATTCTGCAAGATAAATCAATTCAGTGTTTTCACTTTAAGTGTCGAATGACCCCGTAGTTTGGTTTTATTTGTGTCATAAAAATTGGGAAAAAACGACAATGCTTTATTATTTCAAACACAACTTTTTTTCCTAATTGCAACCACAAACATATAAACCAGTAATATGCAATATAGAAAAATCGAAATGCTATATGCGTTGCAAAAGGAAATTAAAGAAAGGGTTATGTCCATATCTCTATAAATATCAAAGAAGGAGTTACGATTCTTTTATTGCGCTTTTCCTCTAAAAAGTATTCTATCATTATATAAAGTTTCAGTTGTATGCATTAAATACGTATTGTGTTAGAATTCTTAAAACTGGTAAATTGCATGCCGACAAAAAATGTATTTTTCAAATAAAAAATAAATTTTAGCCCGATGTCTTGAAAAAGCTATATAGATCTATTACTTTTGAAACGCAGCCACTAATAAATTGTAACGGTATTCTGTATGTGCCGCTATTGTTTTATAATAATTATTTTAAAATTAACAATATTCATATTTACATAAAAGTCTAAATAAAATAGGAATTCGTTTTGTTATAGATATTAAGGTAGAAAGAGATTTTATTTTTAAAGTATCTTTGGAATAACATTTAGGAACGAATTTTAATATCCGATGCTACCAAGGATTGAGAAACTATATAGAAAATGTCGAAGAATAGAACTCATGGATCAATTGTAACTTATCATAAATGGAATTTGGATTTGGTAATTGTTTGGAAAATCGTATCTGCGCTTGTTTTTAATATAACAAAGGATACATATATCAGATGGTTCCAGTTTAGAATTATCCATAGAATCTTGAGAACAAAATCTCGTATGTTCAAGACGGAAAATGTTGCCAACAATATATGTACATTATTTAAAAATGAAGTAGAAAACATGCAGACGTTTTATGTTATAGCACATATAAACAGGAAATATTTTAATTCGCTTCTGAAAATATCCATTTAAGAAGACATAGCTTACATATTCAGATGACATCTGATGATCTAAATTGGCATAACAAATTCAAAAATGACTGATATGACATTGTGGGCCTTGAAATTAAATACATTCCCTACAACTAAATTATGAATCGTAAAACATAAGAGAGATAGTGTTTATCACATAAGTATTGTGTTTGCATTAATATTCAAAAATACATAATGCAAGTAAGAAATTATTTAACTTGTGTATGTGCATATAATTTGTAGATAGAAGATATACATGCTTACAGGTAAAACTTTATTTTAAAAAGTATATAAAAGATTTGATTTTTGTAACTAAATGAAACATAAAACTATGCGTGTTGAATATGAATAAATGGTATATATATATAATAAAACAAAGGTTCCAATGATTTTATGCACTACCTTAATACTTTCTCCATACAAGCCACATTCTATACAAAAGAAAATAAATGCGAAAATAGTATTTTATTTCGTGTTCACTGCACCACCTTTCAGTGTCCTACATTCCATATTTAAGGGAGTGATGCTCATCACAAGAAAATTGACTTAAGGACAAATAACTCTGTAAATGCTGATGAGAAAGTTATTTTTCTTGTAATTTTCAAATTTAACTCTTCCATAACTACCCTAAAATTGGACGGACCAACGGAGGTATGACGAACGATGCAATAAATATATACTTCCATTTTGGGCATAAAAAGATTACCGAATGGAAGCATTGATAATTACTACACATTCACATTTCTTTTGTGAAATAATTGAAGAGCTCTGTTAATGCTAATAAACAGTCTTACCCGACTTCAAAAGGCTGTGATCTGGGACGGCGTAAAAATTGAGCTGCATCAGAAGTTCTTGAAACTTTTCAACTGGCCAATATCTTGAGTCCGCAGTCTCTTCTCCGGAACGTTGGAAAAACCTAACGAACAGATATTCACTGAATATCGGCCCCATCGAACCCTTTGGTGGCCAGTCCATTTTCTCCATAAGCAGTGGAATTATTGGTTTTCCCAAATTAACGGCCAAGTTTACCTATAACATTATTAGCAACAATTGATTCAACAACTACCATAAATACATGTTCATCATTATTAATTATAATAACTCCATTTCACGTGTAATGAAAAGGCAAATCGACATAAAAAAAAACAACCTCGCGATTGCAGTTAGGAGATTTTGCATATTTTTCGGTCGTGCAGCTAACAATCACTTTGGCTCCGCGGATGCCGTTGTCAATTTTTTCGAACAAATTGTCTCCCCCTCCCATCTGGCCAATATCCATCCAGCACACGTATCCAGCCGACTCCAAGTGTTGTTTCAACAGTTTCACCTCATTTTGAATTCCCCACTGATAACTAAGAAACACAGGTGGCGGGCTCGCGTATTCAAACTCATCATCTTCTACAACGTTATCTAAAACGAAACGCATTTCGTGTTTGTGCAACAATAACAAAAGGAAGTATTTGATCGACACCTTTTAACTATTATAGTAAAGTATGAAAAACACGCAATTAATAATTGTAAAACATTCAATATTGTTCACATACCAGCAATCTTCATGGCGTTTTCTACAATAATCAACCCGTCAACACGATTCATCTCTTGAAGTGCCGTAAAAAGGCCTTTGTTAGCTTCACTAGTTTTATGTGTGGCGTACCATTCGCTCAGCAAAGCCATGCATGGATCATGCTGCTGAGCCCATGCTTTAATGTCGGCATTCTTGTAGCCTAACCGGCTGGCCAACAGCCGCCAATCATTTCGCTCCTCTGGATTCATCAGTTTGGACAGATCACGGGACCATTTTGGAGCATTGGTCATTGTCTGAAACAAACGCGCTCTCATTTACACGTATTACGGCTAATTGAAGCAAATGACGTCAAACAAGTAGTAGTCACTGCTTGTGTCAACTTTAACCGCACACTCCATGGTTACAGAATTCAATCAATATCATAACAACCTCTCATGCCTTATGAATCTTTTTTTTATTTAATATATTATTAACAATACTCCATATATTTACCTTATTGTCGATTTCTTCCACCTTTAGTTTGGTTTGATCAATGTCAGTTTCAACAACTTCTACACGCTCTTCAACCTTCTCTAAATCTTGTTGAATATCAGAAATTTCTTCAGTTTGCTTGATGACTTGTTCTCCGAGTGATATCACTGTGTTCATTGTGGCACCAACCTTGACTTCAAGAGTGCTAACTATCTGTTGTTGCTGTTGTAATCCATCAATTAATTCTTCAACACTGTGAATAAGGAAATTGCATTAGTAATCAATATAACGTATGATGAATGCTGTGATTTACACGTCAGACACTTATATACCAGAGTAAATATATTTAAGTGTGACACAAATGTAAACATTGAAACTGAACTTAGAAAACTTAAAAAAACTTTGCAAACAAAAAAGCCTAACACAATTAATACATTTTTTTGGGGAAAACAACAAAGTACCCTTTTCCGTCGATTATATCTAGCAGGCATTGGAAAGAATCTTTCATTTCCAGTGATTTTGTATTATTTTGGAGCTTCTCGATAGTCGGTTTGTGTTTCTTCATATAGTCCTGATCTTTCTTGGCCAACATCGATAGTTGGCCAATAACAATTTTCACCAATTCTGGGTCATTCGAGTTCATAATTGACACCAGGAAGTCCATGACGTCGTGTAATACGGCCTTAAAAAAGTAATATCATACTTAAGTAAATACGTTGGATGAAAACAATCGATTTATAATTTTGATTTCGTAAAAAATCCTCCCTTGTTTTTACATCTGTAAAACATTTGAACATATACGTGAACAAATAATTATCAGGAGTGTAACGGCTGGCAAAAAGACCTTAACATTTAAAGAAAAGTGAACTCCTTACCGTATTATGAGCAGCTATATTTACAATCATGATTATCCTAACTGGAAGAGAATCTGGTTTAAATCTCTTGTCCGTCATCAGCATTTTATAATGCGGGGCTACGATGGCAGGGTTATTGCGAGCAATGACCATTGCGATCGCCAAATAGGTCGAGGTAAGGTTGCTTTGTGCATTTGTACTCATTTCAATGAAATACTTTGTCTGGTTGGCGTTGAATACCTTGAAAATAACGCATCTTTTGAACAGTATTTATGTGTAATGACATTATACAACATACAATAACGAAAAGGACAATTTAGTTAAGAATCTAACTTTAAATATATGAAAGTAAAATATATTGGATCCAATATGTATTGGATCATTAATATAAAATAATTTGTAGTTATATTTGACCATTTAATGCAAGGTATGAATTAAAGCCCCATTACAAAGATGAACATTTTTTGCATTTTAAAGGAACTTTCTTTCTAATAATTGTTAATGACGTGTTTCCCCCTTTAAACTATTTCGATTGTAAGAAATGGATTAAATGTGGTAATGGAAACGTAAAGGTGAACGTTTGGCGCAATCAGATTGTGTATACTATGTTCGGTTTTCCCTATCGGTATGGCAGATTATCGCTTGCACAAACACAATCAAATTAAGAAAATACCCAATTATATATTCTTCACAATAAAGCTTTTTTAAATGGCCGGTGAGATGTCCACTGAATTCTTTTTCTATTTCTGCAAATTTTATGATTTTATAATATAATATGCAAATATTAATTGACTATGGCTTTAAAATAAGTACTTTACAAATAATTCTGAAATAAGTGTCGGCTAGATTTTGGTCAATACCTCCATGCAAACTAAAGTTATTTGGTGGATACAGTGTTTTTAGTTTTAAGTTATACAGTGATCTAATTCCCAAATGATCCAAATACAATCTCAATCAACGTATGCATGTTAGTTCCTACAAAAACTTAAGTGGAGTTCTCGCATCCGACTCAAGTTTTTGAGAAGTTATCATGTATCTAGTTTTTTCAATGCAGACAATTGCATGAATTATGTTTTATAAACTTGCACTAGATTGCTTGTTAACGCGTTTTACGGAAAATTAACAAGCATTTGTTTACAATCTTAAAAGCAAATGACTTGCTCATTATATCATTCTTTAAGAATGTCAACTTTACCTCGGGATGCTTTGTAGCAACCACTGTGAGCACCGACAAGATTGCCGAGACCTGTGAATCTTTAATAGTTTGTATTCTGTCGATACACGCCTGTATTCTGGCATGCACAGCCGTTGGATTCAATGGATACACGTTGTTCACAAGTACTGCAAAGCGCCGCAAAATGATTTCAAACAGATTATGTAACACAAGCATGTGTAACGTAATGATAGGAATTTAAAATAAATATGACAGTATCGAATAACCATATGTTAAAGTCAGCAGAACGCTATCAATGGGAAATGTAACAATACCTAAATCAACAGACCGTCAGTGATGAATAAATAAGCATCTCATGGTAGATATAGAAAGTCACAGTTGTTTTTGTTTTGACTTGGATTAAATAACGGATTTAAGTATTTATTGTAGAAATGTAAAAACCATCTAGGACGTAATGAATCGATTAAAATAGGTCGACATATGTGACGAATATTTCCCTTGTAAGACAGTTTTTCATAGCAAAATTGGACCCAAAGCATTGTTATTTAACATAATTCAAAGGTAAGAAAGTTTTGCATAATGACATTGAACCTTCTTGTCGGAATCTCAAAGAGCGGTCAGAGTACAAGATCTAACCAAGAAAATCAAATAAAGTCGATAAACCAAACAAAGTTGACCTATTTCATAACCAAATATTACAAAAGTTTGGACCATTTCCATTATAAACATGTTTGTTGCAGCTACCAGATCGATAGGCAACCTTTTTATATAAAAGAGCCAGATTTTGTATTGGGTAGATTCGGATAGCATATACATCGGATTCATTTCAATTGTGAATCGCAAGGCAGGCCCTTGAGGGTCTGGCCGCCTGCCGCATGTTTAATAATTGGACTTCAATAATTTACGATCTCGAAAGTTATTGAATGTATCTTATTAATTAGAATGTTTGTGGACTTGTTAATTAGCAGATTAAAAACTTAATGAACACTTCATCGGACTTGTGTATGTATTGTCATCCCTTCAAATTATGTTACACGTGTCAAAGAGGTTGAATTTAAAAGAAGCTTAGTCCAATACCTAACACTGTGAAATTAATGTTTTTTTAAACATGTTTTCGGCGCTGAGCATTCGTCTTATTTTTATATGAAATTTATTTTGGCACTTACTCGACAAATTAGAGCATTCTTCAACTTCTAGAAAAAGATCCATTATACTGTCAGCGTATACACCTATTCCAGGCGGTTTGTTGACGGCAAACAACATCAGCATTGCTAAGGAAATGGAGCTTATGAAGCTAAACGAGCCATTCGAATTTTCTTCTACTAACTTGGCTATTTTCAGACTATGGTCAAACAAAACTAGACAATCGTTTAACCTTGGGGTTTGCCCGATCTGAAATATAGAAGTACGCGACTGTTTAAGTAACAAGTGAACTAACCACTAACTAGAGATTTAAAACAAAAATGACAAAGTAACCCAAGCATCTCTTCGTCAAAGGCATAGCAGCCATACCCTTGTCTATGTTAGGGTCATATAACTAAAACAATATGGATAGTTTCGCGTGAAATTGTGTCTTGCACAACTACAAGGCATGGTGATAAGAAATGTGGATTGCGTTCGATAAATTGGTCACACACAATTATATTTTGTAAGGTCTACAGTTTAGTAAGTACATGTACTAAGATTGTATCATTTAATAAATTCGTTTATAAAACCCACAAAACGTGAGTTCAATTAGGCATAGGATCAGTCCATCGCGCTCGCTAGTAGCTCACGTCCATCGGATATTATGGAATAACCTGTGAGGGTTTATTGTCCAGTTAAGTTGGCAGCTATGTTCTTGGACAACGTATTAACGGACGGATGTTCGTGCATAACTGTGAAGTCGTATTATACAGCCTGTCTGGTGAATTGGTCAGAAAAGCTCGCAAAATTGTGTTTATGGAGTTTAATTCTGTCGGAACTCAGTTCGGAGTTGGTCTCTTACAGTTACTGAGCCTACGTATGGAGGTTCGTATCATCCTTTTGGTCAGTGTGCCATGTAAAATGTTTAAAGTTACGTATAAATTGTCTGAATGCTTTTTATAGCACGAATTACGCTACAGATTGATCCGCACACTCAGAATATGTAATGTTTCTAGAGTAAAATGGTCCAAGGGCGCGTAACTCAGGAACGTGTTAATCAGTGGGAATGACAATAAAGTATTGCACATCTATACTTAATGGCGATAAGAAATATCAATAGACGATTCTATAGATTGAAACCGTATAAGCAGATCGCTCGACAAACGTGGAATATTATATGATTTTGTCATGAAAATGAATTCGTTTAAATCCCAATAACTTGGCATTTAAATTATGCCTTGCACATCAGTTCTAAATGATGATCTATTATTTTCAAGTCATTCGCTTCAAAAGTGAAAACAAAGTTAAATCCACAAAGTTACAACATTTTATGAGGACAGACCGGCAAACCGAAACAACTAACCAACCGACAGCGAGACTGCTATATACCCCACATCGAACATTGTTTGCGGAAGAGGATGGGGGGGGGGGCAAATAAAGCCGTGAAATCACACTGCTAATACGGATATTCACGTTTAAAAAAAAAATGCATATGCATACATTTACACAGCGCGATACATTTTAGTGTGAAAATCATATAAGAATTAACGCAATATGTGGAAGCAAAATGATGTGAATGTTTTCGATCTAAAAACTAACATAACGTTTGGAAATGATAATAATAACTGAACCGCTGTCTGTAAAACGAGGATTAATGCATATGTGTAAAGTGCAGTCTATATGTGACGACAATTAACACGTTTGCATAAAGCCAGTTTTTCCAAGAACGAGGCTTAATTACATTTTATAATGAAAGCGCAAACAAACTGAAGATACCAATGCAATGTATGGAGCCCATGTATTGCCACAGAGGATGAGGTAAACAGTGTAAGGCTCTTCTTCTGGAAACAGTCTCTCCATGTCCTCGCCTAGAAACGCCAACAGCTTCAGCCACTTTTTATGTTGCACATCAGTAACAAGTTTGGGGTTCCTAGTGTATAAGCACAAATAGATAAATGCATCAATAGGTGGTCCGTCGGGTGGTATCAATATCTTGCTAATGTATTGTTGACACCTTTAAGCTTTATATTAATATTCGTTCGTAATAGTCATGACCAAGTAAGGATAAAGGAAATCATAAATTCAATTATGTGTTACGTTTCACATTAGATTGCATTGACCATCTCTGGTAAAATGATGATCGATCTTGTTAAAATGTTTCACTTGTAAGCACTTGTTAGCACTGTACAATAAATGAGAGATGCATTTTTGTAGGAGTATAATTGTATAATTAAACCAACAACGATAGCTCATTTTTGTTTACACGTTCACGGTACAAGAATTGCAAAAAAAAAATATATTTATAAGTTTTTGTTCAAAGATAAAATCAAATCATATGAGTTATAACTTCGTTTTGATCCAAACGACAGTAAAAAGCTTCTATCATAAAAAATGTGTGTGAAAGTATTGTGATTGTTGCACTCTTCTAGTGACATTTTGTCGTTCATTCTAATTAAACCAAGAATGCCTATACGATCTTTTTCTGTTATTACATAATGAAATATTGGTGCATTAATACCCTTTGTATGCTTCCAGACAATTTGTTAAAAGTCGCTGTATTGCCGAGGCACTATTCCCGTCAAACTTTTGAAATAGCTCAGTTCTCTGAAGCACTGACAAACAGGTATCCAGAATGAACTCAATCAAATCCCCGTCGTTTTTCTTTATAAAAAGAGACAAGTACAATTATATGTAAACTATCTTGAAAACGTTAAACGATTTGCAGTGCATAAAATAAGGCTTGATGAACGAATAAGTATAGTCTGAGATTAACTGAATGATACGATGCCATTTTCGGAAAATAATGATTAGTTTACTATTGTTTTTTGGACACATGATAAATTTATCAATAATGTATATTACATGTTTATTTATTTGTCCAACACAAACACATTAGCATTATAATGTCTGTGAAAAATATGCATCCGTCTAAAAGGTAAAATGATGGTGCACGATGCGTTCTTCAGTTAACATATCTTCATATCTAGTAAGAGAAGAAGCGTTTCATGATTTAATACTTTTAATAGTGATCATGTTGGACAAACCATACATCGTTTCAATGCTTTAATGTGAAATTCCAATACATGTGTACACGTTGATATTTTGTTCCTTTAATTCCAGACTCATATTTTAAATAATGTTTCCAATACTTACTGTTATATCGATAAACTCCGAGGCTGTTTCACCTAAGCGAGATTTCTCAAAAGATTGAGATACCGCACAATCAAACACGAACTGTGTTATATCCTTTCGAATTGTATTAAGTAACTTGCTTTTTCTGAAATGATTTCATTGAACAAAACACCTTTCAAATTTTAACATATCTTGAAATACATCGGTTTATTATAGTAAGTTATTTATTCAATGTATGCATACACATTAGATGATAAGAGCCATTGATATTAATCTATTATACTTATTGGCATCTCAGTCTAACGTGTCTTTCTTAGGCGTTAATCACATTTGCTTTCATTCCAGACCCCAGAAGGAAACATAGAAATGAATTTAATGTTTACCTTAACTTTACAGTTACAAACATGTTCGAAACATTCGACAGGCAGTGTAATAAAACATGTTATAAGGTAGATTGTTTAAGCTAATTACTTTAACAATGCGAATATATCTTTCATAACATCTTGGTAGTGTGAAAAATTTTCGATTTTTTCCTCCGGTGTTTTTCTGACAGCTTCCATCAGGCCTTTAACCTCCTCCATGTGCTCCTTTAAAAAGATAACAACATATACCTTAAAACAACTAGTCCGTCGTAATCAAGGGCAGAAAATCTAAAGGTTGCGAGCCCTCTTTTTTCCAAAAACTGTTAATTGTATTTTGTGTCTTTTTGGTCCTGTGTATTGCTGTTTACGGGATTCAATCATTTACTATTGGATTAAGAAACTCCACAAACATTTACACTAAACTGAATATTACCGTAAACAATGATAGACTTAACTTGAGTGACAGAACGAACTTACTTTCCATACTATTTGTGCTAGCCGTTCTCTATCCCTGAGAGAATCGTAGATTCTGTTTGTTAGATCCTCTTTACCTGACTCCAGAAATAAGGTCCAAACCTTCAGTGTCAACGTGGTTTCCTCGCTAGAACTGTAATTATACAGTGTTATCATCGGTTCTATACTTAACAGGAACGTGTGGATTACTTGGAATGATAAGGTAGATAAGCTAACAACAGAACAAAGTATATCATTGATGTTACACGTAAATATCTAAGGGACTTATTCACGGCTTGGTAAAACGACAATTTAAAAAAGTGTTCTAGACTCAACACATAATATTCAAACAAGCGATGAAGAAAAATGCAAAAAAAAAATCGGTTATTTGATGGATAATTCTTAATGATAAATCGTGTGTAACATTCTACATCGATACTTTGTAAAGTGCGTTTGTTACTAACATTATTGCGGATGGTAAATCAAAAGCACGAATTGCTAAGTTATAAAAAGTATGTTTAAGCTTCCATGAATTATTGACTGGAAATTGGGGGAATGGAATATTTTTCATGTTTCCTATACCTATTTTCTTGATACTATAAAATACTTAAGACTATTCAAAATAGTATATATTAGTTAGCAAATGCATTTCATGACTATTTTCAAAAAAACGAACATCTGTCAACAAGTTTTGCATACTCTGTTCATTTAAAGCACTAATTGTTTGTTGACAGGAAGAATTTTGTATCGTTTGCATTTTTTACCACATGATATGTTTACCACTAAATGTTTACTATGTGTTTTACTAGTGCAATGCCAGCTACAAAACGGAGACGGCAAACAACAGCCACTGCTAGCGATGTGTTATACGGCAAAGGTCAAGTGATGGTGCATTTTTATCCAGAAAGAAATCGAAATCATCACCTTTGGAAAATTGCCTTAATTACTCGTTCGTTTCTAAATGCAGGTTAAAATACTTCGTTTACAAACCTGCGACTTAAGAAAAATCCTCATCTCTAAGTTTATCGTCTTTGTCCGTTAATGAAAACGTTTAAAATTAGTCTTATTTATAAGACGCGCAAAGAATTTAGAGATACTTTTTATATGGGCTAAATTCTTTGGAACGTCTTATCAGAGAAAAGTAAAAAATGTGTTGGAAACCAGAAAGTTTAAATTTTCTTCGATTTGCGTAAAATTGCAAAATCACAATACCAACTCATTCAGTTTTAGTTCAGAAGTCCATTTTTACCTCAAAATATCGTCGAAATGAAGTTGGAAAGGCATAAATTCTTCAGTTAAACTTCTGCTTAAATCGCAAACCATTCACTAACCTGTAGCCATGTCATGAAACTGATTTGAATATGAACCAATCAGAAGATGGCATTACGGTGTAACGTGTACGCGTAATTTTATTTAACATGAGCTTTTAACACCGACTACTACCTAACTAGATCTAGTATGCTAATCTTTGTCGATTTAATAAGCATATGTTCAAAACAGATATGGTGCAGTTTCTATTCACTGTTCTAAGTTTCAGCAAGTTTTTATGCATATCTTTTTCGCACCTCTGTCTGTGTTGTTTTATTTACTTACATCCTACGTTACATAGGAGGACGGTATACTGTACGATCTGTATCAAAATTATTTGTGTACAAAAATAAAAGATGTAATTTATTTCAGAACTTTTGAATTGTCAATTTAGAAAAAAAACAATGTTAAATTAATCCAGAAAAGTATAACATCGGTTTACTATGTAACGCTCTGCACCACAACAGACGAACGCAAACTGTATTTTACGCTGTTTATTCTCCCACTTTAAACCAGATGCTTTACATCGAGGTCGTGTTATCGATTAATATCTACACGACAAGCGAATCGAGAGATATTGAAAAATTGAATAGTGGTTGGATTTAAATTGATCAGTTGTGCACAATTCAAAGTGTCATTACATAATTTCTACGGAACATTATCGAGAAATGAATTATCTACACAGGTATTTACATATTATTGCAATCCGTTGATATTAAGTGTCTTATATCGGGACTTGAATGTTGCGCACAAAATCCTTGCGCAACAATATAGACAAAGAAGAAAAAATTCGCACCATTAATTTGGTCTTTCCCCCTTTTTACGCTCCAAATATTACCCATATAAAAAGTAGCTAAATATTTGAGAGCGTCAAAAATTTGGACTAGTTTAAAATAAACTTCGCATAATTCGTGTATTCTCGACATCTTTTTCGATTTACTACAAAGATATGATTTACATGGTTGTCAGTGATAGAAACGTCATTAAACAGCTTCAATTAAAACAATGGCCGATTCAAATGAATTGCATTATAATATGGACTGAGATTTAAAGTTTAATATAAATTGTAATAATGAATATTAATGTATTACATACAGGTTGGTATAACCTTCCCAGCAGTATTCGAACGCTTCGGAAATGCATCGTAAACCATCTTCGGGAAGAGTGTGCGCAACCGGACTCGTCTTTATGCACATGTTGGCCATTGCAGTGAACACACTGGAGTCGGGTTTCTACAACAGACCGCATGCTTGTCACTTAAAGCAGCCCATACACGGGGTTTAAACTATGTGTATATGCTTCTTATCAAAAGTTGTGGTGCAGGGGAGCTGACATATTACAATATTTATCCAAAAACACTTTACCAACTAAATATGCATACAACAGTCTACGCATACAATTTTAGTTTCACATTTTCATTCTAAAACTTATAAAACATAATCAAAAATTGCACATAAAGGCCGGAAAGCAATATTATTGCAACTCCCGTACAACTCATTTTAGGAATGAACAGGTGTTATTTTAGATACATGTTGTAACCTTCAGCATTATTTGGAAATTAGCATTATACACTATAATAAGCGAATATTCATATAAATAGAACAGTCCAAAGCATGGTGTTAAAAATGTCGTAAAGAGATAAGCGACGAAGAAGACACAGACGGACAAAAATGTACCATATAAAAAAGTTCCAATGAAATAAAAAGGCGAAACATATTTCATACTCCGTGTTTCTTAGAATAGTCCCTGAACAGTTGCATCCGGAATACTAAGAAAATACGATCCGAGTTCTTAGGCCGAGTAGTTCGCAAAGCTAATGTCACAATAATGTCGGTACATTCTGAAAAGATCTCTCTCGTGAGCTCATCTTGGCTGTAACATACCAAACAATCAAACACGTGTGTATATCCATAATATCAATTTAAGTTTTCATATTTCGACATAACATTTTATTATTTATAGCATTGAAATAGATGGAAATTTGTTTCTTGTTACTTTTTCTTACCAATATTAATAAAACATTTCAAAACAAGCTTCACAAGAAATAACATACAAACATAGAACTTGCATGTCTTTGGCAAAATACTCACTAAAACTATAACAATACTTATTATAATCATGTTTACTAAGAATGTAAATTAATACAGCAAACATATTTTCCATTGCCAAGAACGTTTATAAATATCGGGTATTTTTTTGCATAACTTTGAAGGCTAATTGGCAGCTTTTTTATTGAGCCTTGAATAGAGAGTAGCATTTCAGTACACAATACATTCTACTTTGAAGACGATTAACGAAATGAATACGATTAAAGTATTTTATATTACATTCATGGCTTCTTGAACAAACCTAGATGCACAGAGTATGCATTTCAAAGTTTCTTGGACCTGAAGTGTCCCCAAATCTGAGTCAGTAGTTCTTATTTCCTCCTTGATTTGCTCCAAGTGTTGTTTCAGAACCTGTGCATCTTTGAGTCCCTTCAAACAAAGTTAACCACAGTTCAAACATCTATTAAGAAATGATTATAAAAATGCAAAAAATTAATAAAATTTGCGCACCAAAATAAAACAATAGTGAATTCAATTGACTAATGAATGGTACAGCTCAACGCAAACAAATTGGCACAGATTGCGTCCTATAAACGTCGCAAATGAGAACAGTACAATTAAAACTTCAACATTCTGTGAATTTTAACTTTTCAATAAATTTTTAATGTGACATACTTTGACACACAAAAATCTTCCTAATTGCATAATACTGTATATATATAGTATTATGTTTGATTATGCATGTTTCGTGTTTAACATAAATTAAAGCCAATTGCCATACCTTGTAAGGGTTCTCGTCTTCAAAAACGTTTCGCATATCTCTGACAGTGTCCCCATGGTAGCGCTGCATCATTTCTGACTGTGTACATAGTTGACTTCGATAGAACATGTAAAGGTCAAGAAATGACTTTCTAGAAGCATCTAGCTGCCCTTTCCTTAAAAAATGATAGAATAATGATGTAAATTTTGTACCACTTAAATGGTACGTAGCGAAAATGTTAACATGGATGATGAAAAACAATTCAATAATTCATTGTCCACAGTGCTGAATGTTAGCCTAACGCGACTAGTTTATGAATGTTAGATCTGCAAAGTCCACTCGATGATTGTTTTGTATGCTTTCATCTCTTTATGATAGGATATCTATGTATACCATGTTATGAGGCCAAGAATAAGACTCTGGGAATAAACTAGCTTATTTAAGCCGTTGACAAGAACCAATGTGTAAAATGCTCAATAATTTAATTATAGAATTTAAAAAATCAAGAATATTGAATGCTTTAAACGTAAGGGTGGGTGAATGAAAGCACATTTTAATTGAATGTTGTAAGTAAAGTAAAATAAATGTTAACAGTGACCAAATACTGAATAAAATGCGACCTTACTCTGTAAAACACCGTCCATTACAACTTGACAATACGCTGCCCTGATTCAAAATACTCACTCAAACTTGTTGAAAAACTTTACAATAGCGGTATGTAAGAAGTCGGCATATGTGCTTTCTTCATCTGATTCAGATGGGTCGTATGAAAACTTCATTTTCATCGACGCCAATATTTTGTCCAGTTCAGAGGGCGAGCAGCTCTGCAAGTAATTATTAATTATTACTAACATGACAAATTGAGCCGCGTTCTTGATAAAACGGAGCTTATTGCATGTGCGCAAAGTGTCGTCACTGATCAGTCTGTGTATGCCACACAGGCTAATCAAAGAAGACACTTTACGCCTATACTGGATTTTTCTTTAGAAGATATTTCCTTTTAACGAAAATTTCCATAAAGGCGGACAGTATATTCACTGATTAGTTACAGACTAATATGGAACGAACGTGTATTAAGCACTGTTTTCGCATCATATCGAGCCTCAATTAAAAATGAAATACATCTTATATCAAAAACAGTTATGTAACACGAGCTGTTCCAAGATACATTTCTTTCTCGACTATTCTTCCGCTATAATGTGCGTTTCTGTCAGTCACTTAATATGATGCCCACTTTTTTCTTTTTTCTCTGAAAGGTAAACAGTGACCTTGACCCAAATGGCCTCAAATGCTATCCCGACTAGGTCTGCATTTAAATAACATAAATCAAAATTATAGTTTAATAACTCCATTCAAACTCAAGCGATGAAGTGTAAATGTTTTTCTATTTTCCGTAACATCGACCTTGATCCCACTGGCCCTACATGCTATCCTTAAATACGTCTGCAAGAAAGCTACACACATATAAAATTACAAAAAATACATACATCTAAACTAAAGCAGAAACTAGTCGTTCATTGTTATTACCAGCAATTACCACAAATCCAATCCCTCTCTAGACCAGCATGTAACACAAACACAATTTCAGAACAAAATAGCTTTACTAACTGATGTTACTGACCACACACGTGACATAGACCCAAGTTGCCGCATGCTAGGTCTAAATTGCAATACAAGTTAGAAGTTTTTGCTCGAAAACGTTTACGAAAAAAAAATCTAAGTACAACAAGAGGACCAAAGTCCTAGGTTGCTCACCTGAGATCCGAGGGAACTGACCTGTTCTGGACAGCTTTTACATTGTTTTGAACAATTTTAATACTCGGTCGTGATATTTAAAAAAAACTGATTTTCAGAGCAAGTTGCAAAATAATTGTGCTGATAATATTGCTTCTAGAGTGCTAAAAATATTTCGATAAAGAAATGTAAGGATAACTGCCCCACCCATTTGCTGCCATGTTTTACAACGAACCGGAAAAATTTCGAACTGAGTGAAAATATAATTTCACAATAACATAGGTTAAATGCACTTTTATTCTGTATTTCAGAACGTGTAGTGCAATTGCCGACACCTACAAATAAATAAAAGGTTTGTGTAAAGAAACATGGAACTATCCCACATATGTTAAAGTAGCTTACCTGGATATATAGCTTATAACGATCTGTGTTCACCAATGACATCAAATCCACGTGACCGGAGCTCGGTTTTGCCTTCAGCAGAGCAAGCCAGGTTTCAAACTGTTCGCGACCAATCGCTTTCAACTGAGACTCGTTTTTGTCGAATTTGCTGCAAAGCGAACAATAATTTCAACAACAAAATATGCATTTATTTGCATTTTTATAATGTCAAAGGATTATTTTAAATAGGGATTTAGCAACTATTTAACTAGCAGTGCCTATATAATTTATGTTCTGAAATTCGAAATCTATACTTAAGTTAGCCCATTCATCTTAATTTATATCTTACAGCTGTAACTACAGGAGAACGATAACAAACGTTAAAGGGATCTTTTCACGTTTTGGTAAATTGACAAA
Source organism: Dreissena polymorpha (assembly GCF_020536995.1). Lineage (NCBI taxonomy): Eukaryota > Metazoa > Mollusca > Bivalvia > Myida > Dreissenidae > Dreissena > Dreissena polymorpha. Next base: position 78,037,951 of record NC_068358.1, read on the forward strand.
ATTGAAAAAAGTTGTTTCAGATTCGCACATTTTCGTTTTAGTTATGACATTTGTGAGGAAACAGTAATACTGAATATTCACCATGCTCTAATATAGCCATTATATGCATCTTTTGACGATTTAAAAACACCTGAAAATTATAAAGCGTTGCAACGCGAATCGATTGATTAATTTGGAGAGTTCTGTTGTTGTCGTTTAATTTTGTGAAACTACGAAGATTGCTAACATAAAGTATAAAATACGTGTGTCAAATACACCTGGCAGGATGGCCGAGTGGTCTAATTGGTTTTTACTCCAGGACTCCAGGGGTTACTTTTTTTTCTTTTTTTAAGTTTATTCTTGATTTTTTATTGGAACTTTTTAGATCCAATGTTTACATTTAAAAATATAAAGCATTTGATGACACACTTCAAAACATGCAAAAATCTGTGAAAATGCCCCTTTAATATGCATTACGATTTGAGCCGTGTCATACAAAAATGGGTCGTTTACCATATGCGTTAATCGAACCTCTAGACCAGGGCTAATCTTTCCGCTATAAAGCCACACAAGGTTTAATTGTCTTATTGGCGAACATATTCGTCCCATATCAAACTGTGCGAATGGGCAGGTTGTTCTGAAGCTGCGATGGGCGAATATGAGATGAGATCCAATTTCGCATTACGAGGCTCATTGGTTTTTACTAGTTTAAAATCTATGAACATACCAAAATAAATGTTATCTCTGAGCAAATATTGAATATTTACAGAGCTTTGCTCCGATATCAAATACGGTTCAACACTTTATTTGAACAATAAAATATCGAAATATTAAAAAATGTGTTTTTACACGAATGCACTTAACTTTTTTCGATAAAATCCATGACTCATACCAATACGTGTACCTACTTAGAAAGTCGTTCTAGCACACAAAGAGTGGAGTAGGCGACCCAGTACGGACCCGAATGGCGACCGGGAAATTTGGATACGCAGACTTTCTCTCGAAAAGCGGCATAACCACTCTGAATTGTATAAATTGATATCAAAATACTAAATTCTATCAAGAGCACGAAGTGAATTTGTGTATACAAAACCCGGAAAATATCGATTTTGTAGTAAAAAGTTGCAAACTGACAACACTTCCATAATCCAGAAGGTTTTATTAGTGATGTATATGCGCATTTATTTCATATTAATGTTTGTACAAAAAAGTTTGTGGATAATAATGATTCAATATGATTCTATATATTCAGTGAAATGTCTGTGTGAGGTGAAAGGCTGCTTCTGTGATAGAGAGTGGACTTGCCTCCAGACATCAAGCATCAAGCACACGACTCCCGCTCTGGGATTAATGCAAATGCGTAAAATGTCGTCCCAGATAAGCCTGTTCAGTCTGCGATTGCTGATGTAATCCGATACTTTACGCACATGCGTTTCCAAGAGCGCGTCTAATAGGCTCTTTTTGCAGGGAACAAATATTGGGCGTGAGAGAAACGTGAAATAAAATAAACTGCTCGTCAGAGAACCTAAACCATCTTGTATTTTATTCCTGATTGATAGACAATCAATATTTTATGTTTATCATACATAAATTAACCTTTAAAACATAAGCAATTGTCATTCTTTACTAAATATTGATAAATCAAAATACTATAATTGCTACCAATTTTAAGTCTATGCATAACTGTATACATATATACATGATGTCCTTAGCAACAGAAACCACACCTTCAATTCCTCAATGTTGAACGCGCTGTCGAAGTTCACGAGTCCCTCGTAATCTAACAGTTTGTCCCCCGGGTTGTCATCGCTATTTCTATTCTCCTGTTTGGCACCCAGGTAGTCTATACCGCGGATGTATGCGTCGAGCCTTGGTCGACCTTCATTGATGGGGAACCGTATATTATATAAACATGTATCTTTGTTTCATATAATACAATCGCAAACTCTTTATATGAAATGGTCGTCAAGATAAAATAGTGCATAAACTTTTTGTGTCAAAATGCATGCTTATAACTTTCATTCAATTTTAGTGGACGCCTTTAAATGTAATATTGTATGGCCCAGATAGTTCAAATGTGAATAACATCGTGGATACAAATGAACGTACGTGCCTGCTGTTCAATAAATAAAGTGGATATTTTTTAATTTCAATATTAAGCATTCCGTTATAGAATTATTATTCTTAAAATCCAATTTACTTATTTAATAAGTCGTTCTTTAAAGGATAGAGGAAATTACAAGAATTTTTATTTAAACCAAGAGTGACTAGAAAATTGTTCAGATGAGGTTTAGTGTTAAACATTAGCTGGATGATGCGAAGTAATCTTTCCAGAACATTAAATCGATCTTCAAATAGATGAATACCGATCGATATGCATGTATATCGCTAGGTAATGGATAAACACTACTTGAAGGTGCTTGTTCCACATAACTGCTTTTACATAAAAAAGAAGACACATAGCATGTACACAGTTATGAAAATATTGATAACATTATAGAACCAGCCTGTGAAATGAATGGCACAAGATAAACACAACCGTGCACATCTGTAATTTCGTTAACAAAGGTGATCATTAATCTACTAAAAGAAACATTACAGGCCGTTTTAGAAGTAAAACATAAGTTATCAATCTTTGACACATTTCAACGAAAATATTTGTAAAGTTTTCACATATCTGTTCGTAACATCACATTATAAAAACAACACGTACCCATTGCGAACAGGTATGTCTCACATAAAACAACGCTGTTAGTAGACTCCAACGATATTCACCTTTATCGATCATGAGTTTAATGGTAAATAAACCTCAATCGAAAGGCTGTGGTGTCTATCGTCAATCGATTGCAAAACTTTCTATCCCGCTGAATAAATATCATCGATCTTAAAAAATTATAACCTATAATCAATATTCTTTACAGTGTGGTCACAAATGAACTGAAGTGATGTGGCATTGATCATAGTTTTTCAATTATCAACATTCCTTTTTAAGTTTTCAGTCACTATTGAACACCGTCAACGTGTTAACTACTTCTGGTGTATTTATGTTGGAAATAATAGTATAATTTAGCAAAAGAAACTAGGTCGCTCTAGGGTACAATTTACACAACAATATAAAATTATTATTCGGATGGAATCAAGTAATTGCAGAAACAAATGGAATCAAGTAATGGCAGAAACAACAAGACACGATAGTATATGCATTTATAATTATCCTCGGTATATTTGCTCAGAACGATATTTCGAATGATCTGTTTTTGAAACTTGAATGGATTTTATATATTTGTTTTTGTTTAAGAACAAAAGAAAAATACTATTAGATTTCTACCCGTTCATATTTCAGAAATTAAGGTGAAACGCGGTACAATCTCTTTCTTATTATTTGTTAAATGTTTAGTTATTCATAACGACGGTATTTGCCAAAATATGTATATTTATTTGCCGTTATGGTTTTATCGGCATGCTGAAATACACCAACATACTTTGGTAATAATGAATCTGCCGCGTCATGAGAAAATTGGTCTAATGCCCTATACGACCAGCGTAGCTCCAGACTAGCCTGCGCATTTATACAATCTGGCCAGGAGCTACGCTACCCTGTCCGCGAAGACCATGAAAACTTCAATGACTACAACGGATAGGGTATTTTATTTTTTGGGGATTGTGTGGCAAACACACTCACCGTTGACATAGTTTTCAGACCGATTTACATTTCGTTGTTAACTCACTGGCGCAAGGGTCCTAAATGGTAACTTGATTTGCACACATTTGGCAAACTCTACATCACCTTTACAACAGAATAAAATACATAACATGCAGGACTTTCTACCACCATAACATTAATAATAGAAGAATTAAAGGGACTTGTTCGCAATTCGTCAAAATGACAATCTAAAAATGTCATAGATTCAAAAAAAATGTATGCTATATGCAAACAAGCAAAATAAAACTCCTTAGCAAGAAAAATCTTACACACGTATGTTCGTGTATTTTTATCATTAATAGAAATGGTGAAAAACAAAGTAATAACAACGTTTTTTTTTGCCAAAAACCCAATTCCCAAATTTCAGATTTAACACTTAATTCATGCGCAATAAAATTAGCTCTTCGCAGATCTCAATAAACGGCCATGTAAATACAGAACATCACTATATAACATGACAGTGTCTTAACAAGTGTAAAAAAACTATAATTGAAGCAAAATTGCTAAGCATTGGGTACGACATAGTTTTTATTGTTGACATTATCATGCGAGAATACGTTCCTCACGTGACGGTCTAGGCCGAAAAGATGGGAGTGTTTACCGTAACAGAAAGAAGAATTTTCTGAGTCATTTTTTGAAGACATGATATTTGGTATTTATTATAACATTTTAAAATATTGTTATTTTATTTTGCGTTAACAAGACATTCCAGAAAAACACAAATATGAAAACAAAAATATTCACGATCATTATCGGAATTAGACGAAGTAAACGGATATGGTATTTCACTGCGCAGATCGAGCGAGTTAATTGAGCGCGAAAAGTTCTACTTGAGACAAAATACACAATCTGTACACCGTTCTTTATCAGAGTAAGTGGATGAAAAAAACAACGTAAATTTTAGATTATTCCGACTTTTTGTTATGATCGTTAAGAAGACATCAACATTTTCTTAACGGCATATTTTGTTTGTCACTGAAATGCACCGAAATAATAAGAATTGCACATTTTATCATTTTTATCGATATAATTTTAACCCCGTTTGTCACGGGGCAAACATTGACTTTACAACTACAAAACATACCGCATCTCTAGTATATGGCTACATAGAATTTATTGCTAAGGCGTCATGACTTTTGCTCAAACATCATTTGACCCGAGGATCCCGGGTTCGAATCAAACCGTGAGCGTATATTTAGCAATGCCAAGTAAATCAAGAGTGACCTCCCTTGCGAAAGCTTATGAATATTCATTAATGGCGAAACGTGACCCGAGTATTGGTACCAATTCATTACGGTCTGAAAATAGTCTTAAACGGCGACGGTAGCGGAGGGCATAAATGTCATTGTTTACTAACAGATTTAACCTTCAGCTTTATAAGGTCAGCATAAATGAACACCGTATCTGGCAGTAAAAGAGCGTGGATCCGTATACATTTACTTCAGTTTAGTAGTCAATTATCTTCTTCCCAAGCACACTAAATCTAGCACCAGGACTTCAGTGCCTACACCGCTTTGATCATTTAAAAGTTGGCAAAAATATCGACGCTATAGCCTATAGACTACCATCTAAAATCATAAGCTTCCGTAGAAAAGTTGTAGAATGTTGTCTTTTGCTTCAGGCGGCCCATGCTCTGACCTCATGCCAGGCACTGTTTTTCCCTTTTATTGCAATCATAATTATTTAAATCTCTTCCGATTGTAACATTTTTTTAGTCGCCAATACGAAAATATCTTAACAAGTCCATTAATGGTTATTTAGTGGTAAGCGTTAAACGGCTGCGTTATAAGTGCTGAAAGACTGTTGAAGTATGTTAACCATATAAGATTTGTCACCTTGCCATGCCAACCGATTTTCAATAAAATAAAAATAAAATTATACACATGTCCATAGGGCGATAGTTCAAACGCATATTACCTCAATCTTAAAACTCTAACACTGTCAAAAAAACAAGCTGCTTGATGGTCATATTTGACCTTAGAGCATGACCTTGACTTTGTTGGTGTGGGACACAGCTTTTGCATTTCACACATTGTCTCATTATGGTTTACATACATGCCAAGTTATTCCAAAATCACTCAATAAATGTTAAGCTCTTGTAAAGACAGAAATGTTCATGGCAATTTTAACTTAATGGTCTTAGTGAAACCATGACTTCTGAGGTAAGGAGACACGTGTTATATGCAACATGTCGTCTTACGACTGCTGACATTTGCAGTAATTTAAATTCCGTCAAGAAATGTAAAGGTTATGGCAAAAACAGGAAGTTTCGAACTGATGCAAAGACAGAATGACTGCTACATGCTGCCTTCTTCGAAGTAGGGCATACAATGTATGTGGGTTGAAACATTAATATTTTTGTGTGTACAAAGGCCCAAAACTTCTTTCAAACTCAATGAACCAGAACAAAACTCAAACTCAATGTGTATGTCATGTAGGTAGACTCACACGCCAAAACTCACATCAATATATGCAAGCGTTTAGAGAAAAAAATCAAGAAAAAAATTATTCTGTAGAAAATTTTAATTCCAGGATCCGTAACTTCCACGAAAATCAATGGACCGGAACTAAACTCGAATTGAATATTTTTCATGTATGTATGTTAAAACATAAACAATCAGGTAAATATCTGTAAGCGTTTAAGAAAAAAACGGAAACGGAATGCCGGACGGAATACAGACGGACGGACGGACATACGGACTTAGTGTTTCTGCTATATATCCTCAAAGTGGTTTACGGAAAAAGGTTATTTGAGGTAAAATGACGAGCACTAAGTGACTGACAAAGAGTTAACATTATATTTAAAACAGTTGAAAATATTGAACATAAAAATATATATTCAGCAACGTTGTCTTTAAATATAGGCAAAAAAGGCAAGTATATATCTCAATGAACAAAACAAAGCATCTGTAACCGACGTAGCAATACATGCACTAGTGATTTTGTTCGATAAATACATATGTTTTATGTACATGAACATTCGAACATTAATGGACACATTCTACACTAGATCTCGATAAAAGACATTTGCTATGATAGGACAACCAGTTCGAATCCATTCTGTCCAACAATAAAATCTTGTAAATCACTCGGTACTTTGGCTAAATCTTTCAGGCGAAGACATTCTGAAATACCAGTGGATCGTTTCAATAAGATATCGTATCGTAAATATTACGTTATCGTAACTCGAGCATTGTGTCACACCGGTCTTTCTGACCTGTGTGAATGCGCGCTAAGCATTGTGGGAAACGGACTTTTTTCCATCCAATCTGAACGCATCGGACAGTGGGCTACACCACACCGTCTCTCTGATGTACGAAGGCGGCCGTCATATTGGATTTGGAACTACTTTTGAGAACAATATGGCGGCCCGACGGTTTCAAACCTGACGTAAAGAAGAAACATTAAAATGTGTTGTTTGTAGCTCGTCTGTTTCAAGATTACATTCTTTAAATAATATTAAGTGTAAATCTGTGAATTCCCACAACACAATTACACTTGTTTAAATGTAAAGTTTCCGATATTGACATTGAGTACTCCTATAGATACACTGGTTAACTTATTTGTGTTTGGATCTGACTTTACTTGTCTTTGTAGCCTTTGCTAGACTGTGTGTGTCTTTGCAGTGTTTAGTGAGACCCACTCTAATCTAAATTTGTAAACAGGATAGTTATACATGTCAATGTATCAAGTCAAAAAATGTAATAATTTATACTAGTGTTAGTCTATTGCAAGATTTAGTTCACTGATATATTAATTAAATGTGTTATTACTATTAATCACTTCAAGTGGCATAATAATCAATCAGTTGTGTATTGCGCATCAGATCCAAGAAAGAATCGACGCTTGCTGAAGAACTTTTTATTTCAAGATGGTGAGCATAATGAATTGTAGATTTCACCAAGCGCTTATTATATCTAGTTCTGCGGGTTTTCAATGTACATTACATCAATAGCTTTTGCTGCCATTTTGTTTATCGGATGCAATTTAGTTCAAACACCCATATGCCAAACGATTGACTGCCCAGAATGTTTACCCAATTCTTGATTATGGACATTTTAGGAGCAAATTATCGCGTTATATAATTGTGTTGTTACCAGTGCAGCAAGCGCCCCTTGTTTTCAACAACGAAATGTTAAGTCATTGAAACTTTTAAAGTGTTTTCTGTGGAGTTCAGTAACAATTTTTATATGTGAATATCTGTAACATTATATATATATTGTTAAGTATTTTTTTATTAAGCTAAGCTTTTCAGTACATTATACTTTCTTGAAGAAATTTTGATGAAGTAATCCCAGAACTTTCCAAGCATATGTTCTGTGTACATCTTTTTTTCTTTATCTGTTTCTTTTACATTGAAAATACTAGTTGGAAACTGTGTAGAGCTACATGTATGATTGTCCCAATTTTGTACATGATCTGATGAACATTACCATTCCAAAACTCTATTTTACTGTCTGTTCATGTCAATCTACCATCTAGTCAATTAATATTTCTGTGTTTTTTGTTTAAACTATTTGGGATTATTTTGATGCATGCTACATCAATTAAAAAGTGTTATTTTTTACCGTACAAGTAATCAAACGTTTATCTTGTAAAATGTTGCAACTCGGCCCTGTTTGTATATAAAGTTCATTGAACATTATATAGATCTTAATAGTTTGTGCAGCCCAAAATGTCATATTTAGTTATTCTCATTATTTGCTACTTAATTGCTAGCATAAGAAACATACCATTGTAGTTATTTGAATATTTGTTTCGATTTAGTTGTTGCAGTTTCTTACCGCCTCACTGTCACATGTACCAACGCATGTACTCACAGATGTAAATAAGCAAACACATTTTCAACAAATTGTTGGGTTATGTGTCCAGATTTTTATGGGGATCAATTATCTATTGAAATAAAAATGGCATTTAATTGTTCCTATAACAAAAAAGTGGTTTTAGATAATCTTTTTCTGATTTCAGGTTCAGTGCTGGTGGAAAAACATGAGTTCCTGATCCAGAGCAGCTTTAAAGGCTAGCCCTTATGATACATGTCATTATCAATGTAACAGATGCCTTAAAAAATTGATGGAGAATAAATTGTTTTAAAAAAACTTAAAACGTTTATTTACACATTTTGTGTCAAGACTTAATTAAACAATTAATATAGTTTACAGAAATTATTGTAACCAATATTATTGCTGTTAATTGGAACATCCTTTTATTGTAAGCAAACACACCTTTCTATATGGAGAGGAAATCCAGGTTCAAATCCTGGTGGGGATCCCATATTAGCAGCAACTTAGATTATGTTCATATTGATTATACAAACAATACTTTTTGTTGTAAAAGTGTGTTGTATTTAATATGCAAATAAAATTTTCGTTGTTTTTTGATAATTTTCTCTATCTCACACACACTTACGCAGTAATTTTGTTTTACTTCATGTCATGTATCATTCGTATTAGGGCACCATTATTAGTTTCACAAGATATCAGATGTCAAAAACAAAGGCCCATAATTATGTCCTGGCAATTTATCATAATTATAAAACTTTTACTTGAAAAGAAAATGTTTTTTCTTTGTTTCTACTACAGAATCTAATAAAAACGTTATTTATCGTACTTTATTACAAAATCAGGATATACGCCGAATATCTTTTTAGCTCCACGGGCCAAAGGCCAGCAGGGCTTATGTCATGGTCCAGTGTTCGTCATGCGTGCGTCTGTCCGCGCGTTAACTTTTCCTTTAAACATCTTTTATCTTTAACATGAAGTACAAAAAAAAGTACCAAATTTTAATTGTTTTTGTCCATAGTCTTAATCTAAAATTCCAGATTGAGAAAGAAATAGCCCTCAGTAATGACACATTACAAATCTTTGAACAAAAATGAAAGCGGATAAAATTTTCATAATGTTTGTCCACTTATATACATTTCACTCTAATGTTAGTTTATCTTTCTAAAATATTTGTGTATATTTTTTTTCAATCTTATAAGATCATTGTGAATATACAACAAAACACACAAGTCCAGTATGCTTTCTTCCCACTTTATACAACTCATCATTTTTCATAACTGTTCCTCTGTTTTTCTTTTCTTTTCTCTTTAAAAAAAAACACCTATCACAAACAACCAAAGAAAAAACATATTAACCCAGTTTTTTGTGGGTTTTTTTTTCTTAATCTTAAGGAAACCAAAAAAGTATATATATTAGCATATCTTGTATAACATGTCTGAACTGTATTGCTTTGTACAATCACTTTGTTGTATGATCATATACATGTATACATTGTATGTACTATATTGAATAAAAAAAATGTAAAAAAATGTAAAAATAAAATAATTATAAAACTTTTACTTTGAAAAGAAAAGGGTTCTTCTTTGTTTCTACTACAGAATCAAATAAAAATGTTATTTTTCGTACTATATAACAAAATCAGGATATACGCCGAATATCTTTTAGGCTCCACTGGTCAAAGACAAGCGGGGCTTATGTCATGGTCCTGTGTTCGTCGTGCGTGCGTCCGTCCGCGTGTTATCTTTTCCTTTAAATATCTTCTTCTCCTAAAATGCTGGTCCAATTCTGATCAAATTTCTCAGGAATGTTCCTGGGGTGAACCTCTTTCAAATTTGTTCAAATTATGCCCCTGGGGTCAAATTTGACCCTGCCCCAGGGGTCACAAAATTGAAAATTTGCTTATATAAGGCCTATTTTGTGAAAACTTTCAAAATCTTATCGTCCATAACCATTGGGCCTAGGGCTATCAAATTTGGTATGTAGAGACATCTAATAGTCCTCTACCAAATTTGTTCAAATTATGCCCCTGGGGTCAAATTTGACTCTGCCCCGGGGGTCACAAAATTGAACATATGCTTATATAAGCCTATTTTGTGAAAACTTCAAAAATTCTTGTCCATAACCATTGGGCTTAGGGCTACCAAATTTGGTATGTAGTGACATCTAAAATAAACCTCTGCCAAATTTGTTCAAACAATGCCTCTGGGGTCAACTTGGACCCTGCCCCGAGGGGTCACAAAATTGAATAAACGCTTATAAAGCGCCTATTTTGTGAAATATTTAAAAATCTTCTTGTCGAAAACCATTCAGACTATGGCTACCAAATTTGGTATGCAGTAGCATCTTATAGTCCTCTACCAAGTTTGGTCAAATAATGCCCTTTGGGTCAAATTTTACCCTGACCCGCGGGTCACAAAATTGGACATTATATACGCTTATATCTTGCTTATTTTGTGAAAATAAAATATTCTTGTCCGTAACTCTAGGACCTAGGGCTACCACATTTTGTATGTAGTGAGATATAGTAGTCCTCTACAAAGTTTGCTAAAATTATGCCCCTCGGGTTAAATTTGACCCAGCCCAGGGGGTCACAAAAGTGTACATGTGCTCAAAAAGGGCCTATATTTAAGTATTTGCACATGCTGAGAATATTTGTTTCAGCCTTTTTTCAGCAGAGGAGCGATACAGGGCCATAATAGCCCTCTTGTTTAATAATTAAGACGATAAATGGTTTAAAGCTTGTGTTTGACGTCCTTGCTTCTGGAAAGCAGAATTGTTTAGGCATAAATGACTACTCTTTTTTTGTTAGAATCAACATTGATGCATTATAACTTAAGCAAAGTTGAACTCTTTAAAAACTCGATGACTGGGGGACTAAATTTTTCATGTTTGTTGTTTACAATTTTCTGAATATATAAATGTTAATGGTGTACAAATGCCATCTCTCTTTACAGGGAGATGGTGTTTTATCATAAATATCTAGGTTATTTTGTATAAATAAGACCACATAACAAATTTATATAGTATAAAATGAATTCTGAGCTATACATCTATGATGATGACATTATGTGTTTCGCTGTAAAAAAAATACAGAGAAAATAGACTACAGCTGCATGTCACAATAGTTGTTAAAGGGCATTTTGACAGTATTGCCCCGAACTTTTGCCCATTTTGAAGGATAATCTTATAAAAACTGATTCTTGGTTTAGCATGCATAGGGGATGGAGGAGCATTTATTGAAGCCTTTTAAAAAAGTTGGGTCAATATTGTGGAAAATTGAGTTTTAAAATGTATACACGATGCCTTAAATAAGTCAAATTCCAACAAATTCTTTGGTTTTTCATTTAAAAACAAGAGATGTGTTTGTCAGAAACACAATACCCCCTATTGCGCCGCTTTGAAGCCATTTATTTGACCTTGAAGGATGACCTTGACCTCACCACTCAAAATGTGCAGCTACATGAGATGCACATGCATGCCAAATATCAAATTGCTATCTTCAATATTGCAAAAGTTAGGGCAATGTTAAAATTTTCAGACGGAAGGACAGACAGACAGACTGACGGACAGTTCAAAAACTATATGCCACCCTACTGGGGGCATAGAAAACTGTGTTCTTAATTTGTTTATAGGTGTTATTGGTGTCTCCACAGTATTGGAATAACCAATTTACACCTAAGGCTAAAACAGGGCTGATCCATTATATTCACCACCAGGTTCATTTAAATGCTTATTGGGTCAAACATGCGGCGTGGGGATACGCGTCTGCCTCTGCCGCGCCACTTCTAGTTACAATTGTTGCCTGCACATTTGACCATATTTAGTGTTTTGGTTGCCCAGCTAAAGAGTATTGGCCTGGCCAGAATAACAACATCTGGAATAAAGTTGCCTAGGCTAAAATATAAAAAATATCTGCCAGAAGTACTGTATGGTTGCCATCATCAAATGCACAGAAAGAATTGTTTTTCAAATTCAATCAAGCTCTCCACTTATTCCATCCTGCGAAACCCTTTAGGTGTCTCAATACTGGTATTAGTTAACCCCACTGAGGGTCATATGACTTTTGTCTGTATACAGTTTGTGACTGCCTGGCTTGTCACTATAATGTTGTTGTTTTTTGGGGGGGGGGGATCTAGGTTGATTTTACTATTTCTTATATTACACCGAAGAGTTTTCCCTGTACCACTGTACAGTGTTGTTCGATTGTTTATGGTATAGAACCTAAACATATGGATTAAATCTCAAAGTTTGTCGCCCTGCAGAACATCCGCAATGTTGTACTGGTAATTAATGCAATTTAAGAAATACCGGTTCTTTAAGATTGAATAATGGTGTTGTTTACACTTCAAGAAACAACTAATTGGCTTTCTAAACATTTAATTAACATTTGATATTTTGTATGTAATGACAACTAATGTTTAACAATAACAGAAACAAATATTCTATTATATTACTCCTCAGAGATATTGGTCCTTCTATATCTATATTATCAGTTAATTAAGTGCAAATTTAATGGTGTGTAACCCGAACTATATTTTCGGTGTAATATCTTCCGCCTAGAGGCGTTAGACATATCCTTCCCACAATCGGGACACCTCGGACAATTCCGCCATATCGGCGATCGTCTCTCGGGTGTATTTGGTGGAAGGATTTGTCTAACGCCTCTAGGGCAAAAGTCCGGGGCAATACTGTCAAAATGCCCTTTAACAACTCTTGTGACATGCAGCTGTAGTCTATTTTCTCTGTATTTTTTTTACAGCGAAACACATAATGGCATCATCATAGATGTATAGCTCAGAATTCATTTTATACTATATAAATATGTTATGTGGTCTTATTTATACAAAATAACCTGGATATTTATGAAAAAACACCTTCTCCCTGTAAAGAGAGATGGCATTTGTTCGCCATAAACATTGATATATTCAGTAAATTGTAAGCAACAAACATGAAAATTCAGTCCCCAGTCATCAAGTTTTTAAAGAGTTCAACTTTGCTTAAGTAATAATGCATCAATGTTGATTCTAACAAAAAAAGGGTAGTCATTTATGCCTAAACTGTTCTGCTTTCCAGAAGCAAGGACGTCAAACACAAACTTTAAACCATTTATAGTCTTAATTATTAAACAAGAGGGCCATGATGGCCCTGTATCGCTTCACTGCTGAAAAAAAGACTGAAACAAATATTCTCGGCATGTGCAAATACTTAAATATAGGCATTATTTAAGCACATGTACACTTTTGTGACCCCCTGGGCTGGGTCACATTTAACCCCAGGGGCATAATTTGAGCAAACTTTGTAGAGGACTACTATATCTCACTACATACAAAATGTGGTAGCCCTAGGTCCTAGAGCTAAGGACGAGAATATTTTTAAAGTTTTCACAAAATAAGCAAGACATAAGCGTATATAATGTTCAATTTTGTGACCCGGTCAAATTTGACCCAAAGGGCATTATTTGAACAAACTTGGTAGAGGACTAAAAGATGCTACTGCATACCAAATTTGGTAGCCATAGTCCGAATGGTTTTCGACAAGAAGATTTTTAAAGATATCACAAAGTAGGTGCTTTATAAGCGTTAATTCAATTTTGTGACCCCTCGGGGCAGGGTCCAAGTTGACCCCAGAGGCATTATTTGAACAAATTTGGTAGAGGTTTATTTTAGATGTCACTACATACCAAATTTGGTAGCCCTAAGCCCAATGGCTATGGACAAGAATTTTTTTTAAGTTTTCACAAAATAGGCCTTATATAAGCATATGTTCAATTTTGTGACCCCCGGGGCAGAGTCAAATTTGACCCCAGGGGCATAATTTGAACAAATTTGGTAGAGGACTATTAGATGTCCCTACATACAAAATTTGATAGCCCTAGGCTCAATTGTTATGGACAATAAGATTTTGAAAGTTTTCACAAAATAGGCCTTATATAAGCAAATTTTCAATTTTGTGACCCCTGGGGCAGGGTCAAATTTGATCACAGGGGCATAATTTGAACAAATTTGAAAGAGGTTCACCCCAGGAACATTCCTGAAAAATTTCATCAGAATTGGACCAGTAGTTTAGGAGAAGATGTTTAAAGGAAAAGTTAACGCGCGGACGGACGCACGCGCGACAAACACAGGACCATGACATAAGCCCCGCTTGTCTTTGACCAGTGGAGCCTAAAAGATATTCGGTGTTATCCTGATTTTGTAATATAGTACGAAAAATAACAATTTTATTTGATTCTGTAGTAGAAACAAAGAAGACTCCTTTTCTTTTCAAAGTAAAAGTTTTATAATAATTTTTATTTTATTTTTTTTTTACATTTTTTTTTATTCAATATAGAACATACAATGTATACATGTATATGATCATACAACAAAGTGATTGTACAAAGCAATAAAGTTCAGACATGTTATATGTATACTTTTTTTGGTTTCCTAAAGATTTAGAAAAAAACAAAAATCTGGGTTAATATGTTTTTTCTTTGGTTGTTTGTGATAGGTGTTGTTTTTTTTAAAGAGAAAAGAAAAGAACAACAGAAGAACAGTTGTGAAAAATGATGAGTTGTATAAAGTGGGAAGAAAGCATAATGGACTTGTGTGTTTTGTTGTATGTTCACAATGATCTTATAAAATTGAAAAAAAAATATACACAAATATTTTAGAAAGATAAACTAACATTAGAGTAAAATGTATATAAGTGGACAAACATTATGAGAATTTTATCAGATTCCATTTTTGTTCAAAGATTTGTAATGTGTCATTACTGAGGGCTATTTCTTTCTCAATCTGGATTTTTAGTTTAAGACTATGGACAAAAACAATTAAAATTTGGTACTTGTTTTTTGTACTTCATGTTAAAGATAAAAGATGTTTAAAGGAAAAGTTAACACGCAGACGGACGCACGCACACACAGCGAACACAGGACCATGACATAAGCCCTGCTGGTCTTTGGCCAGTGGAGCTAAAAAGATATTCGGCGTATATCCTGATTTGTAATATAGTACAAAAAAATAACGTTTTTATTTGATTCTGTAGTAGAAACAAAGAAGAACCCTTTTCTTTTCAAAGTAAGTTTTATAATTATGATAAATTGCCAGGACATAATTATGGGCCTTTGTTTTTGACATCTGATATCTTGTGAACCAAAGAATGGTGCTCTAATACGAATGATACATAACATGAAGTAAAACAAAACAAAATTACTGCGTAAGTGTGTGTGAGATAGAGAAATTTATCAAAAAACAATGAAAATTTTATTTGCATATTAAATACAACACACTTTGACAACAAAAAGTATTGTTTGTATAATCAATATGAACATAATCTAAGTTGCTGCTAATATGGGATCCCCACCAGGATTTGAACCTGGATTTCCTCTCCATATAGAAAGGTGTGTTTGCTTACACTATAAGGATGTTCCAATTAACAGCAATAATATTGGTTACACTTATTTCTGTCAACTATATTAATTGTTTAATTAAGACTTGACACAAAATGTGTAAATAAACGTTTTAAGCTTTTTAAAAACAATTTATTCTCCATCAATTTTTTAAGGCAACTGTCACATTGATAATGACATGTATCATAAGGGCACTCTGGATCAGGAACTCATGTTTTTCCACAAGCACTGAACCTGAAATTAGAAAAAGATTATTTAAAACCATTTTTTTGTTATAGAAACAATTAAATGCCTTTTTTATTTCAATAGATTATTGATCCCCATAAAAATCTGGACACATAACCCAACAACTTGTTGAAAATGTGTTTGCTTATTTACATCTGTGAGTGCATGTGTTGGTACATGTGACAGTGAGGCGGTAAGAAACTGCAACAACTAAATCGAAACAAATATTCAAATAACTACAATGGTATGTTTCTTATGCTAGCAATTAAGTAGCAAATAATGAGAATAACAAAATATGACATTTTGGGCTGCACTAACTATTAAGATCCATATAATGTTCAATGAACTTTATTTACAAACAGGGCCGAGTTGCAACATTTTACAAGATAAAACGTTTGATTACTTGTACGGTAAGAAATAACACTTTTTAATTGATGTAACATGCATCAAAATAATCCCAAATAGTTTAAACAAAAAACACAGAAATATTAATTGACTAGATAGTAGATTGACATGAACAGACAGTAAAATAGAGTTTTGGAATGGTCATGTTCATCAGATCATGTACAAAATTGGGACAATCATAGCTCTACACAGTTTCCAACTAGTATTTTAAATGTAAAAGAAAAAGATAAAGAAAAAAAGATGTACACCGAACATATGCTTGGAAAGTTCTGGGATTCATTCATCAAAATTTCTTCAAGAAAGTATAATGTACTGAAAAGTTTAGCTTAATAAAAAAAAACACTTCACAATATATATATAATATTACAGATATTCACATATAAACATTGTTACTGAACTCAACAGAAAACACTTTAAAAGTTTCAATGACTTAACATATCGTTGTTGAAAAAAATGGGCCCTTGCTGCACTGGTATCAACACAATTATATAACGCGATAATTTGCTCATAAAATGTCCATAATCAAGAATAAGGTAAACATTGTGGGCAGTCAATCGTTTGGCATATGGGTGTTTGAACTAAATTGCATCCGATAAACAAAATGGCAGCAAAAGCTATTGATGTAATGTACATTTAAAAACCCGCAGAACTAGATATAATAAGCGCTTGGTGAAATTTACAATTAATTATGCTCACCATCTTGAAATAAAAAGTTCTTCAGCAAGCGTTGATTCTTTCTTGGGTCTGATGCGCAATACACAACTGATTGATTATTATGCCACTTGAAGTGATTAATAGTAATAACACATTAAATTAATATATCAGTGAACTAAATCTTGCAATAGACTAACACTAGTGTAAATTATTACATTTTTTGACTTGATACATTGAGATGTTTAACTATGCTGTTTACAAATTTAGATACCAGTAAGAGTGGGTCTTACTAAACACTGCAAAGACACACACAGTCTAGCAAAGGCTACAAAGACAAGTAAAGTCAGATCAAAACACAAATAAGTTAACCAGTGTATCCTTTATTTAATAAATTTAAGACTATTAGGGGAATATAATTCCAGGCAAGGTATAACGAAGGCAATCCAAGAGTTACAGTGGGTTTATTGGACCTTGCAGCATGTGTTTGACTTTGTGTACCTTTGCTACACTTTGTGTGTGTGTTTTTGTAGTGTTTAGTGTGAGCGTTACGGCATGTAAACAATAGCTTCTTTTAATTTTAGAGACATGTGATTAATGCTATAATGCTTCTTAAAATAAGGAAAAACGTTTCGGTGTAATGTTTAGAGAATGTTTTTAATCATGTTTTTAATTTATTGTAATTAACATGTACATGTTTTTTAAAATATATTCATATTTCTGTTTAAATGATATGCATCCATTGTTTACAGTGATTTTTGTATTATTAGCTAATGTACAATTCGGATGTAATCATTTGGGACCTACTGGCGGGAATTTTTATATGAATTTGACTGGTCATGATTAAAGGTAAACTAAGGTCAAAAGTGACGTTAAACAGCTATGCTGAAAAAAGAAAGGAAGTCTTCCTTAACTGGGCTCAATCCACTGACCCTTGGAGTAAAAGTCAAGCGCTTAAACCAATGGGCCATCAGTGCTTCCATAGTCAGTGGTTTATTTTATACTTTATACATGTATAAGCATTCCTTGAAATATCACACAATCAAACTTAACAATAAAAAAAGAACTCTCCCAAATTATTTGTGTCATTAAATGCAATATTGATAAATGTAAACATTCGATCTAAAAAGCTCCAATAAAACACAAGAATAAAATTTAATAAAATAAAAAAGTAACCCTCATTTTGGCTAGAATCATTGACCCCTGGAGTAAAAGTCTACCGCTTAAACCACTTGGCCTTCCATGCGTATACAATGAGTGATGTATTTTAAACTTTATGTAAGCAATCCTTGTAGTGTCACAAATTATAACGAAAACAGTCAATTTAAAGGTGCCAGTTGAAAATCAAGGATAGCTGAAATTATTCGCGTTCAGAATAAATCTGAGCCAAGAGTCTGCCAAAATAGAAATTATCAAAAGACTATTGCTGCAATTTATATTGACTACATGAAGTCATCATTGATAATTAATACTATAGGAGTACTCAATGTCAATACTGGAAACTTTCCATTTAAACACGTGTAATTATGTTGTGGGAATTCACAGATTTACACTTAATATTATTAAAGGAATGTAATCTTGAAACAGACGAGCTACAAACAACACATTTTAATGTTTCTTCTTTACGCCAGGTTTGAAACCGTCGGGCCGCCATCTTGTTTTCAAAAGTAGTTCCAAATCCAATATGCCGGCCGCCTACGTACATCAGAGAGACGGTGTGGTGTAGCCCACTGTCCGATGCGTTCAGATTGATCCTTCCCACTCTGGATCAGCAGACGATTTATTTCATAAATCAATCTTACGGAGGAATCCGAGATAGCCGATGTATCACGATTGGATTGATATCCTTCCACAAAATACACCCGAGAGACGATCGCCGATATGGCGGAATTGTCCGAGGTGTCCCGATTGTTTTCCATCATGGCGTTGGTAAACATAATAAACACGGAAGTGAAAAATGGTAATTAATTATTATCAAAAACAGGCCCCATCAAACCGGGCCAGCTGTAATATATAATTGGATGCAGTTTGTGCTTCAAAAGGAGCCACTTTTCATGTCAGTCTATTGTTCGTAAGAATCACTAAACACGTAACTTAGACTAACTAAACACGTTGCAATACTGTATCTTCGAAATAGTAAATAAATCTAAATCATAAATATTTATAATTAAATACCTGCTGAAATTTGAGAACGTAAACGATTTAAAATAAACGCTGTGAACATTACAAGGAATCGTACATGTAGGCCTACTGTGTGAGAGGATTAATCATTATCAGGGATAAAATAAAATGGAGTTCGAAGGATCTCACATTTTGAGGAGGACGTCATGGTATCTTGGACATTTGGCACTTTCATATATTTATTTAGTAGATACTGAAAATGCTGAATGTGCTAATTGCAACATCAAAGACGAGCAGGTGAGATTTTTACAGCTTTATTTTTCTTGACTTAATATTGTATGTTTTCCATTAAATTTATTTGCCAGTGTTTTTATCACCATTTTGGGAATGGGTCGGGTCCGTTTAAATTGGAAAATAACGTGTTCTTTTGAGTTAATTTGTGAGATTAATATTGTTGCTTTGATGATAAAAAATACTTTGAAATTGATAATAATAGTGATTTTAATAAGATATATTTTAAGGTTCAACTTTTTTAGCTTGACTTTGAGATAATTTACATGTTAATATAATTATTAAAAAAATAAAATTGTGTGGAAACCTTCCATTTGGGAATTTTTAGGTCCCATTTGCAAAAAATATATTTTTTTTTGAATTGGGAATAGGTCTCTTACCGGACCCAAATTTGAACGAAAAAAAACACTGTATGCTCAATTTTAGCTGGGCTGTTTTCAGGGAAAACCCTAGGTATTGTCATGGACAGCTCGTCGTCAGATGTCCGTGTCGTGCTTAAACCTTTACATCGGCTCTAAAATCAAAGTGCTTCCACCTATAACTTTGAAACTTTATACGTATATGCACCTTGATGATTTCTACACACCACACCCATTTTGGAGTCACTAGGTCAAAGGTCAAGGTCACTAACCTCAAATTTTTTAAAATAAATTTCATTTATTCAAAACTGCACCGCAGCTTAGCTTGGCACCAATTATGTGGTGCTCTTGTTTATATATAATTTTAAAAATGTGTTAATAACCAGAATAGTTGATGCATGTATAAATTAAAAGATACAGCCATGAACAGTGTGTTTTAATTTTTATTAAATATGCTTTGATTGCGTATATGCAAAACAATGAAGTCCATAAATTGTTTACTGATTTTTAAAATAATGAATGACACACTTCACATACCACTCTGTTTATGTACCAACACTTTATGTACCACTATCTGACACGTTATGTACCATATTTATAATATATAGAGATAACTCATTTAATATGAATGTGTGTTATTAATGAAATGTATTTTGTGTGATAGTATTTATGAATTTAGACTTATATATTGGCCATAGATTTTATTTTTTGCAGATTGTCTAAGAGTCACTGAGTGTCTTAGTGTAATTTATTAGCCCAAGTACATGTAGTACTTAATAAATGATTTATTAGTCTTACCTGAAATTGAAGTAAATTATAAAAATTCATTTGTCTCTTATCTTATCCTGACTAAGGATTATAAAGTCTAAAATGTTTGTATTACATTGTAAAATTGAAATGTGATACTTTGAAGAGAAGAGAGAATGACCTTAATGTTCAAACTGTAAAAAATCAAATTATTTCCATCTTTAGACTTTAATCATGTTTAGAGAATGACCTTGATTCATTAGGACTGCTATGAATGAATGGACAATAACACCTATATTTTATGTAGGTGGTACGTAAAGTTTCAAAGTACTGGTAGTACAAAAAAGGTCTGGTACATGTACATAAGGTGTTACACCCTAAAATGTTCATGGTATCAGTGTTTCAATAATGTAGTGTTTCTTATTATGTGTTGCTTGGGTTGTTTTGTGTCAAATTTCAAATTTGCATTTATTTTAAAGCATTTTCAGTCATTTTGTGAATACCATGTTTTTTGTAATAAGGTGAATTATGTTGCACATGGCGTCAAATATTAATTCATGGTCGCTGTGGTGTAGAGAATGTTGTCCGCTGGGCGTGGGTTCGATCCATACTCTGGGAGAGTTCTCGTTATCGTCTCCATGGACAACAAGTACTGGTGCACCAAGAAGAAGTAGTAGTAGTGGTGGTGGTGGTGGTGATTGTAGTAGTAGTAGTAGTAGTAGTAGTAGTTGTAGTAGTAGTAGTAGGTGTAGTAGTAATAATAGTAGTAGTAGTAGTAGTAGTAGTAGTAGTAGTAGTAGACTAGTAGCAGTAGAAGTAATATCAGTAGTAGTTGTAGTTGTTGTAGTTGTTGTTCTTGTTGTAGTAGTAGATCATTAATTAGTTAGTTGTAGTAGTAGTAAGAGTTGTAATGGTTGTGTTTGTATTTGTATTGAATTCTGATCATACAACACAATGATGCTGCTGCTAACGATGATGATGATGAATATGATAATGCTGCTGCTGATTGTGATGATGATTATATAATGGGATTTCGGTGTTAAAATTTGTGAGGTTCAAACACAAAACCTGTTGGATAATAAAACTTCTCATTTTATGACAAAAGAGCTAGATTGTAGAGTACAAAATAAGTATAAAATTCTCTAATAGGAAAGCTACCATTAAAGGACCATGTGGGCTTCATCAAAAGAAATGCATGACACAGTTATATCTCTTTCAAATGCACTCAATATTGCTGTTCCAATTGATATGCTCAGAAATGCTTCTGGATGGGCATACACCAAAGAGTACTTTCCTTCAATTATTTTTTTTAAAGACACAATAACAACACTGTCGCCCTTAGAAGGAATTCCGGACGCCCCCCCCCCTAAGATGTTCCCTCCCCAGACATTTCCCCACATTTTAGTTTTAGTGCTTACATCCCCCACCCCACAATAAATTTATAATGGTTTTGTTGAAGTATAATCTTGATTTATTATCAAAATGATTATTTTGCTTATGTAATCTTATGTAATTAACTTTTTATATGAAGCAGCTTGTTTGTTGTTTTCTTTGGATTAATCATTCATTATTTTTGTTAAACTGTTTAAGGTTCATGTAGAGGCTTCATTTTGAAAAATGTGGGACCCCAAGCATTGAACTCAAATTTGACTAAAGAAAGAGTGCCACATTGAAAATGTATACATATATGCTTTAAAGGATGTTTTTCCTTCAAATTGCTACCAATTTTGTACATCAACGTATCATACCATCCACAAAATCAATCAAAATACAAAGCGATTTTAACACTAAAATATACATTATTTTCAAAAATCTGAATCATGTTTATTCCAAGGATTTCGGCGGAAAATTATATAACTAGTGAATAATTTCGACATTGACGAGGGCAAGTTACGCTTAAATAGTAAAACAAGTTTACATATCTAGAAATATCAAAACTCGAACACATGTAATTTCATCACCATGGGGGCAGCCATTTGTAAATTCATAACATAGAAAGAAACAGTCTAAAAACTAACTCATCGCCTAATTGACATTCCAAACGGTTGACGATGACAAATGCATTGGATTGTAATCTTTCCGTTGATGTTTGCAAACTGCACGATCAGATCTCATAAACACTCAAAAGAATAACTATGTAAGAAGCATTTCACCAATGTTTACAATTGTTGTCGAATCACCATACTTATATTATTGCGCATAAAATAGTACGCTTACAGACTGACAGAAAGATCGATACGTAACTCCGTTAAATTCATCACGGTATACTATTCTATTGATAATATATAATAACACATCGCTTTAACAATCCAAAAGGAGAAATAATTCTTTTAAACAAAGTTTTTAATAACGAAAGTGAAAACAACGGAAGTTAGATGGATATTCTGTGAGATGCACTTCGGCTCCAGAAAAAACAATACAAATAAACTAAAAAAGACGTGTGGGGACAATTTTCAGCTGGAAAATATTTGAAATAGGGTAAGTGATGATATCTCTACGTGGTCATTTCTGTTATTGAGTGCGATCTCTTGCTGATTAATGTTAATAGTTGTTTTACTAGTTGCGAACCAACTGTCAAAATATGTTTGTGTTTTCTCAGGTATGTGTATACACATACCCGGTTTTCTCACTACTGCACGTGGTTTCGACCGATTTGTTTTGCACGTTTTTCTACGGAGCACAGCGAGGGCCACGCTTTCAAAATGGGTAGAAGTAATCGAAATATAAAATCAATCGGTTTGCCAATTTCTTTATAATTCTTTACAATTTTATATGTCGTCTGCAATCTATTTCAATTTTAGATGGTTTAAATTTGCAATTTGGTTGAGAGGTAAATAACAAAATTGTTAAGCCTTTGAAGAAGAATTGTGACTCTTACTATCCACCATACCTGGATTTTTATAAAGTAGTTACGTTTTAGTTATTTTTAGAACTTTGTTTAGGAAATTTATCCAAAATAGGCAGTTGAATAAAAACTAATTTGTTGTTTTATGACAATAATTTTCTGTGAAATGTTGCTAACTTGACCTTGTATATGTATATAGCTTTGTATTTATTCAACTTAAGGTAGTGCATATCCTTCCTAACTTTAGATTGAGATTTTGTAAATTAGTGTAAAAATGTATTGGTTTTAAACCAAAATATGAATAAAGCACACAAATATTGAATGTCAAAAATGTGTTTATGTTATTCTATCCGTCTTTAGCTTTAAAATGATATATAGTTTGACCATATTGTACCACATTGAATGAAGAAAAACCAAAGCGAATTTTTAATGAATTTTATCCCCCCCATGAACCTTAAGGAGTGCATGTAAATTATTAGTAAGTGCATGTTGGTGTACTAAAGGAATACTAGAGGAATACATGGGAATATTCTCAAAATCTTACACATGTTGTTTTTAATATAATTAAATAGGATCAATTGATGAATTAATTCAGTTTGAGTAAACTTGGGCTGGGTTGTGCAACTATAGTCATTTGTTGTTTTTAATCCAATTAAATAGGCTTCTATGTAACTGTCAAAAAATATGCATTCATAAGCATATAATCCAATTATTGGATGTCACTGATATTTTCAATTTTACTAGTAGCTTATTAAGACTAATTAAAACAGAATTGGACTTTCCTTGCAAAGTATTTCATTATTAATAATATAATTAGCTAATGTAATCAAAATGTATTGATATTTAATAATATAATTAGCTAATGTAATAAAAAAATATTGATATTTTAATAATTTAACTTAATGATATTAATAATATTTAAATTTTCCCCAAAAAACTAGGGCATGTAGATAGGAAGGATTTTTTTTTTGAAAATCAACAGTGTTGTCAGTGTTAAATATTTGTAAAGCTTCTTCAACTTCAGTTTTACATTTTATGACCTGCAACATATTCTATCCTAGTTTATTTTACTATGGTAAGTCATTAAAGCGGGTATATACGATTTTTATATGTGTTTAATTGTTATATATTGATAAAATATGTCAAAATAATACAAAATAGGCAAGAAAAATTATACATTAAAGCCGAATTTCATAAAATGCAGCAAAGACAAATTAGCGCCCCGAGCCGATAGTGACGTACATATTTTCCTACAATAACAGAAGCATTCGTCTTTGTATTAGGATCGGAGATAGTGTTCGTGTGTCGTATGAATAGATATCGTTGCAGGAATTCAAATAAACCGTTAAACTAAGTTTAGATGCACATCGTACATGTATGGTATACATGCTGGCGAATTCGGCTGTACAGCCGTTTTCAATTTCAGAATTAAATATCTGGCTTATTTCGCATTTTTCGACACATGTTCTTCTTAACTTTTATTTTAATTTATATTGAAATATATATATAATAAGTTTTTTACACAGTTTATATAAATTCATAAATATTTGACAAAATCGTATATACCCGCTTTAAAGTGTTATTTATTTCTCAACTATATAATGTGCTAATCTCATATAATGAATAACTACCCCATTTAAAGATAACACCTAATCTAAATTCATTTATACAATAGTTATAATTGTTTTATTGTAACATACTATTCCACAAAAAATGACCATCATAGAACATCAATGCTGTGCTTTATTAAATTTGTCATTGATCTCAATTATTTAAAGAAAAAATCAGGCACTTATAAAAAAAATATAATTAGGGTGTCAAAATTTAACAAACTGAACAAGTCAATTTGAACTTCTCTTGCAATGCAAATGGAGCCACTTGAAATATCAAATTGTTCCCATACTAGTCGGCAATATAGCTATGACATTGTGTCTATTCAAAACATGCATCAGACACACCTTATGAAACTTTTTAGGCGGTTTTGAAAACGCTATTTCATTGCATACTTTCGTCAATAAAGGATACATGTTGTTATACAACCGAAAGTGAAAGTACAGTAAAAAAAATGAATAAAGAGCGAAATTGTTGAAAACTAACGAAAATTTTAATTGATACTAACATAAGACCGTAAGACTGAACAAAATAATAATTAACTTTTAAATCATACCATGAACATTTACTTATAAAGCAAATTGTTCATACATCCGCGGACTTCTTTGTGTCGTAGTCATAAATGCCTCCAAATGGAGGTGTGTGATGCGTCTAAGTATAGAGGTGATAATAACGTAGTGACGTCACCATCTATGTATAGAATGGTAACTAGAGTAGTTGCGATTGGATTTACGATTATCGTAAACCGTTTTAATAACCCCCTCGTAAATGTCCTCGTAAATCGCTCTCGCAATCTACGATTTCTTTATTGTACTTTCGGTTTTCTTTGGGGTTATATTCAAACTGTCAACATCCGGTAGTGTGTTTACACCGTGTTGTTTTCGTAATGTGTTGCGGAAATTGGAGAAAAAGCACATATAGCAAACATTGCACAGAAAGCAAGATGGCTCACACGGGATCAATAGACGATTTATTTCATAAATCAATCTTTCGTACCGTGTTACAGTGGAATAGACGAGTTAACGCGTGACGTCACACGCATCTGCAAAGTTTAGACTCCGCCCACTGGTTGGCAAAAAGAGGTGGAATTCATATAAGCGCATATAGAGAAGGTTGACATTATCATCGTTTTTACTGATAATCATGAACTGTATCAAATATAATTTTACTATTTATGTCTGAATAAAACATAAGCATGCGTGGAAATTCATTTTTTGAACGATTATATTGTTGTTATTATTTGTTTTTACTAAAAACGAGCTCTGGAGTGGAACGTACACTATCTACGAGCTCGGTATGTGGTTACCACAAAAATCTCTACTAACCGCATTTTCAAGTCCATTTTAGATACAAAATTTCAGAAATGTAAATTCGTTTAGAATAAATTAAATTTAATGAAAGAACACAAATAAGGATGGAAACAAACAACAAATAGATCGCTTTTTGTTCGCAACATATAGTAACTGATTTTAATCTTAATATATCTGTACAAACTTACCTTGTTACACAACACATAAATTCATAAATCTAATTGTTTTATTTAATTGTGCACACCAATTTTGACACTTGTTTCAGCATTTCTAACCTGGTGTTTAATTGAACCGTTGTTCGTCACAAGCATATTATCTCGTTATGATCGGAGACTGCCCAGACAATTACACAGAAAACATGCCGGCGTCATAAACATAGGGACCTATACTTTAATTGGGTCCTTGCATAGACCACATGTGGCAGACTTTATGATACTTCCATGTCATCTCTTGGCATATTGAGCAGTCATATTGAGCAAGCCAAATAGTAAAGCCAAAATACGTAACATTTGCTTTAATAAATAATTTAACATATTAAAACAAGAAGATATTTGTCCGAAACGGATTAACAGGAATATGTGTATTTATTTGTTAGCCAGTTTAATCATAATAATACAGTGCTTTATGTCTTTAAAGTTAAAATATTGTTCAATATTACTGCTACACAATTGATGTATTTACCGCGGGTACCGGCAAATGTAAACTCGTCAATTTAGTGTAAAGATTATACGTTCTTGCATTGCACGTAACACCATCATGAAAACAAGCAATCACAATGGATAAACAGTATTTGCGTAAAATAAATTAAATAAATACATATATTTATCATAAAATGCTAGATTGTTAAATGTATCACTCCTTATTACTTGTTAAGAGATTTCTATATACATGCAAAGACAGTTCAATTTGCACAAGATGCAGGTGTTGTTTTTCACTGTGTGCAAAGTCCATGAACTGACTGGAATTGTTACTAACGTCGTTAGTGGAAATGGAATTTAGAAATGTCTAATCATCATGCTGAATTATCAACAGCATCATTTCTGTGGAACACTGCGATATGCCTTATATAAGTGTTTCATAGTTATGGTGCTTTTAAAATAGTTCACTATCTGCAAAGATTGGAATGGTACTTGTATACAGGTAAAATAAATAATTGTGCAGTGTTTATTTTACTAACATATTGTAGTGAAATAAGTTCACTTCCAACAGCCTTGCTGTTGGGCTAGCTCTTTAGCGACGCGGTTAAACTGTCTTGACTACCACTCTGGAGGTCGTGGGTTCAATGCCCGGCTTGAGCTCAGTATTTTCACATTAATGGCGACGAGGCAAAACCCGAACTGTGAATGCGGGAATGGGTCTGAGCTGTTTACTGGTTTCTGGGAGGGCCATGTGGATGCAAGACATGCTGTAGCGAGCGTGTCTGGGCCTTGAAACATTAAAAGGGGGAGGAGTGTAGTGAAATAAGGTCACTAAGGCTGTTGGGCTAGCTCTTTAGCGACGCGGTTAAAGTGTCTGACTACCACTCTGGAGGTCGTGGGTTCAATCCCCGGCTTTTGCTCAGTATTTTCACATTAATATCATACACTATCACATATAAATATCTATTTAACTCTTTGTATTAAAGCTTGATTCCTGAAAAAGTATGATGCTTATCAAGACACTGGAGTCTATTTCCCGAGTAGAACCAATACTTTGTGTCATCAGAGATGATCTTGAGGACCCTCCCTAATTCCCTCATTGCCATTGGGGATCAAAGTGGGACCTTCTGATAAAAGTAGCTAGACAGACACTATAATTATGTAATATTCCAGGGAAACCTTTTTACCCGCGGTATTGTCATAGCCAGCTCGTGGCCCGCCGTCTGCCTTCCGCATCGTGCTAAAACTTTGACATTTTGCTCTAAAATCAAAGTGCTTCCACCTGCAACTTTTTAACTTCATATGTAGATGCACCTTGATGAGTTCTACATGCCACACCCATTTTTGGGTAACAAGGTCTAAGGTCACTGTGACCTTAAAAAAATTCTGACAAGCTTTAATTTATTCAAAAGTGCATATAATCATTGATGATTCTGTAATACATGTAGTTACATATTAAAACAGTTACAATATGTGTTACTCATTTTTTTGCTTCATAAAACATGGTTTATCTCAATGCACATCCAACTCTCTCAGTAACGCTTGATTGGTCATTGTCGGCTTGGGTACTTCTTACATGTACCTTGGGTACTCTTAAGTATACTTAAATGTACCCCGGGTCACCGATTACCCTAAAACGATATTGCTTATCTTCCACAAACTAATCTTTAAAAACAAACTGTATCAACATGCTTTTTGAGTAAGAGTTTTGATAATATAGAGGCCATTGTACAGAAAATTTGACATGAATGTGAACATAATTAATAAAAAAAAAGCTGACAACTACCGATTTAGGGTTAAAATTCCCGGGTATGTTTTAGTATATTTACCGTACCCGGGATACATGTAAGTATACTTAAGAATACCAGCGGTACATGTAAGTAGTACCCGAGCCGTAAATGACCAATCAAGCCTCAGTAACTGTTCCTAAATTACAGTCACTATGTTGCCTTTTAAACTCCAACACAAAAAGGTCTTGACAAATGAAATGTAGGGTATTTGCACCATATTTGTCTGTATTTAATGATCATGTAAATAAACTTGACATGCAGAAAAATAATATACTTTAAACATAATTTTTATTTCCCCCACCACTATAGTGGGGGGCATATTGTTTTTGCCCTGTCTATCTGTTGGTTTGTCTGTCTGTTGGTTTGTTTGCTCCAACTTTAACATTTTGCCATAACTTTTGCAATATTGAAGATAGCAACTTCATATTAGGCATGCATGTGCATCTCATGGAGCTGCACATTTTGAGTGGTGAAAGGTCAAGGTCATCCTTCAAGGTCAAAGGTAAAAACAAGACACCGTCAGAGACGGGTAATGCTCCCCAAAGGTTTTTTTGGTCACAATATTGCACTATATATTCAGATAAAAGGAAACGTCTTGAGGGCACAGTAGTTGGGGGGACAAGAATATTTGTATATAAAATTTCAAAGGGACATAACTCTGTGAAAAATCATCCGACCAGAACCCGCTGATAATATGCACATCTCCTTTTGGTAGTGAAGCTTCCCATAAAGTTTCATTGAATTCCGGTCTTTAGTTGCGGAGAAATAGCCCGGACAAGAATTGCACTATATGTACAGTTAATGTAAAATTTCAAAGGGCCATAACTCTGTGAAAAATCATCCGACCAGAACCCGCTGATAATATGCACATCTCCTCTTGGTAGTGAAGCTTCTCATAAAGTTTCATTGAATTCCGGTCATTAGTTGCTGAGAAATAGCCCGGACAAAAATTGTACACGGACGGACGGACAGACGAAGCGGCGACTATATGCTCCCCCAAATTTTTTTGGGGGAGCATACAAAATCAAAGTGGCGCAGAAGGGGACATAGTGTTTCCGACAAACACATTTCTTGTTTTTCCTGCATGTTTCCTGCATACATTCATTTTTGTGTTTTTAAAAAATTATTTCTCCTTGTGAAAAATGCACTTCATCAGAAAATAAGTAGGTAACCATAAGTGCATTTTAATTGTGTTTTAAGTATATTTTCAAATAATTTAATTAACTTTTTGGAATAAACAAAACTGAAAAAGTACACACAAGTGTATTAAATTTGCATTAATTACATTTTCATATACATACATGTACCAACGCCTATTTATGAGCAGTAGTCCTAAAATGGTTTACTTATGGTTGACAAAATGCATTTTGTATTGCTATTATTTCAAAATATAGCTACCCATCCAGTTCAATATAAAACTGTAATGTTAAATTACACACAGTGACACTATGTGAAGTTGGAATATAACATATTTTCAACAATTATAATGTGCTTTTTTTCCTATTGTGTTTATTTGTTTGACAAAATTATAAGTAAAATAGATACTTGCATAAACAAATTCATTTCATGCTCTGAATGTATTTTTGTTAAATACTGTGTATACTTTTGTATTATTTGTACTTTTCTAATGTTTAACAGTGATGGTATTTTTATTATTTTCATTGTAATTTTAAACTGTGTGCAGGCACACATACACAGGGTTTCATTTTTTAGGATTTAAGAAAAAATCAAATTAAACACCCAGTGAAATCAATTAAAATGATACAATTATATATGCAATAGTGTTTATTTTACTTATATTTTGTACAAATTAATAACAGGTTAAACTGCATGTACTGCAGTGTTGAAAAAACACTGTTTATTCCCAAATTGATGTCTTATTCCAACTTCACATAACAGTGTGTTCCTAGAATAATGAAGAAATACTGGAATCTCAAATTGTGTCATATCATTGTTTCTAATATCTGCATCAGCAGTAACCCTTCTGAAAATGAAATGTGCTTTTTACCAAAATGCACTTAAAAAATTGCATTTTATCTGCACTTGTTTAAGCGAATCGTCTGCATTTTCTAAAGAGTACACTTTATTGCATTAATGAATTAGAAACAGATGAAGCCTTTTTCCATGTTCTTTAAATTCGGAAGTGTATTTTTCTTTTTTTTTTATAAATAATCCACTTTTTCTTAGACAGTGGAGTTTTAAGTACATCTTTTTAATTTATAAAATGTTTAAAGTGTATCTTTTCTAGGTTAGGACATATTTTTATATATAAGTGCTTTTAATGAAAATATGTAATAGAAACAGTGATATAAGGATGTTGCATGTTTACCATAATTTTATACACAGCTTATCATTCAAGGTATAGTCGAGCTAAAATTAAATATATATTTTACATTTAAGTTCGAATAAAAAAAATACACATTTTTTTCTTCAAGAGTTCCTGCTGTGTTCAACTGCATGTGTGTAATATAACGTATTCAGAATTATGGGTATGAGAGTCCCATCCACTGCTCCCGGGCCTTGTGGCAGAATCCAACCTTCATGCAAGTCTGTTGTTGTACACGGACTGGAAACCTATGGAATGTATCATGTGTTTAAAATTAACAGTACATGATAAAGCATTTATATACATGATTTGATTAACTGTGTTTAAATTTTCATTTATTTACTGTGCTCAAGTTTTCATCATCTATTGATTTTTTATTCACATATAGTTTATGTATCAAATAAAAAAAACAAATGAGGAATAAAAAAAGATGAAAAGTAAATAAATTATGATTGTACCATCCCTGTAAAATGAAAAATAATTTTAACTTTAATTATTTGACCCAAAATCTATATGAGATTTTATCACATGCTAAACCCTGTTACACATGTGTAATATACTTTTTAAGCGTTTTCATTGGCTTAGTTTTCGTTTATTGACCAATCGCATTTTGTTATTTCACCGAAATGACGTTGCAACGTCAAATGATGCCACGAAATGTAAACATCATTTGGGATTTATCATTATGTTTGCGTTAATATTTATTTAATTTGCTCATTTAAAAGCATGTGATAAAAAAGATCTCACACTCGTTGTCATATCATACATGTACCATATTTTATTAAACTCGTCCAGGAAATTCATTAGTAAGCTCGCCAAAGGCTCGTTTACATACAAAATTCCTTAACTCGTTAAATGAAATATGGTATGATATGACAACTCGTGCCAGATCCTATATGTAAGACATGATGTATTTAAATAAATAACATTTTTTCTACAACAGTTTAAAATCATGATTGAGTAATTGATTATAGAAATAAAGACATTTACCGATCATATGTTTGCTGATTGAACTCGTGAAGGCATGTCAATTAACGAAAGATGATCTGCTGATTCCATGAAGATCTGCCAGCTTGGAATAGATGTTTCCTTTGGCCAAAAATCTTTAACTGATGTCAGTGATGAGTACCTGTTGGTGTAGTACAATATGAAAAAGTGAATAATACTAGTCTTCTAATGTAATGAAAATACTATAATATGTTACTGTTGTGTATGTGTGTTCAAGAACAACAAGATATTTTGATAACTCAGTAATTGATTTGTTATTTCATGATGATCATCTGTTTGGTGTTTTGTGGTTGAAGGTTTGATACACATGTAGGCTAACAGTTGCCTAACTGGGCACATTTTACAATCCAACATAATTTAGCAATGCATGTATCGTTCTGACAGAATATTAAATAAACATAATACAAAGAAAAGGAATAGATTGCAACGAGTTGTATAGCGTTGATAACAAACATTTACCAATATTATAAAAAACAAGGCTCCATTGAGTACTTATCCGAACAAAAAAACTTCCGAAATCACATGCAAATTGCAATGGAGATAAAAGCTTACAGCAAAATTAATAATTGCATAATAATTTGAGCGGCGGGAAGCGCATATACTTCAGCTGCTGTTGAACAATGTAATTGAATCACACACATAATAAACACATAGGGTTTTCACGTATGATAAATTGCAATTTATTTTGATTTATTCATCCTTATCGAATTCGTGACTTTCCAATAGACCATAATTCCTTTTCGAGTTGGTGACTTCCGGTTTCCGGTGTCGCGAATTATTATTTGGACTAAAGAAACAGAGAAACACTGCGTACTTGGTAAGTGGTTTCATATTTATGATAATAATCTATTAATTAATAACATTCAAATGTTTATTGTGTACTTATATCTAAATATTATTGCAATTAGTGTGCTGTTTCAATTAAAGTCGAAATTATAATTTCGGAATTCAACATTATGCTTAGTGGGTGGGGTAAATTGAAAACGTTCATCTAGTTGAATACAATACAACAAAACACAGTTCTCAAATGCTCAAACATAAAAAATAGCATTTTCATTTATTTTAAATATTATGTGTTGTCAAAAGAAGAATATATTGTTTTTGTATACTGTTGATCAGTTTAAAATTGGCGAAAACGTACTCAGACTCAGTGAAATATTTTTTTTTAAACTTGTTAAGTTGTTTTAAAATACTACAATGCTGTCTTATAGGTTATTGAACAACCTTTTTCTGAACTAGATTTTAAATGATAACTGGTTCATTTTAACAATTTCTATTTTAAGATATCCGATGGATCCTCCTCCTCCCATCAACCGCTCACCACGGATTGCAGGAGGCTACACAGGAACAGTTTAGCAGACCCGCAGCTTTTATGCCATGAATTATTGACACATACTTTAACCCTTATTTTAGTGACTTGCTTAACACGAACGAAAAAAAGTTAGAAATTTATATTTATGTTGAACTTGAAAATGCTATTAAATGTTCATAGATGACACAACTAATGAGCGTGTGTTAATTATTTCTTATTCATACACTGTTACATACATGATAGATCTTTTACATTATTAATAAATTGTATTTGAAACAGAAATAAATAAATGAGTCGCATTTTTAAGAAAACTGGGCTTAACGCATGTGCAGTTCGCACAGGCTAATCAGGGACAACACTTTCCGCTTTAATGGTATTTTTAGTTACAAGGAAGTCCATCCTTACCGGAAATCAAGTTTAGGCGTAAAGTGTCGTCCCTGATTAGCCTGTGCGGACTCCGCAGGCTAATCTGGGATGACACTTTACGCACATGCATTAAGCCCAGTTTTCTCAGAACAAGGCTCAAATGTAAATTTTAAAACATGTGCTCTTTGTTATGACTAGACACAATAGGGTTGTAACCAGGGAAAAAACCAGACAATTGAAAAACATAAATATGACAAAACTTGTTTAATTTGAACATTTCTGGAATAATTTATACAACAAATTTTGGACAAATAAGCTTTATTAATTTAGAAAATATTTTCTCGAAAAATGTACCTCGAAAAATGTACAGTTATCACAGCGATATAACAGTTATTACAGTCAGTGTTTCTGTTGATCATCATTTAAATGCTGACAGGAGTCTCTGGTTGCCACTGTCTGAATGTGACCGGTTGTTGAAAGGCCAAGTACATAGCAGAGTAACACAATCCGTGCCTTTTTTAGGGAAATTGGGGCCAATGTTGTACAGTTGACCAAGCTTTTTCAACTGATAGGCCTTAAGGCTTGCCACGCTGTTGTAATCTTTCAGAGTCTGCTGTAGAGTTTCGAGTTGCTGAAAAAAAATTTATAACAAGTGCTAAGAAAATGGCTTACTATGGTCTGTATTCACAATCTAACATATTGTTTCTGCAATGAATTTAAATAGGAAACTTAAAAAAGCTACAACATATCGTCCCCTCCCCGCGAAAATGAAAAACCTTAATATTTACAAGAAGGAAAAAACTTCTTTTCTTTTAAATTACAGAACAAAGCAAAAATTTTGAATGATGACTTTTTGAATAACTTTACATGTGTCATAATATTTAAAGTAATGTGTGATTTTTTTCTGTAAAAAATATGAGAAAATTGTCTAACTCAAGCTTTCAAAGCTTGAGTTAGACAATTTTGTCATATTTTATCATCTGCCGCATTTGCTTTGGAAATGTTCGCATTTTCTATGGAAATTTTTGCACACATTTACATGGGTATAACTTTGAAAGCCGATTGGATAGGACCTTGAAATTCTTCGCGGAACAAGCGGGTCGTTTTCACAATTGCGAACATGTAAAAACCCATTTTCGCGCCAATCTGAGATTGGCCATGTTCTTAATGATCTAAATAATGTTGTTCTTGGGTACTTTGTACTAATGTAAGAAAAAAAGGTTTTGTAATATTCACTAATAGTATGTACATTAAAAGTATATGTGCATGCATACAGTACCATTGATAATTGTACTGTAGTGGAAACTTCATTACAAGTGCAGGATTGTTCTAGGTGCATATTGTAATCCCAATAGTGATTTTTACCAAACATTATTTTTCAAGGGTGGGTATACAACGCAGATTTTAGGTCAGCCAATACAGAGAAACCAACAAGGATTTTACCAGGATTTCACAATCTTTGATGATTATTTATTACAAATCATAAAAAAGGTTGAAATGAATATAATAAAAATATTGGTTAATATAAATATTTATTTGAATTAAGAAAATTGAAACATTAAAAGATGGCAAATAATACATTGATTCTGAAGTGAATATTGTTATTGCATGGTTACTTCTCATACTTGTAAAATATTCAGTCTTTTCATAATAAGTTGAAATGATATTTAAGAATATAATTATACCAAAAATAATAACAAGAATTGTGAACAGAATAGGTTAATTTTTTAGGCATTTGATTTTTTTTTAGTTTTTCAGCTCATATTTTTCATTGATTAATTGTATTTAGTATCTTGATGAGTTTCTGTTTGTAAATAAAACTACCATTTATATATAATGTAGTATCAAAAAATATTGAATAGACACATGTAATAAGTTCAAGTGCATGGGTAAAAACAAAACAAAAAAACATTAAGACAATGTATGTAGTTTCATATAAATTCATTCAAAAACAAGAACATCCACACTTTCAAGTAATACATGTTAACATAAATTGTAGATAAGAAAAAGTCAAATATATTATCTTTAATATTTGTTTATTCAGTCCCCTATTGTGTAACAATAGTAAAAGGAGGTATCACATTAAGAGCCCAATAAACAGGTAATTGTGGTCTGACACCATGACAACAATTACCCTGCTGAAGACAGTATTACACAAGCAAGTTGGAACGAGATGTCATAAAGTACCCAAGATACTGATCCTGTTACTGATAAGTTTTGTTCAAAATCAGAATCTGCACACACATCTAGAGACAATTACTTGAGTGCAAATACACAAAATCAAATATAAATAAGGTAAAATACCCATCAGTATCAAACAAACAAAAACATTTTGTAAACATACTTTATCAACCGAAGTTGATTGTTTTCGTTGTTGCAACAGACAAATCTGTTTACATTTGACCGGAAGTCACCAACTTGTCTAGCCGCAAGGAGTTATGGTCTACTGAATATAGCGAATATAAACAAAGGGCAGTAACTGACATATTGATTCGAACGTTAAATATTTTGCAGAAAGTAATCAAGGGATAAAAAACAACATGTTTACTTCCTCTGTATTGTCGTCGATAAAAAGACGGAGCCAAAAGCTTCTTATTCGGCGTCTATATGCACAACATACGCGGCGTCCATTTTGTTTTCAACGTAACTACGACTGCTTCTTACGTCTCGTAGACTTACGAGAGAATTCTACGATATCGTAAGTTGCGAAAGTTTATTGAAACGCAAAATGGCAAGTTGCGATAATCGCAACTGGTTTACGAGTCGTAACATACTTACGAGAGCTTATTGAAACGGTTCCCAGGAAGACAATTAGGTATAATAAATCTTCACCGGTAAAGTCAACAAAACGAATATCTTGCACAGAATATTATAATTGCAGTTAATCTTAATAAAATAACGGCAATAATGAGAAACTAATATTGTTAAAAAACTGTGCAGGGACATCAAATACTTTTTATCTTCACAACAAGGGTCTAAAGCATGCATAAAAAGATAGAGCTATTATTTTTTTAGATTTCGTTATGCTATATGTAAGGACACATTGGTTTACAATTAATTGTTCACAAACTGATTATATTTAATAAGACTTTGACAGGATTTCACACAATACAGGATTCCCATACCAGTTGAGTGAAAGTCCCTTGCAAATAAAAACTCGGTATTTCGTTCATATTGATCTTTATCTGTACACTTGTAAAGTTTCATAATAAAAACAATGTACATTAAGCACAGTCATATGAAGATTGGTTTGTTTTACATTCACCAAATCTTTGGTGAAAAAAGGTTGTGTTCATTAACGCCACCTTGCTATTGATGTGTGTACCATGTATCATCATGCATCTTCTTCAGACTTAGATAAAACAGATAATACTCTACATATAATATACATAAATTCAGCAAACAAAGTATATTCTAAGAAACTGCATCAGTTAAGTTTGTTGTGTAAAGTTGTATCCCACTGGAAATGCAGCCTTAAGTGCGATGATATGTGACACGAACAGGACTGATAAACGATCCCAGAACACCATACTTGGGCATTATTTCATTAATTATATAACTTTTATGCATATTACCGAGAAAGCGTTAAATATAACAAGAGGGTTTAAAGTTGCTCACCTGAGATACAAAGGAAACGACCTGCTCAGTGCAGCCCCAAGATATAATCAGAATAAATGTTCTGACCAAGTTAAATAAAGAGTGAACTTTAAACGTTACTTTTAGAGGGCTAACAAGGTTTTACTATAAATATTATGATAAATTCCCCGACCCCTGGTGATCATGTTTTTGAACAGACCGGAACTATTTTCGAACTGATCCAATAGTGCGTTCAGTTACAGCGAACGTTCGCAAATTGAAAGCTCGGTTCGCAGCGAACCGAAGCGAACCGAAGCGAACCCACTCGGGAGGTAGTTCGCTAGCGAAACCAAGATGGCGGACATATAAGTCGTTGTTGTTCAGTGTAACTTCGATATTTTTTTTGTAGTACATAGAATGAATTGAATAATAAACAAAGTGTATAGGAGGTTTTGGGATTCCGATAATGACGCCAAGTTTGCGCATGCTCAAATTTTGGCCGTCAACAATGCGGCCATTCTGCTATTGTTTGCGTTTGATGAACCGCATCGTGATAAGGTTTCAATCATATTCGCGACCCTTTTTAAGAACAACAAAATACTCAGAAATTGAAATTCTTTCAGATTAAATAGAATCCAATGAACGAACACAAATAAGGACGAAAACAAACAAAAAATTGATTGATTTTATGTAATCAACATAAAGAAACTGATTTGAACCTATATGTCTGTAAAAACTTACCTTGTTACAGATTAACTAAATCCTCTTGATACATGTAAATGTTTTATTAAAATGTTCACACCAATGTTGACACTCTTATTTCAGCATTTTTAACCACCCAGTGTTTAATTGCCCATTTGTTCATCACAAACCGATTATCTCGATATGATCGGATACTGTCCAGACAATTACTAAGAAAAAAGGGTGTCATAAACCCAGGGGCCTATACTTGTATGTCTCTGTATGGGGTCATAAACCGCAGGTGTCTGGTCATTAAACACGATTTATGATACCTCCATGTCATCTCTTGGCGTGTTAAGCCAAAAACTTAACAGTTGCTTTAATAAAATATTTGAACATATTTTAAAAAATAGACGTACATTTGTCCGAAATGGATCAACATGAACTATTAAGTATATATATATTAGCCAGTTTAAACCAGAGACCTACGTCTCTTTTTAAACATAACAGTAAAGTGTTTAATAATAACAATACATTAAAAAATATTGTGGAAATTTACTGCTACACAATTAACGTATTTAACGGGTACCTGCAAATATAACGTTTAAATATCGTGCATTACTACAGTGTTCGAAACATCATCGTGAAAACAAGCAATCGCGTTTGATCATAATATGGATATAAAATACTTGGGTAAAATAAATGTATAGATTTATGGTATAATAAAATGCCAGAATGTTATCGCTCATTATCACTACAAAAGAGTTTTGAATATACATGTACATTCAAAGACAGTTCAATTCGCAAAATATGCATGTGTTTTTTTTCCATTTGAATGCTAAAATGTATTAATATTTTCATTAAATGTAAACGAAACGAAAATTCATTCAATGTAAAAGAAAATTACAACTACATTTGAAGATTGTAATGTATTGCGCTATTTTAGGGCTTTATTTTATAAATGATTCAATGCACCTCTTACACTTAATTTCGATCGCTAATGAAAAATAACACTATCGCATCCACACCACTTATAATTATAATAAAACTATTATAGGTTGTATTATTTTTTAAATATCTTTTATTTAAATCTTAATCTAAAAAAGAATACGTGTATTTATAGTTTTGTATTATGAAATTGTCAGTATTTAGTCTTCCGACGACCTTTCCTCTGATACAATGTTGTTATTCGCGATTTCCTCCATCAAAATCGCAATCAATTTTCTGTGAGCCGCCATCTTGAAACGTTCGCGCCGAACTTATCGTTCAATAAGACCGAATCGGAAACGAACGCTCATTGGCGAACGTTCGCAGTAACTGAACGCACTACAAGATAACATTAAAACACGTTTTCTGACCAAGTGGCATAAAGATTGGGCAATAAATGTGACGTTTAGAGTGTTATCAAGTTTTTACTAAAGGCATATAAGGTAAAATGCCCCGCCACCCGGCGGCAATGTTTTTCAACCAACCGGAACCATGTCCGAACTCTTCCAATATATGATTGGGAAAAAGGAAAAATGCCGCGCCCCATTGCGGCCATGTTTGTAAGAAATCGGAACCATTATCAAACACGTACAAGATATCATTAGAACAAATGTTCCGAACAAGTTTCATGAAGATTGGACAATAAATGCTACTTTTAGAGTGTTAACAAGTTTTTACTAAAGGCATATAAGGTATGATGTCACGCCCCCTGGCGGCCATGTTTTTCAACCAACCGGAAACATTTCCAGACTCGTCCAATATATCATTGGGACAAATCTTCTGACCAAGTTTCAGGAAGATCGGACAATGTGACTTTTAGAGTGTTAACACATTTGTCTGGATCCGTATGAAATATGCATCTCTGAGATAGGAGATCTGACCTGTGAGGAAGTTTCCTGGAACAGTCGTAAAGGAGACAGAGAAGGTCTTTGAACTAGACTCTCCTGGGCCACCAAGGGGCAACCAGGAAGATCTGGCAAGAGCTACCCTGGTCGCAACCAGGTCGACAAGTGGATAACCGAACGTGAGAAAAATCTGGTTGGCCACTTAATGATGAAGTGTCCAATCCGACCGAAGGAACTGGTGTTTGCAAGACAAACCGTACGAGAGGGCGTTGAGACTACCTGGTATGTGTTTGGACGAGATAAATGTTGAGGATCTTGCAAAGAACGAGTAAGTTCCTGGTTTCCGGGAGTGAGAATGTGTTCACCCTTGTGCCTAGATGTAAACCAAGACCCATGTGTTGTCCGTTGACACCATAACACAGGAATCGCGAAGATGTGTTCGAAACAAGAAACATCTAGAACGACTGCTCGCTTTCCGAGATTGTTGATGTGCAGGTGATACTCCTTAGGAGACCATCTACCTGAGATTATCAGGCTGAGTGGTTCCATGTAAGCGCCCCTAACCTTCCCAGCTCGCATCCGTATGAGATGTAAGGAAGGTTGTGGTGGAAGAAGCGGTACTCCTGACAAGAGAGTCCCATAGTCTAGCCCGCACTGAATATGGGGAACTAAGGATGAAAGGATGGGAATCTGTTAAAGCAGATTGCCCTAAGATCAAGTCCAACAAGACGAGCGATAGTGCTGAAGATGACGTATAAAAATACGTCCCAGTAGAAAGATCGGTGACCGTACCGGAAAAAGACCGACCGGTGACCGGAGTCACGTGGTCAAGGACGGGTATGGAACAGTCCCGGTAAGTCGAACTTTCTCCACTCCGATCAGACTTGAAAGTCGGTGACTAAAAAAAATGTTAACAAGTTTGAGTCTTTAACCAGTCTCAGTAGCCGCTTTTCTTGAACGAGGAAAAGGCGACTGTAAAATCCTGGAAAATAAGTTGCTTGAACCATTTCTACCGCCTGTTATTCCAAGCGTCCGAGAATGGAATATGGAATATGTGGATGCGGAGATACTAGATGTATGGAGAAGCGGGAAGGTTAAAGCCTTATGTAACAAGGGACTAAATTTATTTGGCGCCATTTATTAGCGAGGTGCCGAGGTATGGCTGCGAATGGTACCTCCGGATGTGGTGGCGATAGAAAGGGGGGGGGTTACAAACGCGTCCAAGATATCATTGGGTCAAATCTTCTGACCAAGTTTAATGACGATGGGACAATATTGTGGCCTCTAGAGTTTTGACAAGGTTTTACTATAGCCTTATATAGCCATATAAGGAAAAATGCCACCCCCCCCCCCCCATTAATTATGTCCAAATAATAAAATGTACAAAACTAATTCAACAAAACACATGATTGAAGGTCTTACAATATTGTTTAGAGTGATGGCATTGAATATTTGTATTTATGGGTCTATCAGTTAAAGGAGAATAGAATCATCGATGAATACAATTCTGTGATCACAATACTGTCGTTAAGTTTCTTCTTATGAAGATTTGCCAAATATTAGCTCCATATACTCAACTCCATACGCGTACACGGCTTCCAAAGGCCATACAAATTCATTAAATTGCAAACAATAGCCTCAAGTTAATTATTTTCGATGGCAGCCGCGCTAAGCTTTTGTTCGTGCGTGCTACCAATCGTAACGTTTTGACAAAATTTAAAATTGTTGTAGGCTTATTACATCAGAACATTTAATTTCAAAATTCCACTTCCTTCTTCGTGTCACTTTATTATTGTTTGGTTGCTGATATTCCAAGCTGATAATAAAGATTCGTACACACTCTACTGTTTACAGCGTGTAATAAAATAACACTCACAATAATACTCACTGTCTAAGTGTCGTTTCTGAAAAATGAAGATAATGGTGTGCATTAGGTACGATTCGTCAATTTTAGACTCAAAATAGCGTCATTGAAAAACTTTGTGTTTGTTATCAAGATTTCCAGTATTATAAAAATGACACAAAAGTGTATTACATGGCACAGATTAATCAGTCATGAAACAGCCAGTATGCAGATGTCAAGTTAGTCAAGACTATCAGCAAAGGAACATTTGAACACCATATCAGTTTATAATTATAATGCACTTCACAGATTTATCAAATCTCCAAACAATAACAAATAAAACCCTGTCACACGGATGAGACCTTCACATTTGTATTATGCTCTTGTACAAAGTACATGCTGAAGAGAAGTGTCCAGTCTAACATAATCAAGAGTCAGCGTTCAAGATGAAAGTGACTCAACCGTAAGTGAATATGGATGACAAAACCAAGACCCTGCAAATGTATATTTTGTATCTTTAAGCAATTGGTGTGAATTCTGCAACACTAACAGTTTTCATAGCAAATACAATATAAATGGATTTTATTCTGAAAAATGGCGTGTTAATTTTCCCTAATGGTTGTAATTTAGTACAAGGACTTTGAAATAGGAAAAGGGCGCAATTATATTTTGTCCACACAATAAATGTTCATGCATAGTTAAAATATAACGAAACAGATCAAATAAGTCAATTTGGTAAATATAACTTAAATTTAATGTACCACTGTCGACGACTTTTTTAGATTTGAAAGTACTCTTTGGGAGTTATAGTGTGATTTAAATTATTTACAAATAGACTGAGTCGTCTCGCTTTCAAAGGACGAGTTATTAAGGGAAATGAGAAAATAATAAACTATAACGGCATAAGATTATTCATCAGATAACTCAATACTCTCTTCAAGTAATTAAATTTACAAAGCTATCTAGAAATTGTTAAAGCATGTTGTTTTGCATCAAAACGTAATACATGTATAAGTATAGCTGTTATTACATTTTCAAAAATATAACATTTCTCTGATCGTACCTTGCATGAAATTGTATAATGATTATGTGTTATATTATGAGTTGATATACCACAAAACAACAGAAACCATGATTCAAAATAATGATTATCGCCTTGTTAGGGTCAAAACAAAGCATTTGGGGTTTAAAATTGAAGGCACGCCAGACCAAAAGTTTAGGAAAAGCGTAAGCAACGTAAATAAACACGTTTGAAATCATATAACATTCATAGTTACTCCAAACAAGATTTAACTTTGGGAAAACTTATTGCAAGGGTCAAAGAAGCACACGTGCAGGATATGAAGCTGTTGAAAATACACGGAACTGTCTATTGAAGGAAAATTGTGGGAGACATTCTTATTATACAATTTAGCACCATGTTTTGATAAACTTATATGATATGGCTAATTGATTGATGAACAAGTTACTATTTAAACATTTTCAAGTACGACGGAGAAACTAAACACATTAATGGTTTTAAATTAAGAGGTTATGCTTACAAACAATTTTATAATTACATATTTTAAAGGGGCCCATTAGATCTGTTTAATTTACAATAACTTAAATTTATCATCTATGTGTATGTTTTCTTTTTGTTCTCCGTACAATTAACAATTTAAAATAATACGTATTTTGCTTAAATTTCTCCGACGACTTGAAGAAAGGTTTATACGGCATTGAACTCACCCTGTAGACTGCTTAGTGTTTTGACTTACCCCGATAACAAACCTTAGACTTGGGTAAGTCGTTGATGTAGTATATTTAATAACTCAAAAACCGTTTTCACACACCGAAGCGTAAACATAGATGAAAAATCAATTAGAACACATTTCTGAAATGATAACTGCGATTATATTCATGATGTTTTACGAAACTTAATTTTATCAGCAAAAATAATGTAGAATAATTTGTCGCGATATCAAATGATTACACTGATCTTTCCATCCCATGTACGGTTAAAAAATCACTAATAGTGGTATCGCGTTTCGATTTCTTAAGCAAACAAATTCCTTTGAGTATAAATATGCTATCCTGATTAGTTAGCAAAACAGGCTTTTACATTTACCATCTTATCTTGAGTGAAATTCTTCGTTTTGAAGAGGCATTTTCTGACAAACAATTAGCTTAAATTATTTCCGGAAAGGATGAACGTGACTGTAATTGATACCAAATTAGTATACATGCTCATAGTGTAAAACTTATTTTGTGACACAAGATGTTAATATGTCAGTGACTTAATGTAGAAGCCTAAATGACTAAGTTACCAGCTATTTCTGGGAGATATTATCATAGAAGCATACTCAATTTCGACTCAAGTCAAGGTTATTAATTGAAAAATAGTAAATATCACATATATCTATCCTGTACAGAAGTAGATCA
Organism: Dreissena polymorpha; assembly: GCF_020536995.1. Taxonomy (NCBI): domain Eukaryota; kingdom Metazoa; phylum Mollusca; class Bivalvia; order Myida; family Dreissenidae; genus Dreissena; species Dreissena polymorpha. Next base: position 78,082,165 of record NC_068358.1, read on the forward strand.
ATACAATATTGGATTTAACAAAGCAACATCAACTTATTCTCTAAACATAATTGGTAATTATGATTTCGGCACACGTTTTCAGCACGACATATTTCGTATAATAGGCAGAGGCGCAAAAAAGTATTTCACTAAAACTAATTGTAACAAAATATAACAAACATGTGTTTCTCTTTCAGAAAAAACATTGATAGAGTAAAGCAATTAAAGACAAAAGAATCGTCGCATGTAAATCTGAACTAATGTAAACACGTGTTCTCTCGAGCGCAGAAATATTTCTAAGAAAAATCAATATTTCTTAAAAATTGCGTTGGACAAATGATCATAAGCAATTATGGGAATTTAATTTTTTTGTACGATGAAGTTATTGTCACTTGCATAGCGGTATTTATACTGTATAAAATGTCAGTTAATTATCTTCGGGAACTTCATCACAGTTTATGACCTTTTATTGCATGAATTACGGCGAATAACATTATTAAGTAAGTTTCATTCAAATGTTAATGGTTCATAAAATAGTTGAAACAAAATAAATGTTACATTTACTATATTTACATATCTTAAGATTATAATATATAAATTGTATATATATGTCAAAAGTCATTCTTTGCGGTAGACTTACATGTTTTCTGAAGCAGACCTTTTATTCATTGGAATTTACGCATTTTGTGGATACTTTTGAGTACATGTTTACGAAAATAAACAGCAGACTTTTAGCATGTATGGCTTTCAATATAACAATTATTATCATCAAAATATTTAATCTATTAAGATACAAACATTCAAATTTCTATGAAGATTGTCACAATGTGGAGTAAAACATAAACGAGTATTACATATATAAAAGATTTAAAAATAGTTATTATTACTTGAATAAATCCCACCGATAATATATATGTTTAGTGGAAAAAACAAACACAGATACAGTCGGATAACATAAAACTGGGCAGTACATGTTTAAGGAAAAACAATAAGTTTGCGTTTCCAATTTGAATTTAAAATCCGGAAAATATGTTGTAGAACTTTAAGATTATGCGCCACAAGGACAAATAATAAACAAACTAGCTTTTTCCAACTTTTACAGTGTGTTCTATAATTCCATGATATATGTATTTGATGTCCCTATTGAAAAAGTACCAAAACATAAACAAATATCGTATGATTAATACATAGATCATTTCCCGTAAATGTAATGGGAATTATTTTTTTTACTTTTCTGTATGCTTTACATTGCAGCGTAATTACAGAGACTTTCTTTTTACGGCCTATGAAAAAAATATTTAACAAAACTGAAACAACAAATACAGTTTAGAATCACACATATAATCTCAAATATTCAACCTAGCTATAACTAAATGCCTACTTTTCGACTTATTTTTTAAATTATATAATCATACTTGAATATATTAAAAGCATGAACAATAAAAAGGACAGTAACATACATTCAGAAAATGAGTTTCCTCAGAGCAAATAGTAACAATTAACGATATCAAAGTCGATTTCTGATCCGGGAATAGTTTCTACATTATTTCGTTTTCGTGAGGCACTCTCATAATTCACAACAAAAAAATGGATTATTCGTATGACCTCCGGTTTGGAAAACAGGAATATGAATAAAAAAGATTAAAATAATACAAAAGTATCAAAATCATTATACTTCCTAAGCATCGGTTCATTTATCACATGATCAAAGTTTGCTAAAAACATAACCATAGTTACTTCATGTTAGATGACAACGCATGACGACGATTTAGAATCCACTGCAGGCTTGCCGTTCGTGTTTGGAGAAGACGCGACTGAATGCATCGCCTTCACTTCAGGTGTCTGGTCGGTTTTTCTTACAAGAGTGATAGCCGTCATTGAAGGAGATTGTGGTGTTACCAGTGATTTACTGGAACTTGCTGTATCCGTCATAGTATTAATCTGCCTCTTAGGGGTTGTGTTCTCATCAACATTTGCCTTTTCCTGAACCGGTGCTTTAACAATACTTGCTACAGCCTTGACAACCTGGCCGTTGTCCGGAAAAAATTCGTGGAGTTTTGTTACCAACTCATCGAATTTCAGACCTGACCATGTTTTCTGAATATCGTCATCATTGCACATGTTGATATATAGTAATTCTGTAAATACCATGCTCATGGGACCATCTGGTGGCCACTTCATCTGCTCCAACATCAAAGGCACTAAAGGTTTCTTCAGCGCATCGGCCAAGCTGATCTCGCGTCGACAGTTAGCAGAGAGGGCATACTTTGGAGTAACACATGATATCACGACATTTGCACCACGAACGCCCTTGTCGATTTTGTCATACAAGGAATCTCCTCCTCCCATTTGAAATATATCCATCCATACTGTGTACCCAAGTGAAATGAGTCGCTCGTATAAAGCTTTTACCTGAGGCTGTTTTCCCCATTGGTATGACAAAAAAATCTGTGGAGACGGTCCGTTTGAAACCTCCTGGAAATATAAGACAAAGCATATCAAACATTTACATTTAATTTCGATTATTTAAATGGTGCAATAGAAAAACTTGATCAACAAGCCATTACATTTCAAAGGTACCGAGTCAACACTTTAACATTAAAGGAAAAAAATATGATTAATGCTATGGAATTGTCGTCTAAAGCTTCAGGATGCAAAGATTTAATGTAAAACACACTTGTTTATTTTGTTGCTGAAATGTAACGTCCTTTTTCTTTTCAATTTTTATGTCTTCTGTAATTGGCTTCCACCAGTCTTTATATTCTGCAAGATAAATCAATTCAGTGTTTTCACTTTAAGTGTCGAATGACCCCGTAGTTTGGTTTTATTTGTGTCTTAAAAATTGGGATAAAACGACAATGCTTTATTATTTCAAACAAAACTTTTTTTTCTCATTGCAACCAAAAACATATAAACCAGTAATATGCAATATAGAAAAATCGAAATGCTATATGCGTTGCAAAAGGAAATTAAAGAAAGGGTAATGCCAATATCTCTATAAATATCAAAGAAGGAGTTACGATTCTTTTATTGCGCTTTTCCTCTAAAAAGTATCCTATCATTATATACAGTTTCAGATGTATGCATTAAATACGTGTTGTGTTAGAATTCCTAAAACTGGTAAATTGCATGCCGACAAAAATATGTATTTTTCAAATAAAAAATAAATTTTAACCCGATGTCTTGAAAAAGCTATGTATTACTTTTGAAACGCAGCCACTAATAAATTGTGATGATATTCTGTATGTGCCGCTATTGTTTAATAATAATTATTTTAAAATTAAAAATATTCATATCAAAAGTCTAAAAAAAAAATAGGTGTTCGTTTTGTTATAGATATTAAGGTAGAAAGAGATTTTATTTTTAAAGTATCTTTGGAATAACATTTAGGAACAAATTTTAATATCCGATGTTACCAAGGATTGAGAAACTATATAGAAAATGTCGAATAATAGAACTCATGGGTCTATTGTAACTTATCAAAAATGGAATTTGGATTTGGTAATTGTTTGGAAAATCGTATCTGCGCTTGTTTTTTATATAACAAAGAATACATATATCAGATGGTTCCAGTTTAGAATTATCCATAGAATCTTGAGAACAAAATCTCGTATGTTCAAGACGGAAAATGTTGCCAACAATCTATGTACATTATTTAAAATGAAGTAGAAAACATGCAGACGTTTTATGGTATCGCACATATAAACAGGAAATATTTTAATTCGCTGTTGAAAATATCCATTTAAGTAGACATAGCTAACATATTCAGATGACATTTGATAATCTAAAAAATTGGCATAACAAATTTAAAAATTACTGATATGACATTGTGGGCCTTGAAATTAAATAGTATATTTTTGATTCTCAGAAGAAAAAAGAAGGTCTTTTTATTTTTACATGAAAATAGCATGAAACAAACATTTGCACTATACAAAACTTAACTCAAAAAAGAGGAAGATTTGAAAAAACTGGTCACTTGTTAAAACATGAACAGACATTCCTTACAACTAAATTATGAATCGTAAAACATTAGAGAGATAGTGTTTATCACAAAAGTTTTGTGTTTGCATTAATATTCTAAAATACATAATGCAAGTAAGAAATTATTTAACTTTTTTATGTGCATATGATTTGTAGATAGAAGATATACATGCTTACAAGAAAATCTTTATTTTAAAGAGTATATAAAAGATTTGATTTTTGTAAATAAATGAAACATAAAACTAAGCGTGTTGAATATGAATAAATGATATATATATAATAAAACAAAGGTTCCAATGATTTTATGCACTACCTAAATGCTTTCTCCACACAAGCCACATACTATACAAAAGAAAATAAATGCGAAATAGTCTTTTATTTCGTGTTCACTGCACCTCCTCCCAATGTCCTACATTCCATAATAAAGGGAGTGATGCTCATCACAAGAAAATTGACTTAAGGACAAATAACTCTGTAAATGCTGATGAGAAAGTTATTTTTCTTGTAATCTTCAAATTTAACTCTTCCATAACTACCCTAAAATTGGACGGACCAACGGAGGTATGACGAACGATGCAATTAATATATACTTCCATTTTGGGCATAAAAAGATTACTGCTAAATCCGATGTATAATACCAACCATGGATAGTGTAACGAAAGCCCGATTTGTCTTATTACTATTTATTGCTAATTTCATAGATTAAGTTATTGTGAAATAAAAATGGTCAATATTGTGATTGAATTACCGATTGGGATAATTGACAATTACTACACATGCACATTTCATTTGTGAAATAATTGAAGAGCTCTGTTAATGCTAATAAACATTCTTACCCGACTTTAAAAGGCTGTGATCTGGGACGGCGTAAAAATTGAGCTGCATCAGAAGTTCTTGAAACTTTTCAACTGGCCAATATCTTGAGTCCGCAGTCTCTTCTCCGGAACGTTGGAAAAACCTAACGAACAGGTATTCACTGAATATCGGCCCCATCGAACCCTTTGGTGGCCAGTCCATTTTCTCCATAAGCAGTGGAATTATTGGTTTTCCCAGAGTAACGGCCAAGTTTACCTATAACATTATTAGCAACAATTGATTCAACAACTCCCATAAATACATTTTCATCATTGTTAATTATAATAACTCCATTTCACGTGTAATGAAAACGCAAATCGACATAAAAAACAACCTCGCGATTGCAATTAGGAGATTTTGCATATTTTTCGGTCGTGCAGCTAACAATCACTTTGGCTCCGCGGATGCCGTTGTCAATTTTTTCGAACAACTTGTCTCCCCCTCCCATCTGGCCAATATCCATCCAGCACACGTATCCAGCCGACTCCAAGTGTTGTTTCAACAGTTTCACCTCATTTTGAATTCCCCACTGATAACTAAGAAACACAGGTGGCGGGCTCGCGTATTCAAACTCATCATCTTCTACAACGTTATCTAAAACGAAACGCATTTCATGTTTGTGTAACAATAACAAAAGGAAGCATATGATCGACACCTTTTAACTATTAAAGTAAACGATGAAAAACACGCAAATAATTATTGTAAAACATTCAATATTGTTCACATACCAGCAATCTTCATGGCGTTTTCTACAATAATCAACCCGTCCACACGATTCATCTCTTGAAGTGCCGTAAGAAGGCCTTTGTTAGCTTCACTGGTTTTATGTGTGGCGTACCATTCGCTCAGCAAAGCCATGCATGGATCATGCTGCTGAGCCCATGCTTTAATGTCGGCATTCTTGTAGCCTAACCGGCTGGCCAACAGCCGCCAATCATTTCGCTCCTCTGGATTCATCAGTTTGGACAGATCACGGGACCATTTTGGAGCATTGGTCATTGTCTGAAACAAACGCGCTCTCATTTACAGTTATTACGGCTTATTGAAGCAAATGACGTCAAACAAGTAGTAGTCAGCTGCTTGTGTCAGCTTTAACCGCACACTCCATGGTTACAGAATTCAATCAATATCATATCAACCTCTCATGCCTTATGAATCTTTTTTTTATTTAATATATTATTAACAATACTCCATATAATTACCTTATTGTCGATTTCTTCCACCTTTAGTTTGGTTTGATCAATGTCAGTTTCAACAACTTCTACACGCTCTTCAACCTTCTCTAAATCTTGTTGAATATCAGAAATTTCTTCAGTTTGCTTGATGACTTGTTCTCCGAGTGATATCACTGTGTTCATTGTGGCACCAACCTTGACTTCAAGAGTTCTAACTATCTGTTGTTGCTGTTGTAATCCATCAATTAATTCTTCAACACTGTGAATAAGGAAATTGCATTAGTAATCAATATAACGTATGATGAATGCTGTGATTTATACGTCAGACACTTATATACCAGAGTAAATATATTTAAGTGTGACACAAATGTAAACATTGAAACTGAACTTAGAAAACTTAAAAAACTTTGCAAACAAAAAAGCCTAACACAAATAATAAAATTTTGGGGGAAAACAACAAAGTAAAAAGTACCCTTTTCCGTCGATTATATCTAGCAGGCATTGGAAAGAATCTTTCATTTCCAGTGATTTTGTATTATTTTGGAGCTTTTCGATAGTCGGTTTGTGTTTCTTCATATAGTCCTGATCTTTCTTGGCCAACATCGATAGTTGGCCAATAACAATTTTCACCAATTCTGGGTCATTCGAGTTCATAATTGACATCAGGAAGTCCATGACGTCGTGTAATACGGCCTTAAAAAAGTAATATCATACTTAAGTAAATACGTTGGATGAAAACAATCGATTTATAATTTTGATTTCGTAACAAAATCCTCCCTTGTTTTTACATCTGTAAAACATTTGAACATTTACGTGAACAAATAATCATCAGGAGTGTAACGGCTGGCAAAAAGACCTTTAAATTTAAAGAAAAGTGAACTCCTTACCGTATTATGAGCAGCTATATTTACAATCATGATTATCCTAACTGGAAGAGAATCTGGTTTAAATCTCTTGTCCGTCATCAGCATTTTATAATGCGGGGCTACGATGGCAGGGTTATTGCGAGCAATGACCATTGCGATCGCCAAATAGGTCGAGGTGAGGTTGCTTTGTGCATTTGTACTCATTTCAATGAAATACTTTGTCTGGTTGGCGTTGAATACCTTGAAAATAACGCATCTTTTGAACAGTATTTATGTGTTATACAGCATACAATAACGAAAAGGAAAATTAAGTTAAGAATCTAATTTTAAATATATGAAAGTAAAATATATTGGATCCAATATGTAATGGATCATTAATATAAAATAATTTGTAGTTATATTTGACCATTTAATGCAAGGTATGAATTAAAGCCCCATTACAAAGATGAACATTTTTTTGCATTTTAAAAGAACTTTCTTTCTAATAATTGTTAATGACGTGTTTTCCCCTTAAAACTATTTCGATTGTAAGAAATGGATTAAATGTGGTAATGGAAACGTAAAGGTGAACGTTTGGCGCAATCAGATTGTGTATACTATGTTCGGTTTTCCCTATCGGTATGGCAGATTATCGCTTGCACAAACACAATAAAATTAAGAAAATACCCAATTATATATTCTTCACAATTAAGTTTTTTTAAATGGCCGGTAAGATGTCCACTGAATTCTTTTTCTATTTCTGCAAATTTTATGATTTTATAATATAATATGCAAATATTTATTGACTATGGCTTTAAAAAAAGTACTTTACAAATAATTCTGAAATAAGTGTCGGCTAGATTTTGGTCAATACCTCCATGCAAACTAAAGTTATTTGGTGGATACAGTGTTTTTAGTTTTAAGTTATACAGTGATATTTATCTTATTCCCAAATGACCCAAATGCAATATCAATCTACGTATGCATGTTAGTTCCTACAAAAACTTAAGTGGAGTTTTCGCATCCGACTCAAGTTTTTGAGAAATTATCATGTATCTAGTTTTTTCAATGCAGACAATTGCATAAATTTTGTTTTATAAACTTGCACTACATTGCTTGTTTACGCGTTTTACGGAAAATTAACAAGCATTTGTTTACAATCTTAAAAGCAAATGACTTGCTCATTATATCATTCTTTAAGAATGTCAACTTTACCTCGGGATGCTTTGTAGCAACCACTGTGAGCACCGACAAGATTGCCGAGACCTGTGAATCTTTAATAGTTTGTATTCTGTCGATACACGCCTGTATTCTGGCATGCACAGCCGTTGGATTCAATGGATACACGTTGTTCACAAGTACTGCAAAGCGCCGCAAAATGATTTCAAAAAGACTATGTAACAAAAGCATGTGTAACGTAATGATAGGAATTTAAAATAAATATGACAGTATCGAATAACCATATGTTAAAGTCAGCAGAACGCTATCAATGGGAAATGTAACAATACCTAAATCAACAGACCGTCAATGATGAATAAATAAGCATCTCATGGTAGATATAGAAAGTCACAGTTGTTTTTGTTTTGACTTGGATTAAATAACGGATTTAAGTATTTATTGTAGAAATGTTAAAACCATCTAGGACGTAATACATCGATTAAATAGGTCGACATATGTGACGAATATTTCCCTTGTAAGACGGTTTTGCATAACAAAATTGAACCCAAAGAATTGTTATATAACACACTTCAAAGGTTAGAAAGTTTTGCATAATGACATTGAACCTACTTGTCGTAATTTCAAAGAGCGGTCAAAGTACTAGATCTAATTAAGAAAATCAAATCAAGTCGATAAAACAAACAAAGTTGACCTATTTCATAACCAAATATTACAAAAATGTGGACCATTTCCATTATAAACATGTTCGTTGCAGCTACCAGATCGATAGGCAACCATTTTATATAAAAAGAGTCAGATTTTGTATTTGGTAGATTCGGATAGCATATACATCGGATTCATTTCAATTGTGAATCGCAAGGCAGGCCCTTAAGGGTCTGGCCGCCCGCCACATGTTGCAAATTTTATGGACTTCAATAATTTACCACTCGAAAATTACTGAATGTATCTTATTCATTAGAATTTCTGTGGACTTGTTAATTAGCAGAATAAAAACTTAATGAACACTTCATCGGACTTGTGTATGCATTGTCATCCCTTCAAATTATGTTACACGTGTCAAAGAGGCTGAATTTAAAAAAGGCTTAGTCCAATACCTAACACTGTGAAATTAATCTTTTTTTAAACATGTTTTAGGTGCTTATTTTTATATGAAATTTATTTTGGCACTTACTTGACAAATTAGAGCATTCTTCAACTTCTAGAAAAAGATCCATTATACTGTCAGCGTATACACCTATTCCAGGCGGTTTGTTGACGGCAAACAACATCAGCATCGCTAAGGAAATGGAGCTCATGAACTTATAGGGAAACGAGCCATTCGAATTTTCTTCTACTAACTTGGCTATTTTCAGACTATGGTCAAACAAAACTAGACAATCGTTTAACCTTGGGGTTTGCCCGATCTAAAATATAAAAGTACGCGACTGTTTAAGTTAAATCATATGCTACAATTGCATCATTCTTCTCCTATAATATTAATTTTAATATCTTGACGAGCAAATTAAAATTTGTGTAGATAATGATAACAAGTGAACTAACCACTAACTAGAGATTTAAAACATAAATGACAAAGTAACCCCAGCATCTCTTCGTCAAAGGCATAACAGCCATACCCTTGTTTATGTTAGGGTCAAATAACTAAAACAAAATGGATAATTTCACGTAAAATTGTGTCTTGCACAACTACAAGGCACGGCGATAAGAAATGTGGATTGCGTTCGATTAATTGGTCACACACAATTATATTTTGTAAGGTCTACAGTTTAGTAAGTACATGTACTAAGATTGTATCATTTAATAAATTCATTTATAAAACCCACAAAACGTGAGTTCAATTAGGCATAGGGTCAGTCCACCGCCTTTGCTAGTAGCTCACGCCCATCGGATATTATGGAATAACCTGTGAGGGTTTATTGTCCAGTAAAGTTGGCAGCTATGTTCTTGGACAACGTATTAACGGACGGATGTTCGTGCATAACTGTGAAGTCGTATTATACAGCCTGTCTGGTGAATTGGTCAGAAAAGCTCGCACAATTGTGTTTATGGAGTTTAATTCTGTCGGAACTCAGTTCGGAGTCGGTCTCTTACAGTTACGGAGCCTCACGTATGGAGGTTCGTATCATCCTTTTGGTCAGTGTGCCATGTAAAATGTTTAAAGTGACGTATAAATTGTCTGAATGCTTTTTATACCACGAATTACGCTACAGATTGATCCGCACACTCATGATCCGCACACTCAGAACATGTAATATTTCTAGAGTAAAATGGTCCAAGGGCGCGTAACTCAGGAAGGTGTTTATCAGGGGAAATGACAATAAAGTATTGCACATCTACACTTAATGGCGATGAGAAATATCAATAGACGATTCTATAGATTGAAACCGCATAAGCAGATCGCTCGACATACGTGGAATATTATATGGTTTTGTCATAAAAATGAATTCGTTTAAATCCCAATAACTTGGCATTTAAATTATGCCTTGCACATCAGTTCCTAATGATGATCTATTATTTTCAATTCATTCGCTTCAAAAGTGAAAACAAAGTTCAATCCACAAAGTTAGAACATTTTATGAGGACAGACCGGCAAACCGAAACAACTAACCAACCGACAGCGAGACTGCTATATACCCCAAATCGAACATTGTTTGCGGAAGAGGATGGGGGCAAATAAAGCCGTGAAATCACACTGTTATACGGATATTCACGTTTAAAAGAAATTCCATATGCATTCATTTACACAGCGCGATACATTTTATTGTGTAAATCATATAAGATTTTACGCAATATGTTGAAGCAAAATAATGTGAACGTTTTCGATCTAAAAACTAACATAACGTTTGGAAATGATAATAATAACTGAACCGCTGTCTGTAAAACGAGGATTAATGCATATGTGTAAAGTGCATTATAATATGTGACGACAATTGACACGTTTGCATAAAGCCAGGTTTTCCAAGATCGATGCTCAATTATATTGTATAATGAAAGCGCAAACAAACTGAGGATACCAAAGCAATGTATGGAGCCCATGTATTGCCACAGAGGTTGAGGTAAACAGTGCTAGGCTCTTCTTCTGGAAACAGTCTCTCCATGTCCTCGCCTAGAAACGCCAACAGCTTCAGCCACTTCTTATGTTGCACATCAGTAACAAGTTTGGGGTTCCTAGTGTATAAGCACAAATAGATAAATGCATCAATAGGTGGTCCGTCGGGTGGTATCAATATCTTGCTAATGTATTGTTGACACCTTTAAGCTTTATATTAATATTCGTTCGTAATAGTCATGACCAAGAAAGGATAAAGGAAATTATACATTCAATTATTTGTGACGTTTCACATTAGATTGCATTGACCATCTCTGGTAAAATGATGATCGATCTTGTTAAAATATTTCACTTGTAAGCACTTGCTAGCACTGTACAGTTTATGATAGATGCATTTTTGTAGAAGTATAATTGTATAATTAAACCAACAACGATAGCTCATTTTCGTTTAAACGTTCACAGTACAAGACTTTCACAAAAAAACTTATATTTATAAGTTTTTTTCAAAGATAAAATCAAATCATATGAGTTATAAATTCTTTTTGATCCAAACGACAGTAAAAAGCTTCTTATCATAAAAAATGTGTGTGCAAGTATTGTGATTGTTGCACTCTTCTAGTGACATTTTGTCGTTCATTCTAATTAAACCAAAAATTCTTTTACGATTTTTTCTTTTATTTCATAATGAACAATTGATGCATTAATACCCTTTATATGCTTCCAGACAATTTGTTAAAAGTCGCTGTATTGCCGAGGCACTTTTCCCGTCAAACTTTTGAAATAGCTCAGTTCTCTGAAGCACTGACAAACAGGTATCCAGAATAAACTCAATCAAGTCCCCGTCGTTTTTCTTTATAAAAAGAGACAAGTACAATTATATATAAACTATCTTGAAAACGTTAAACGATTTGCAGTGCATAAAATAAGGCTTGATGAACGAATAAGTATAGTCTGAGTTAAATGAATGATACGATGCCATTTTCGGAAATAATGATTAGTTTACTATTGTTTTTTGGACACATGATAAATTTATCAATAATGTATATTACATGTTTATTTATTTGTCCAACACATACACGATAAGGTAACTATTAGCATTATAATGTCTGTGAAAAATATGCATCCGTCTAAAAGGTAAAATGATGGTGCACGATGCGTTCTTCAGTTAACATATCTTCATATCTAGTAAGAGAAGAAGCGTTTCATGATTTAAAACTTGTAATAGTGATCATGTTGGATAAACCATACATCGTTTTAATGCTTTAATGTGAAATTCCAATACATGTGTACACGTTGATATTTTTGTTCCTTTAATTCCAGACTCAAATTTTAAATAATGTTTCCAATACTTACTGTTATATCGACAAACTCCGAGGCTGTTTCACCTAAGCCAGATTTCTCAAAAGATTGAGATACCACACAATCAAACACGAACTGTGTTATATCCTTTCGAATTGTATTAAGTAACTTGCTTTTTCTGAAATGATTTCATTGAACAAAACACCATTTCAAATTTCAACATATCTTGAAATACATCGGTTTATTAAAGTTAGTTATTTATTCAATATATGCATACACATTAGATGATAAGAGTCATTGATATTAATCTATTATACTTATTGGAATCTCAGTCTAACGTGTCTTTCTTAGGCGTTAATCACATTTGCTTTCATTCCAGACCCCAGAAAGAAACATAGAAATAATTTTAATGTTTACCTTAACTTTAAAGTTACAAACATGTTCGAAACATTCGACAGGCAGTGTAACAAAACATGTAATAAGGTATGTTGTTTAAGCTTATTACTTTAACAATGCGAATATGTCTTTTATTACATCTTCGTAGTGTGAAAATTTTTCGATTTTTTCCTCCGGTGTTTTTCTGACAGCTTCCATCAGGCCTTTAACCTCCTCCATGTGCTCCTTTAAAAAGATAACAACATATACATTAAAACAACTAGTCCGTCGTAATCAAGGGCAGAAAATCTAAAGGTTACGAGCCCTCTTTTTTCCAAAAACTGTTAATTGTATTTTGTGTCTTTTTGGTCATGTGTATTGATGTTTACGGGATTCAATCATTAACTATTGGATAAAAAAACTCCACAAAAATTTACACTAAACTGAATATTACCGTAAACAATGATAGACTTAACTTTAGTGACAGAACGAACTTACTTTCCATACTATTTGTGCTAGCCGTTCTTTATCCCTGAGAGAATCGTATATTCTGTTTGTTAGATCCTTTTTACCTGACTCCAGAAATAAGGTCCAAACCTTCAGTGTCAACGTGGTTTCCTCGCTAGAACTGTAATTATACAGTGTTATCTGAGTTCTATACTTAACAGGAACGTGTGGATTACTTGAAATGAAAAGGTAGATAAGCTAACAACAGAACAAAGTATATCATTGATGTTACACGTAAATATCTAAGGGACTTATTCACGGCTTGGTAAAACGACAATTTAAAAAAAAGTGTTCCAGACTCAACACATAATATTCAAACAAGCGATAAAGAAAAATGCAAAAAAAATCGGTTATTTGATGGATAATTCTTAATGATAAATTGTGTGTAATATTCTACATCGATACTTTGTAAAGTGCGTCTGTTACTAACATTATTGAGGATGGTAAATCACAAGCACAAATTGTTAAGTTATAAAAAGTATGTTTCGGCTTCCATGAATTATTGACTGGAAATTGGGGGAATGGAATATTTTTCATGTCTCCTTTACCTATTTTCTTGATACTATAAATTACTTCAGACTATTCCACATAGTATATATTAGTTAGCAAATGCATTTAATGACTATTTTCAAAAAAACGAACATCTGTCAAAAAGTGTTGCATACTCTGTTCATTTAAAGCACTAATTGTTTGTTTGGCAGGAAGTATTTTGTATCGTTTGCATTTTTTAACACATGATCTGTTTACCACTAAATGTTTACTATGTGTATTACAAGTGCAATGCCAGCTACAAAACGGAGACGGCAAACAACAGCCACTGCTAGCGATGTGTTATACGGCAAAGGTCAAGTGATGGTGCATTTTATCCAGAAAGAAATCGAATTCATCACCTTAAGAAAATTGCCTTAATTACTCGTTCGTTTCTAAATGCAGGTTTTAATACTCCGTATACAAACATGCGACTTAAGAAAAATCCTCATCTCTAAGTTGTCGTCTTAATGAAATTGTCCGTTAATGAAAACGTTTAAAATAAACTTCGCATAATTCGTGTATTATCGACATCTTTTTCGATTTACTACAAAGATAGGATTTACATAGTTGTCAGTGATAGAAACGTCATTAAACAGTTTCAATTAAAACAATGGCCGATTCAAATGAATTGCATTATAATATGGACTGCTGAGATTTTAAGTTTAATATAAATTGTCATAATGAATATTAATGTATTACATACAGGTTGGTATAACCTTCCCAGCAGTATTCGAACGCTTCGGAAATGCACCGTAAACCATCTTCGGGAAGAGTGTGCGCAACCGGACTCATCTTTAAGCACATGTTGGCCATTGCAGTGAACACACTGGAGTCGGGTTTCTACAACAGGCCGCATGCTTGTCACTTAAAGCAGCCCATACAATGGGTTTAAACTATGTGTATATGCTTCTTTTCAAATGTTGTGTTGCAGGGGAGCTGACATATTACAATATTTATCCAAAAATACTTTACCAACTTAATATGCATACAACAGTCTACGCATACAATTTTAGTTTCACATTTTCATTCTAAAACTTATAAAACATAATCCAAAATTGCACATAAAGGCCGGAAAGCAATATTATTGAGACTGTGCGCAACTCCCGTACAACTCATTTTAGCAATGAACAGGTGTTATTTTAGATACATGTTGTAACTTTCAGCATTATTTGGAATCTAGCATTATACACTATAATAAGCGAATATTCATATAAATAGAACAGTCCGAAGCATGGTGTTAAAAATGTCGTAAAGAGATAAGCGACGAAGAAGACACAGACGGACAAAAATGTAACATATAAAAAAGTTCCAATTAAATAAAAAAGCAAAACTTATTTCATACTCCGTGTTTCTTAGAAAAGTCCCTGAACAGGCGCAATCGGAATACTAAGAAAATACGATCCGAGTTCTTAGGCCGAGTAGTTCGCAAAGCTAATGTCACAATAATGTCGGTACATTCTGAAAAGATCTCTCTCGTGAGCTCATCTTGGCTGTAACATACCAAACAATCAAACACGTGTGTATATCCATAATATCAATTTAAGTTTTCACATTTCGACATAACATTTTATTATTTATAGCATTGAAATAGATGGAAATGACCACACACAAACCAGTAAACTTTAAATGTTTTCTTGTTACTTTTTCTTACCAATATTAATAAAACATTTCAAAACAAGCTTCACAAGAAATAACATACAAACATAGTACTTGCATGTCTTTGGCAAAATACTCACTAAAACTATAACAATACTTATTATAATCATGTTTACTAAGAATGTAAATTAATACAGCAAACATATTTTCCATTGCCAAGAATGTTTATAAATATCGGGTATTTTTTTGCATAACTTTGAAGGCTAATTGGCAGCTTTTTTATTGAGCCTTGAATAGAGAGTAGCATTTCAGTACACAATACATTTTACTTTGAAGACGATTAACGAAATGAATACGATTAAAATATTTTATATTACATTCATGGCTTCTTGAACAAACCTAGATGCATCAAGTATGCATTGCAAAGTGTCTTCGACCTGAAGAGTCCCAAAATCTGAGTCAGTAGTTCTTATTTCCTCCTTGATTTGCTCCAAGTGTTGTTTCAGAACCTGTGCATCTTTGAGTCCCTTCAAACAAAGTTAGTCACAGTTCAAACATCTATTAAGAAATGATTATAAAAATGCAAAATTAATAAAATGTGCGCACCAAAATGAAACAATAGTGAATTCAATTGACTAATGAATGGCACAGCTCAACGCAAACAAATGGGCACTGAGTGCGTCCTATAAACGTTGCAAATGAGAAAAGTACAATTAACACTTAAACATTCTGTGAATTTTAACTTTTCAATAAATTTTAAATGTGACATACTTTGACACAAAAAAATCTTCCTAATTGCATAATACTGTATATGTATAGTATTATGTTTGATTATGCATTTTTCGTGTTTAACATAAATTAAAGCCAATTGCCATACCTTGTAAGGGTTCTTGTCTTCAAATACTCTTCGCATATCTCTGACAGTGTACCCATGGTAGCGCTGCATCATTTCTGACTGTGTACAAAGTTGACTTCGGTAGAAAATGTAAAGGTCAAGAAATGACTTTCTAGAGGCATCTAGCTGCCCTGTCCTTAAATCAAAAAGATATAATAATGATGTAGATTTTGTACCACTTAAATGGTACGTAACGAAAATGTTAACATGGATGATGAAAAACAATTCAATAATTCATTGTCCACAGTGCTGAATGTTAGTCTAACGCGTCTGGTTAATGAATGTTAGATCTGCAAAGTCCACTTGATGATTGTTTTGTGTGCTTTCATCTGTTTATGATAGGATATTTCTGTATACCATGTTATGAGTTTAAGAATAAGACTCTGGGAATAAAGTAGTTTATTTAAGCCGTTGACAAGAACCAATGTGTAAAATGCTCAATAATTTAATTATAGAATAACAAAAAATCAAGAATGTTGAATGCTTAAAACGTAAGAGCGGGTGAAAAAAAGCACATTTAAACGAGTGTTGTAAGTATAATAAATTAAATGTTAACAGTGACAAAATACTGAATAAAATGCGACCTTACTCCGTAAAACACCGTTCATTATAACTTGACAATACGCTGCACTGTTTCAAAATACTCACTCGAACTTGTTGAAAAACTGTACAATTGCGGTATGTAAGAAGTCGGCATATGTGCTTTCTTCTTCTGATTCGGATGGGTCGTATGAAAACGTCATTTTCATCGACGCCAATATTTTGTCCAATTCAGAGGGCGAGCAGCTCTGCAAGTAATTATTACTAACATGACAAATTGAGCGGCGTTTTTGGAAAACAGGGCTTAGTGAAAAGTGTCGTCACTGATCAGCCTGTGTATGCCACACAAGCTAATCAAGGAAGACACTTTCCGCATGTACTGGATTTTGCTTTAGAAGATATTTCTTTTTAACGAAAATTTCCATAAAGGCGGACAGTATATTCCCTGATTAGCTGCAGGCTAATATGGAACGACACTTAACGCACGTGCATTAAGCCCCGTTTTCTCATCATATCGAGTCTCAATTAAAGATGAAATACATCTTATATCAAAAACAGTAATGTAACACGAGCTGTTCCAAGATATATTTCTTTCTCGACTATTCTTCCGCTATAATGTACGTTTCTGTCAGTCACTTAATATGATGACCACTTTTTTCTTTTTTTCTGTGAAAGGTAAACAGTGACCTTGACCCAAATGGCCTCAAATGCTATCCCGACTAGGTCTGCATTTAAACTACATAAAACAAAATTATAGTTTAATACCTCCATTCAAACTCAAGCGATTAAGTGTAAATGTTTTTCTATTTTCCGTAACATCGACCTTGATCCCACTGGCCCCACATGCTATCCTTAAATACGTCTGCAAGTAAGCTACACACAAATAAAATTACAAAAAATACATCCATCTAAACTAAAGCGGAATCTAGTTTTTCGTTGTTATTACCAGCAATTACCCCAAATCCAATCCCTCTCTAGACCAGCATGTAACACAAACACAATTTCAGCACAAAATAGCCTTACTAAGTGATGTTACTGACCACACACGTGACATAGACCCAAGTTGCCGCAATCTAGGTCTAAATTGCAATACAAGTTAGAAGTTGTTGCTCGAAAACGTTTACGTAAAAAATCTAAGTACAACAAAAGGACCAAAGTCCTAGGGGGAACTGACTTGTTCTGAACAGCTTTTACATTGTTTTGAACAATTTTGATACTCGGTCGATATATTTTAAAAAAACTGATTTTCAGAGCAAGTTGCAAAATAATTGGGCTGATAATGTTACTTCTAGGGTGCAAAAGATATTTCGATAAAGAAATGTAAGGATAACTGCCCCACCCATTTGCTGCCATGTTTTACAACGAACAAAAAATTTGGAACTGAGTGGAAATATAATTTCAAAATAACATAGGTTAAATGTACTTTTATTCTGTATTTCAGAACGTGTAGTGCAATTGCCGACACCTACAATTAAATAAAAGGTTTGTGTAAAGAGAACATGGAACTATCCCACAAATGTTAAAGTACCTTACCTGGATATATAGCTTATAACGATCTGTGTTGACCAATGACATCAAATCCACGTGACCGGAGCTCGGTTTTGCCTTCAGCAGAGCAAGCCAGGTTTCAAACTGTTCGCGACCAATCGCTTTCAACTGAGACTCGTTTTTGTCGAATTCGCTGCAAAGCGAACAATAATTTCAACAAAAAAGTATGCAAACTATTTTTTTAAATAGGGATTTAGCAAATATTTAACTAGCAGTGCCTATATAATTTTATGTTCTGAAAATCGTAATCTATACTTAAGTTAGCCCATTCATCTTAATTTATATCTTACAGCTGTAACTACAGGAGAACGATAACAAACGTTAAAGGGATCTTATCACGTTTTGGTAAATTGACAAAATTGAAAAAGTTGTTTCAGATTCGCACATTTTCGTTTTAGTTATGACATTTGTGAGGAAACAGTATTACTGAACATTCACCATGCTCTAATATAGCCATTATATGCATCTTTTGACGATTTAAAAACACCTGAAAATTATTAAGCGTTGCAACGCGAAACGATTGAATAATTTTGGGAGTTCTGTTGTCGTTTAATTTTGTTAAACTACGAAGATTACTAACATAAAGTATAAAATGCGTCTGTCATATACGCCTGGTAGGATGGCCGAGTGGTCTAATTGGTTTTTACTCCAGGACTCCAGGGGTCACTGGTTCGAGCCCTGATCAGGGTTACTTTTTTCTTTTTTTAAGTTAATTCTTGATTTTTTATTGGAGCTTTTTAGATCCAATGTTTACATTTATCAATATAAAGCATTTAATGACACACTTCAAAACATGCTAAAATCTGTGAAAATGCCCCTTTAATATGCATTACGATTTGAGCCGTGTCATACAAAACTGAGTCGTATACCATATGCGTTAATCGAATCTCTAGACCAGGGCTAATCTTTCCGCTATAAAGTCACACAAGGTTTAATTGTCTTATTGGCGAACATATTCGTCCCAGAATCAAACTGCGCCAATGGGCAGGTTGTTCTGAATCTGCGATGGGCGAATATGAGATGAGATCCAATTTCGCATTACGAGGCTCGTTGGTTTTTACTAATTAAAAATCTATGAACATACCAAAATAAATGTAATTTCTGAGCAAATATTGAATATTTACAGAGCTTTGCTCCGATATCAAATACGGTTCAACACTTTATTTAAACAATAAAATATCGAAATATTAAAAAATGTGTTTTAACACAAATTCACTTAACTTCTTTCGATAAAATCCATGACTCAAACCCATACGTGTACCTACTTAGAAAGTCGTTCTAGCACATAAAGAGTGGACTTGGCGACCCAGTACGGACCCGAATGGCGACCGGGAAATTTGGATACGCAGACTTTCTCTCGAAAAGCGGCATAACCACTCTGAATTGTATAAATTGATATCAAAATACTAAATTTTTTCAAGAGCACGAAGTGAATTTGTGTATACAAAAAACCCGGAAAATAGCAATTTTGAAGTGAAAAGTTGCAAACTGACAACAATTCCATAATCCAGAAGGTTTTATTAGTGATTTATATGCGCATGCATTTCATATTAATGTTTGTACAAAACGTTAGTGGATGATAATGATTCAATATGATTCTATATTTTTAGTGACATTTCTGTGTGAGGTGGAAGACAGCTTCCACCTGTGATAGAGAGTGGACTTGCCTCCAGACATCAAGCATCAAGTACAAGAGTCCTGCTCTGGGAACATTAATGCAAATGCGTAAAATGTCGTCCCAGATAAGCCTGTTCAGTACGCAATTGCTAATGTAATCCGATACTTTACGCACATGCGTTTCCAAGATCGCAGCTCATATGCTCTTTTAGCAGGTAACCCATATTGGGTGTGAGAGAAACTTGAAATAGAATACCCTGCGTGTCAGAGAACATAAACCAACTGGTTGTATTTTATTCCCGATTGATAGTATATAATGTATGTGTGTAATACAGAAATTGACTTATAAAACATAATCAATTGTCATTCTTTACTAAATATTTATAATCAAAATACTTAAGCTATAATTGCTTCCAATTACATGCATATACAAAACTGTATACATATACTAAAGATGTCCTTAGTACCAGAAACCACACCTTCAATTGCTCAATGTCAAACGTGCTGTCAGAGTTCACGAGTCGCTAGTAATCTATCAGTTTGTTCCCCGGATTGTCATCGCTATTTTCATACTGCTGTTTGGCACCAAGGTAATCTATACCGCGGATGTACGCGTCGAGCCTTGGTCGACCTTCATTAAAGGGGAACCGTATCTTATATAAACAAGTATCTTTGTTTCATATAAAATACAAACTGGTTTACAGAAAGCGTAAGATTTGTTAAAACAATACTGTGATCGATGGAAGCTAAAGGTTAATACACAAAAAAACTTAAGTCATGGTTGTTAAAACTGACGAAGACTAAGACGAAATATGAGATTCCTATATGATAACAACGTTTTAGAAATTGTTGATAAAATTTGCGTATTTGGGGTTTGTCTTTTCCTCAGGGGGCTCCATTTCCAAAGCGTTTGATAGCCTGTGTGGAAAATCTTTGAAAGCTATTTTTAAATTAAGACAATATTTGTCGAAATTGTATAATTTACAATAAAACACAGGTAAGAAATTTTTGAAGACAGACTTTTTATATGGAGAACTATGAAAAACATCGTTTTCTGTCAGACATAACATTAATGTAATTAGATTTTGGTTAAAGATAGTAAACACGCATGATATTAATATGTAAAACGTGTTTATGATATTATGTTCCGAGAATTAGAAACATATCCCAATAACAGATCTTGGGTCTACATGATAAAAAGTCTATTATATAAATGTGGATTTAACTATGTGGGACTGAATCAAGGGGTAGACATATTTTTGAAAATATTTAGAGTAAAAGATACAGATATGTTTCTTCAAAATTGGAAACCAAATTGAGTGAATCAACTCGAGCAAAAACATACATACTAACATCCGATTTTAAATTGCAATCCTATTTTAGTGATGAAATCATTGCAAAGTACAGAATGACCCTCTCTAAAATAAGAGCCTCTGCACATAGGCTTAAAGTTGAAACGGGTAGATGGCAAAGCTATAGTTATTCCGTAAAAGGAAAGGAAATGTCCTTTAAGCAATGTTTTAGAAGATGAGTATCACTTTGTTATGGATTGTACACTATACACTGATGTTAGAAAAGCTTATTTAAAACCATGTTATTACGTAAGACCAAATATGTTAAAGTTCATTGATTTATTGACCTCTAAAAAGTAATATTGTAAAAAAAGATATGTTTATTTATAAAGCATGGGAAATAAGACATACTTAGAATATATGTTACGATTAGGGGAGGATTTTGGTATATATTTATGCACCGCCTCTCGCTGTATATCGTCTTCTCTAAAATACCCAATACTTTTTTTAATGTACCGATTTATTTTTGACGTTTATAATTTGAATGACCTGTGACTTTGTCTTATGTTTATTGTATTGACATTTCATGTATACTCATGGGCTTATTTGCTACTGTATTATCAAATAAACTATAAACTGTACAGTCGCAAAACCTTTATTGTAAAAAAGTCGTAAAGATAAATTATTGAATATACTTATTGTGTCAAAATGCATTCTTATAACTTTCATTCAATTTTTGTAAAAGTCTTAAAAAGTAATATTGTATGGTCCATATGATTCAATTGTAAATAACATCGTGAAAACAAATAAGCGTACATGCCTGCTTTTCAATAAATAAATTGGAATTGTTTTATGTTCAAAATTAAGCATTCCGTTATAGACGCATTATTATTAAATTTCAATTTACTTATTTTATGAGCCGTTTGTTTAGGATAGAGAAACAAGAACAACCAGAATTTTCATTTAAACCAAGAGTAACTAGAAAATTGTTCAGATGAACCTTAGTGTTCAACATTAGCTGGATGACGCGAAGTAATCTTTTCAGAACATTAAATCGATCTTCAAATAGATTAATACCGATCGATATGCATGTATATCGCTAGGTAATGGATAAACACTAATGCGCTTAATTGTTTTACATAAAATGTTACATCAAAATGAAGGAGACGCAAACCATGTACACAATTATGAAAATATTGATTACATTATAGAACCAGCCTGTGAAATGAATGGTTCACGATACACACATCCCTGCACATGTGTAATTTCATAAAGATATTAAAAGGTGATCATTAATGTACTGAAAGAAATATTACCAGCCGTTTTAGAAGTAAACCATAAGCTATCAATCTTTGACACGAAAATGTTTGTAAAAGTAATCAGATTTCTGTAAGTAACATCACATCATTAAAAAAACAACACGTACCCATTGCAAACAGGTATCTCTCACAAAAATAGCCCTGTTAGTAGATTCCAATGATATCCACCTTTATCGATCACGAGTTTAATGGTAAATAAACCTCAACCAGGTTTGTGTATTAATACACATACCTGACCTCAACCGATAGGCTGTGGTGTCTATCGTCAATCGATTAAAAAACTTGTAATCCCGCTGAATAAATATCATCCATCTTGAAAATCGCCTATAGCAGAACTGTGCAATTAAATTTTGTTTTTTCAATATTCTTTACAATGTTTGGTCACAAACGAACTGTGACATTGATCATAGTTTTGCAATTATCAACATTCCTTTAAGTTTTCAGCCACTCGATTGATCACCGTCAACGTGTAAACTACTTCTGGTGTAATTATGTTGGAAATAATAATATAATTTAGAAAACAAATTTAGGTCGCTATACGGTACAATTTACACAATATCTAATTAAAATTCGGGTGAAATAAAGGAACGGCAGAAACAACATTACACAATAGTGTATGCATTTATAATTATTTCTGTATACCAGAAGTTGCACAGAACGATATTTAAAAAATTCTGTTTTTGAAACTTGAATAGCTCTTATATATTTGTTTTTGTTGATGAACAAAAAATAACTATTAGATTTGTATTCGTTCCTATTTCAGGAATGAAGGTGAAACGTGGTACAATCTCTTCCTTATTCTCTTTTTAGTGCTTAGTTATTCACAACGACGGTATTTGCCAAAACATGTTTATTTATTTGCCGTTATGGTAATATCGGCATGCAAAATACACCAACATACAACTTTGGTAATAATGAGTAAGCTTAGTCATGCGGAAATGGGTCTACTGCCATATACTGCCAGCGTAGCTCCAGACAGCCTGCGCATTAAAACAATCTGGTCAGAAGCTACCCTGTCCGCTAATAAGAACATGACAACTTAAATGACTACAGCGGAGAGGGTATTATTGGATTATTGACGCAAAGCGGCAATAATACACAGTAGCCAATCTTCAGCCTAATTTGCATATTACTGCAAACTTCGGAGCACTTCTGTCTACGCCGCAGAACTAACTCTCTGTTAACGCAACGCAATTTGATTGGGTGTTGTGAAAATGTTAGTACATGCGCATTGCTAGTATTCTCTATATAACGATAAAAGCCGTTACCGAGAAAAAGTATCCGAATGTACAATACTCGATTCACACAGGCGATATTTTAGATTGTATGTTTCCCTTTAACTCTTTCCTATTGAAGCTGGTCCGAGACTAGTAACACACTAAACATCGCAGTGGCGAAGACAGGGTTCAGAAACTTGAATGTTTTTCTAAATGAACTTAGTTTCCTTTTGAATCAGGGCCACGTTGTGAGATTTCATGTCAATAATCCACCAGTACTTTCAGTGCTTTGATATTTATCTGGGATCGTGTGGCAAACACACTCATCGTTCACATAGTTTTTAGACCGATTTACATTTTTAGTTGGTCGCGTAGCGACAAGCTTATGTTGTTACTCAAAATTTCAAGTTGATTCGGCTTATCTACGGAGAGCCTGCTATCTGCCACACACGCCGAATCCGCGCAGAAAGAGTTGTATAATTTATGCAACAGGTTTGAGTTCTCCACCTATATTCATTCACAAATGGAAACATTATATGAATATCGTGTTAAATGTAATAGTTTCGAACGTAGCTTATATAGAAAAGAATCAATAAACAATGATTGTATTATACGTTTCGAGGAAGAAATTGTATATGAATGATTAAAATAGTCCACTTTCTGCTGCGTCTTCATGACGTAGTATTTTTGCTCAACTCATTCATAATCTGGGGCCATTAATAGATGCGGCTACCGATAAACAAGGAAGAGTCCAATTACACGGCAATCTCCACGCAGAGTTGTCGTTCCTTGCTCTCACATACACCTCAATGACGTTATACAGGTCATTCATAATATGAGGCTATTACCACAGGTGGTTAGCGTGTGGCTATGATATACATTCGTGAAAACATCATTTGAATAATAAATAATCATATTATAACGAACAATAAACTTTTCTGAGAAAAAAAATCACTATCAAATATATATATATAACTCAAAATCGCCCGAAAACGGGGTGCATCGCTTTGAACAGCCATTACTTCATCAATTTTGCAGCGAATTTCACGATCTTGGTCTTATTCAACGCAGAAATGAATTTTCTTTCTAGAATTGTATACATCTTGTTATATTTCTACAAGTGCTGGGTCAAATTTGAAGAAATAACACGATACACATTTCGCGTAACCTACTTGACACCGACCAGACAGAATTAATGAATTAAATCATCAGTTGTAAAGACACACCTTCGCATTAGACCAATGAAATCACTCGTGTGTTTAAAATGTCGGTTAGTTGAAATGTATGAAACAAAGGTTTCAAACGGCGCTGGACAGTTAGTTTTGATGCATAATGCAACGGCAAGCACGGTAAGAATATTTTTTCATACGTTTTATTGAGTTATGGTATCGAGGTCAGTGAAATTTTCAGTTGACCCAGCATTTGTAAAAGTATTGCAAGACATGTACATTTCCAGAAAGGAAATTCTTTTCTGCGTTGAATAAGACCGAGATCGTGAAAATCGCTAAACAATTGATAAAGTTATGGCTGTTCAAAGCGATGCAACCCGTTTTCGGGTGATTTTGAGTTGGATACCTTGTATATATATATATATATATATATATATATATATATATATATATATATATATATATATATATATATATATATATATATATATATATATATATATATATTTGATACTGAAATATTTGTTTTCAGAAAAGTTGAGTTTTCGCTTTAATATGATTATTTATCAACCAAAATGATAATTTCACTAATTAATACCATAGGCACACGCTAACCGCCTGTGGCTATTACTAGATCCGGGAAAACAACGCAATAGTATAAGGTTACACTTGTTTAGCCTATATTCTCAATTTATAAAACGTTGAACGTGAGTACAACATTAACTTCAGCGATACGATAGACAACAACAAAAATGTTTCATAATCGCTCAAACCGAATATAACAAACAATTAATTATAATAATAATACGAATGGTCTGTTTCGTAACCTCGTTCATGCTTCTACAGCGGGAATTTCTGGGAAACGTTCTTTTGTTCTCAACAGATAACGGCGATCTTTTGTATTTACGGGTGCTAGCAACGCATTAGTAGAAGGTTTGTAGAAGGTAAAGCTTGTTTATATTCACAGTTCTCAATTTATAAAACTTTGGACACAAGTTCACCAATTACTGCAGGCATACTTGAGACAATCTCAATCAAAGCGCTGAAGGCACTGAAGATGTTCGCTATTGCATAATTCAACACGCAATTCATTTTTCAAAATCAATCGCAAGTTTGAAATGAACACACGCCATTCAACTTTATAAAGTGTGTGTCATAGCGCTCGGTTCGAGTTTTGTGTGCACTTTTTATCATCCTTATTATTTCATAGAAATAACTAGACAAAATAAAAACAACATGCCTTTTTGACGTTCTGAAAGCATAGAAAGTATGATGAAAATGGTAATGAGAACTTAATATAAAGAAAATTTGCAGTCACCATCATATTAAAGGAATATTTTTTCTAATATCAAATAACTATCTCACCAGGAATATAAATTCATAATGAAAGTTCCGTGTACAAAACTTTTGATTTTTGACACCATATACAAATTCAAAATATACAATAATCTTCGTATCTTGTATATGGAGGAATAAAAGTATATAAACATTGCTGTTTATGCATTACTTGTTACCCGAGCAGTTCACACGGTGTCAGCAACGCTGGCATAAACATAGGTATAGAGCACTAATGCGCTTTTAGGCGTAGCTGTTTAACTCAGTTTTCATCTTAGTGACTTTAACATAACGCCAACAGACACGCATGAATATTTTCGAATATTTAATAAGCTGATTCGAGATACAACTTCTGAATTTTTGCTACATCACTGCGTATGTGCTCAATTCAAAGGATGTAGCACTGTTCAGTATAAGGAATTCCAGACTACTCTCTGTATGCTCAAACGACACAAATTGTGGCCCTGTTACAATTACGCGTTACAATCAATCTCGCAGAATTTCACTTTCGCCTCCAAGATGAGAAAACAATCATTAGCGAAACAGTATAGTGTCACGATAAGAGAAACTCGTTTAATTATCATACCACAATGTTTGCCGTACTTGGTCAGCACGTCTGGAAATCGTTCCTTAATGTGTGGATAGGCTGCCATTATTAACAAGTTTGCTATTTTGAATTCAATTTTGTATCAAAAAGCATTGTTCTTAAATGTGGCATTTTCAATTCGCAATGAGATTTGTAATGACTCTCGTCATGCGAAAAAGGGTCTTATTACATATGCGCCCATTATATAGATAGCCCACTCAGCTATCTCTCCTTCTGGTAAGGAGAAACATAACATATTGAGTGATTTTATAGCGAACAGCATCGCCTATGGGCTGACTGCGCAAAAGCACATGTTGGGATTAACAAACGCTGGCCGAAACGCATAAGACCCATTTTCGCATGACGGCGCTATTGACGTGTGATTTCAATGAGGACACATATGAAGTGCTCTCCCGAAGTATTTTTTTTATCTACTCACACTAATGTGTGGTTTGACAATGCTAACAAACATTTCATGCGGTGAATATGCAACTTACAAGTGAAAAACACAACACAATAGTTCAACTTTTGTTTAATTGTATTTATATATTTAGAAAAGTAGATTGCAAACTTTATTTCAAAGTCAGCGTATACGCCGACTACATTTTTAAAAGATATTTATTGTTATAAATTTATTTAATATAATATATTTAGTTGTTTTCGGTTTTAGCGATTATAAAGCATTTACGAGGTTGCCTATAGTATGCCTGTAGTAATTGATGAACTCATGTGAGTATAAACAAGCTAAACCTTCTACTAACCTTCTACTATTGCGTTGCTAGCACCCGTATATACAAAAGATCGCCGCTATCTGTTGAGAACCAAAGAACGTTTTCCAGCATGAACGATGTTACGAAACAGGTCATTCGTATTATTATTATAAATTTTTTGTTATATTCGGGTTTAGCGATTATGAAACATCTTTGTTCTGTTTTTGTCTATCGTATCGCTAAAGTTATTGTTGAACTTATGTTCAACGTTTTATAAATTGAGAATATAAATAAGCGTTAACTTTTTCCCGAATCTACTAATAGCCTCAATTTACGACCTGTACTACGTCATTGAGGTGTATGTGAGAGCGTAACCTATTGCGTTGTTATCGGCCGTGGACTTTACTTTGTTTATCGACAGGCGCATCTATTAATAGCCACATATTATGAATGGCAAAAATACTACGTCATGAAGACGCTGCATAAAGTGGACTATTTTATTCATTCATAAACAATCTCCTCCGCGACACGACCAATACGATCATTGTTTATTGATTCTTTTCTATAAAAGCACCGTTCGAAACTATTGCATTTAACACGATATTAATATCATGTTTCCATTTGTGAATGAATATAATTTGAGAACTCAAACCTCTTGCATAAATGATACAACTCTTTCTCGCGCGGATACGCGTAGTAAGCGGGTATTGGGCTCCTAGTAGCTTAGCCGTATCGACCTGAATTTTAGACTAACCACCTTAGACGGTCGCTAAGCGACCATCTAATAACAAGAAATATCTTTTTAAAATGTAGTCGGCGTATACGCTGACTTTGAAAGTTTGCAATTTACTTACTAAATAAATTAATAAAATGACAACAAAAGATTAATTTATGTGTGGGGTTTTTCACTCGTAAGTTGCATATTCAACGCATGAAATGTGTGTTAGCATTGTCAAATCACACATTAGTGTAAGTAGATAAAAATATACTACAGGAGTGCACATCATATGTGTCCTCACATGCCTTATTACGAGTATATTTCTTCACTACCGAAATATATCGTATGTTAACATTTGATTTAAACGCAGTTTTCTTTCGACACATTTAAATCACACGTTCATGGCCGCGTCATCAGGGTTCCCTCTGGGCTTTCAAAAGTTGTCGCCACTTACTTTCGCCAAATTTAAAAAGTTGTCGCCACACTGGGGCTACATTTGGGCAATGAAGATCATGTTATTATAATACAAACAAAAACTGAGCATTTACAGTATGTTAAAGGAATTGATTTAATAACAGTAGTATTAATAATAACAACACATTTAACATTGTTAATTAAATAAAGGCACATTCAATCAGTTGTAACTCTTGTTGATTGACACCTTCTTAGCAGCCTGAATATGTTGCCACAGTTTTGGTGCTTTAGAAGCTTTGTGGTATTCTGAAAATACAAAAAGGGAAATATAATATTAATATAATACTAATAATAATCAATGAATGTGAAGTATATAAATAATATAAATGTGTGCTAGCATATGATCTACTACATAGAGCCCTTAACACAACAGTCAAATAAAATAAGCATTTGTGTATATCAAATGTCAAATTGATTTCCATGTGCTAAACTATGTTTACCTTTTTTTTAAGGTACATCCGGTAGTGAATGAATTGATAAGTGTTGAGGATATAAAGAGTTCACACAGCATAGATTGTGTGTTGGAAATCATATTGAAGGAAATGAAATTCTGATAAACAACTGTCTTTGTTTGGTTTTTGTTTGTTAGCTGGTGAACAATAGCGGTGGGAACGTTTGCATTTTGAATGAGTCTCAAAATAAGCAGCATCTAATGTTCACTTTCTAAAAGTCGTTTTACACTCTGAACTTGCCATTTTGACGAGTGAAACAGCAATATGTCACCGTTTAAATAGAACCAATAGATGTAAAATGTTTTACTATTTTCTATAATTACACCGATTTTTCTAAAAACAATCGATACTTACCTTTTTGATTGTCATTGTTGTCAATTTAACGGTCTTGAATCTGCTTCGAACACTGTGACAACGCTTCACATTTAAGCGCAAAGTCGGTATATTTCAATATTGCCTTATCTCTGAAGCAATAAAACTGCCGACCAATTAAGATAACTTGCAACAACACCCCACCCCAGATAATCGCAATTATCACCATAACATTCCACTTTGCGGTAGTCGGCAGTCAGCACCACGCTCCATTGATTACAGCTGTATCGCTTACACCATGGAAATCTATAGTATTACGACTGCCGTAAAGCGGCTGGTAAACACAGCGTCTTTTGTCATTTTAAGAAAATATGAACGCAGAAAAATGCCGATTTTTTTAAAATCGCCATTTACGAAATTTTGTCGCCAGATTTTTTATTTTGTCGCAATTGGCGCCAATGGCGATCGACAGCGGGAACCCTGCGTCATGCGAAAATGGGTCTTATGCGTTTCGGCCAGCGTTTGTTAATCCCAACATGTGCATTTGCGCAGTCAGGTCAGAGGGGATGCTGTTCGCTATAAAATCACTCAAGATGTTATGGTCTCGTATCTCCTGACCAGACTGAGAGATGCGCAGGCTGAGTGGGCTTTATATATGATTAGCGCATATTGAATAAGACCCATTTTAGCATGACGAGGGTCATTAAAAATCTCATTGCGAACTGTAAATGGCACATTTTAGCACAATTCTTTCTGATACAAAATTGAATTCAAAATGGCAAACTTGTTAATAATGGCAGCCTATCCAGACGTTCAGGAACGATTTCCAGACGTGCTGACCAATTCCGGCAAACATTGTTGTTGGATAATTAAACGATTTCATCTTATCGTGACACTATACTATTTCGGAAATGATTGTTTTCTCATCTTAAAAGCAAAACTGAAAGTCTGCGAGGTGGATTTTAACGCGTAATTGAAACTGGGCCACAATTTGTGTCGTTTGAACATACAGAGAGTACCGGTAGTCCGGAATTCCTTACACTGAACAGTGCTACTTCCTTTGCACTGAGTACAGACACAGTGATGTAGCCAAAGTTCAGAGGTTGTATCTCGAATCAGCCTATGAAATATATTCGAAAATATTCATGCGTGTCTGTTGGCGTTATGTAAAAGTCATAAAGATCAAACGCTGAATACAACAGCCACGCCGAAAAAGCGCATAAGTGCTCAATACCTATATTTAGGTCAGAGTTGTGGACACCGTGTGAACTGCTCGGGTAACAAGTAATGCATAAACAACAATGTACGCGTCCAGGGCTGTCTTTATGACTACCTAATTCGTGAGAAAAAAGAATTGCTCGCAGATTCATTTTTTATTTATTTTCATCAATTTTCTTACTGTTTATTTTGAATTTGTACAAGGTGTCAAAAATCTAAAGTTTTGTACAGGGAATTTTCATCATGAAATTATATTCTTAGTGAGATAGGTAAGCGATTTTCAAACAATATTCATTTAATATGGTGATTGCAAATTGTCTTTATATTCAGTTCTCATTACCATTTTCATCATACTTTTTATGCTTTCAAAACGTCCAAAAAGAGCCATGTTGTTGTTATTTGTCTGAGTTATCTCTATGAAAAAATAGGATGATAAAAAGTGTACACAAAGTTCGACCCGTGCGTTATGATACACTTTATAAATTTGAATGGCGTGTGTTCATTTCAAACTTGCCATTAATTTTGAAAAATGAATTGCTTATTAAGCAATAGCGTACAACTTCAGTGCCTTCAGCGCTTTGATATTGTTAACTCACTGGCGCAAGGGTCCTAAATGGTATCTTGATTTGCACACATTGTGCAAAAACTACATCACCTTTACAACAGAATAAAATACATAACATGAAGGACTTTCTACCAACATATCATTAATAACAGAAGTATTAAAGGGACTTGTTTGCAATTCGTCAAATTGACAATTTAACAATGTCATAGATTCAAAAAAGAATGTATGCTTTATATGCAAACAAGCAAAATAAAACCTCTTAGCAAGAAAAAATCTTAAACACATATGTCCGTGTATTTTTATCATGAATCTAAATGGGGAAAAACAAACAATAAAAACGTTTTTTATTATAAAAAAATATAGCCGACATAGCTAATAGACCACCATCTTAAATCAAAAGCCTGCGTGGAAAAGTTGTATTATGTGTCTCTTGCTTCAGGTGGCCCATGCTCTGACCCCAGGCCAGTCACTATTTCCCCTTTTATTGTAATATTTTTTTAAAATCTATTCCGAATGTTACAGTTTTGTTACGAAAATATCAAAACAAGTCCCTTAATGGTTTTTCAGTGGTAAGCGTTAAACGGCGGCATAATGATAGAGGTTATAAGTGCTGAAAGAATGTTGAAGAATGTAAACCATAAAATATTTGTCACCTTGCCATGCTAACTGATTTTCAATAAAACTGATCAAATAAAAATAAAATAATACACGTCTCCATAGTGCAAAGGAGCAAACGCATATTACCTTAATCTGAAAACTCAACTGCTGGAAAAACACAAGCTGCTTGATGGTCATATTTGACCTTAGAGCGTGACCTTGACTGTTTAGGTGGGACACAGCTTTTTCATTTCACACATTGTCTCATTATGGTTTACATTCATGCCAAGTTATTCCTAAATCCCTCAATAAAAGGCAAAGCTTGAGCAAAGACAGGAATGTTTATGGCAATTTTAACTTAATGGTCTAAGTGAAACCTTGAATTATGAGGTAAGGAGACACGTGTTATATGTGACATGTTGTTTTATGATTGCTGACATTTGCAGTAATTTAAATTCTGTTAATAAATGTAAAGGTTATAGCAAAAACAGGAAGTTTCGAACAGATGCATAGACAGAATGACTGCTACATGCTGCCTTTTTCTAAGTTGTGCATACAATATATGTGGGTTAAAACAATAATATTTTTGCGTGTACAAGGCCCAAAACTTCTTCGAAAATCAATGGACCAGAACAAAATTCAAACTTCATGTATGTCATGAAGGAAGACACACATACCAAAACTCACATCAATTTCTTCAATCGTTTAAGAAAAAAATCAGGAAAACTTTTATTCTGTAGAAAATTTTAAGTCCAGGGCCCGTAACTTCTACCAAAATCAATGGACCGGAACAAAACTCAATTTAATCTATAAGTCATGCAGGTAGGCTAAAACATTAAAAAAAAATCAGGTAAATATCTGAAAGCGTTTAACAAAAAAAAAATTGGAATGCCGGACGAAGTACAGACATACAGACTTGGTGTTCCTGCTATATGCCCCGCTACCGGGAGCATAAAAATTGATCAAGGAACATGCCTGTCACATTGTTAACAAGAGTAGTGTAAAATCCTCAAAGTGGTTTAAGGAAAAAGTTATTTCAGGTAAAGTGACGAGCACTCAGTAACTGACAAAAAGTAAACATTATATTTAAAACAGTTGAAAATATTAAACATAGAAGTATATATTCAGCAACGTGTTCTTTTAATATAAGCAACAAAGGCAAATATATACTAGTATATGAATGAACAAAACAAAGCATCTGTAACCGACGTAGCAATACATGCCCTAGTGTTTTGTTCTATACATACATCTGTTGTATGTACATGAACATTTGAAAATTAATGAACACATTCTACACTGGATCGCGAAAAAACATCTTTGCTATGATAGGAGAACCAGTTCGCAGCCATTCTGTCCAACAATAAAATCTTGTAAATCACTGGGTACTTTGGCTAAATCTTCCAGGCGAAGACATTCTGAAATACCAGGTAGAAAATTATGTATAATAAATCTTCACCAGTGAAGTAAACAAAACCAATATCTTGCACAGAATATTATAATTGCAGTCAATCTTAATAAAATAAAGGCAATAATAAGAAGAAACTTCTATTGTTAAAAAACTGCGCAGGGACATCAAATACTTTTCATCTTCACAAAAAGGGTCTACAGCATGCATAAAAAGATAGAACTATTATTTTTTTAGATTTCGTTATATGTAAGGACACATTGGTTTAAAACTAATTGTTCACATCTGATTACATGTATATGAGTCGCATTCTGAGAAAACTGGGATTAATGCATGTGCGTAAAGTGTCATCCCAGATTAGCCTGTGCAATCCACACAGGCTAATCAGGGACGACACTTTCCGCCTTAATAGGATTTTTGCTAAGAGGAGACTTCATTTAAACAAAAAATGTCATAAAAGCGGAAAGTGTCGTCCCTGATTAGCCTGTGCGGGCTGCACAGGCTAATCTGGGACGACACTTTACGCACATGCATTAAACCCAGTTTTCTCAAAACACGACTCATATTTAATAAGGCTTTGACAGGATTTCACACAATACAGGATTCCCATACCAGTTGAGTGAAAGCCCCTTGCAAATAAACACTCGGTATTTCGTTCATATTGATCTTTATCTGTACACTTGTAAAGTTTCATAATAAAAACAATGTACATTAAGCACAGTCATATGAAGATTAGTTTGTTTTACATTCACCAGATCTTTGGTGAAAAAAGGTTGTGTTCATTAACGCCACCTTGCTATTGATGTGTGTACTATGTATCATCATGAATATCTTATGTTGAAATTTCATATTATTATGTGCAATTCTATTGATATTTACAGTCATCTTAAATGTGCAGATATGAAGGGGTTAAGCATAATTCTCTCATCATTTTATAATGAATGCCATTTTAAATGATCATAGTATTATTTAATTATGTGTACTTTTCAAAAGAAAAGGATTTACAGGCAAAGAAAAAGGCAAGCATACAGCCAAAACTGTGTACCCAGTTCATGATCATATCTTGTTTTGTTGTTGAACTTTTTTACAAGTATAAGTAGCAGTGACCTGAACTTTAATCTCTGATGGACACTGAATCAGTGTTTTTTATGGCAATTTTGGGGCAGATATTCGGCCCCATTCCCCTAAAAAAGAGTACATATTTTTCCCCAATTGTGTAGAAAAATCCCCTCCAGAAGTTAAACAAAAAAAAATAAAAATTTATTAGAAAGAACTCTCTAATGATAAATATATCTCAAATAAATTTTGTAAACAACTAACAAAGTATATATAAAATTAATATGATTTTTAATTATTATAAAGAGTTATATTAAATAAGTTTTTCCCACATCTGTGGACTTTTCATATGAATTGCATTTTTCCCAAAAAAGGAAAAGACCTGGGGTGGTATTCCAGAAGCATCTTAAGTAAAATTTTATTTTTATCCTTAAATTGGGAATTTTTCTTAAGTGTTTTATTTCATTCTGCAATAGTTAGGCATCGAAAATTACATCAAAATAACATCATTATGTCAATGTTATTTGACGAATACAAAAAAAACATGCATGTTTTTATTGAGTAAAGAAATACAAAACATTGTAATTTTTAACTTAAGTGAAAATATTTAAGAAATAACTTAAGATGTTTCTGGAATACCACCCTTGATGTATCTATATTGTGTCAATATTTGTTGATAAAAACATTCCAATTTGGTCCATTTTATTGGTAAAAAATGCTCAAATTTGCCATTTTTCGATTAAAAAATCCCAATTAGACTATGGCTATGGAAACTGAGACTGTGCATGAAGGCTGAACTGTCTGAAACTTATGTTGAAAAATCATTGATATATATTTAAGAAAAAGGACAGAGAAATTCAGCTGTGAATATTACATTCATACATACATGTGTATTCATATAATAAATATCATAACATATAAAAGAGTGAATTTTTAATTTTCCCCTTTTCCTAAAAAACAATGCGTTTTCCCCTTTGGACAGGCCCCGCCAACATTCCCCTATTTGTAAAAAAAAACACTGCTGAATGGTCTTGCATAATTTCCAGCATGGCTCATTATATGTATACCAAGTTGTGTCCAAGAATCTTTGGTACTTTCTGATCAATTGCAGGATCTACTTATATGATATGTTATTTTCTAGTAATTTCAGTTTTTGCAAATGGACAGAGTGACAGACAGATGAACACAGGGAAGATATGACCAACAGACATAGAAAACCTATAGCTTATGGTGTATACCAACATTATGATACTTTATGTCATTTTTTAGTTTTAACATTTTTTTATTTTTTGCAGATGGGCATACAGACAGATGTAAAACAATTCACAGAAATCCTCACATTGTTCTTAATAAAAATATAAATTTCATCAAAATATCTTCAGGACTTTATGAGGAATCCCGGGAACAATTTTTACATAGGGGTGGAATGATTGGCAGAGGGATAGACACGATAGACTGACGGTAAACCTATGTGTCGTGTTCTGAAAAAACTGGGCGTAATGCATGTGCATAAAGTGTCGTCCCAGATTAGCCTGTGCAGTCTGCACAGGCTAATCAGGGACGACACTTTCCACCTAAATTGGATTTTTGCTTAAAAGAGACTTCATTTAAATGAAAAATGTCATACAAGCAGAAAGTGTTGTCCCTGATTGGCCTGTGCAGACTGCACAGGCTCATCTGGGACGACACTTTACGCACAGGCATTATGCCCGGTTTTCTCAGAACGCGAAACCTATATTCTCCTCTAGTGAACTTGTGACAGCAGTAAAAGATTTATAAATAAATTTACAGGGAATCAGTTTTACCTTCCATTTCTTCTTTCTCTTTCCTTCCTGTTGGACACACAGATGAATTCACATGTGGTTTCTTCAAAATGTCAATGCCTTGAGTGGGAGTCATTCTTCTTAGACTAACATTATTTTCAATCGTTTTTGGTACCACAGTTTTCTTCACTTGAACTTTTTGTACTGAATTATCAGATGTATTCTTTTTCGTACATATCTGTTCTGAGATGACCCTTTCTGGGATGTGATCAACATAACTTGAGGGCCCTGGTCTGGGCTCTGCTATCTTTGCACTAGTGTTCTTGTTATGTTTGTCTTTCAGGCTGTCATTCATGTTGACATTTGTAGCCTTTGGAGGTGATTTCTTTGGAGAGGCACTTGACTTCTTTTTTGTGTGTTTTGACTCAGGATTTTTTAACAGTGCATCTTCATCCGCCTTGGATAAAACAGATAATAATATACATATAAAAATACATAAATTTGGCATAAATTTGGCAGCCAAAGTATATTTGAGATTATTTGTATTATTATAAATATTATTACAAGTATCATCATTATCATAATAATTATCATTATCATTACCGTTATTGTTATTGGAATTTTATGACGGTAAGGTGTTCTGAGAACTTGCATCAGTTAAGCTTGTTGTTTGAAGTTGTATCTCACAAGAGGTGCAGTCACCAAGTGCAATGACATGTGACATGAATAAGAGTGATAAACGAGGCGTGTTCTGAGAAAACTGGGCATAATGCATGTGCGTAAAGTGTCGCCCCACATTAGCCTGTGCAATCTGCACAGGCTTATCAGGGATGACACTTTCCGCCTAAATTGGATTTTTGTTAATAAGAGACTTCATTTAAACAAAAAATGTCAAAAAAGCGGAAAGTGTCGTCCCTGATTAGCCTATGTGAACTGCACAGGCTAATCTGGGATGACACTTTACGCACATGCATTATGCCCAGTTTTCTCAGAACACGACTCAAAACGATCCCAGAACACCATACTTATGTTTTATTATGGACAGAATATCAAAATGATCATATATTAAATTTGTTTGAATATTTCCAAGAATGCCTTAAATATCCAAACAAATCACGAACTATTTTATGTCAAGTAATTGTGTCTGCCAAACAACATGATGATAACATCAAAAAATGATGTTGACATAACATCCTTGTCAAGTAAACAACTTTTTTTAGGCATAATGAGAATAGCCAAAATCAACAAAACATTCGGCTAGATTAAAGAAAGTAGTCCAGCTAACAGCATTGTATAGGAACAAAACATTAGAATGTTAAATTGTGTGTTTTGCTTGCATAAAAATGTATATGTTACAAGTATAATTATCAAGTTGGTAATTTTCAATGCAGCCGGACATGAACAAAGGAGAGTAAATAAGCAATATCATTTCCAAATTAAGACATCTGATTACAAAGTATACTTTATATCAGACTTTCCTTTCTTTCTCTTACAACTCAGTAAATTGTCAAGAAATCTTAATTTACAAGCAAATTCATTGAATTGATATCCCCAGCCAATATGCTTCTGGACACAAAAGTGTTATATTTGACACTGACAAAAGCATTTTTCAAGATGCAAAGGGCCATAACTCTGTTATTAACAGATGGTGTACAATACCATTTGGCGTGCATCATCCTCTTATCCATATGTATACCAAGTTTCAATGAAATCCACCAAAGCACTTCCAAGATATGGCTCCGGACGGACGGAAAGACGGACGGACGGAAAGACAGACGAACGGATGGACAACGCCAAAACAATATCCCTCCACCGATGGCGATGGATAACAAGAGCACCGCCTTGCGGGTGCAGACCGCTCATCTATTTTCTTTTTAAAGGTGAAGGGACTCTCAATTTAAATCACAAAAGAGGGAGAGGTGGATTGAAGAGGGGTGTATAGTGTGGGGGTGTGGACATTTATTACATTATCTACCAAAAATGCGGAAAAACATGCAAAAAAATATATGAAAAAATTCGGGGGGGGGGGGGGGGTGGATTCTTGGGTGCGATGGTTGGACGGTAATTCAAAAATAAAATAATAAAAATAAATATTTGTGTTTTTTAACCGTTTCAAAAAAAATAATTTGGGGGGGGGGATAATAGTGTGAGGGTGTGGTGGTCATTTGTGAGATGATCTTAAAAAAAAAAAATTAGGGAGGGGGTGGGGGGGGAGGGGATTCTTGGGTGCGATGGTTGGACGGTATTTCAAAAATAAAATAATAAAAATAAATATTTGTGTTTTTTAACCGTTTCAAAAAAAAAATTGGGGGTGGGTGGGGTGAGGGGGTATAGTGTGAGGGTGTGGTGGTCATTTGTGAGATGATCTTAAAAAAAAAAAAAAAAAAAAAAAATTGGGGGGGGGGGGAATGGGGGGGGGGTGGGGGGAATTCGGGGGGGGGGGGGTAGGGGGGGCACGGGGGATGGTTTGGGTGGAGTCTATTGTGGTTTCTCAGGTAAGAGTTGTTTTGTCAAAGTATCAATCAAATCTAATCATAAATAAAGAGTTATGGCAATTTTAGCAAAATTTAATAATTTAACCTTGAGAGTCAAGGTCATTCAAAGGTCAAGGTAAAATTCAACTTGCCAGGTACAGTAACCTCATGATAGCATGAAAGTATTTGAAGTTTGAAAGCAATAGCCTTGATACTTTAGAAGTAAAGTGGATCGAAACACAAAATTTAACCATATATTCAAAGTTACTAAGTCAAAAAAGGGCCATAATTCCGTAAAAATGACAACCAGAGTTATGCAACTTGTCCTTTTACTGTCCCCTTATGATAGTTTGCGAGTGTTCCAAGTATGAAAGCAATATCTATGATACTTTAGGGGTAAAGTAGACCAAAACACAAAACTTAACCAAATTTTCAATTTTCTAAGTATAAAGGGCCCATATTTCCGTCCAAATTCCAGTCAGAGGTACATAACTTTGCCTGCACAGTCCCCTTATGATAGTTAATAAGTGTTGCAAGTATGAAAGCAATAGCTTTGATACTGTAGGAATAAAGTGGACCTAAACACAAAACTTAACCAAATTTTCAATAAAAGGGCACATAATTCTGTTAAAATGCACGCCAGAGTTATCTAACTTTGCCTGCCCAGTCCCCTGATAATAGTAAGTAAGTGTACCAAGTTTGAACGCAATAGCATTGATACTTTCTGAGAAAAGTGGACCTAAACGCAAAACTTAACCGGACACCCAACGCCGACGCCGATGCCAAGGTGATGACAATAGCTCAAATTTTTTTTTCAAAAAATAGATGAGCTAAAAATACCGAGACAGTAACCTGTAAATCAGCTTCTGTTCCATCGGATGTGTTGCCATCAAGGTCCCACTTGAACTGAAGCTGCTTCCTCGCAACTGGTGACATATCAATATGCACATACCATTATATCAGACTGCATCTGCAGGCAAGATAATTTTCAATAGAATATAGCATAAAACTCTAATTTTCAGACCTTTATAAAAATTTAAAAAATCAAAAAATTACATACACAAAAATAACATGTGTCAGAATATATAACAGGACAAAATGATGAATTTGTTCAAATGTTCTGCAGTTTAACAATATAATCATAACAGCAGTGTTTGCTTGTTAATTACCAAACTGTTAAATATTGCTTACTTTTAAAGATGTTTGCAATGAATTTTATCAATTTCATATGTTCGATGGTTCAATATTTGTTTTATAGATAATTGCACCCAGAATGTATTGAGTTCAACTGGTTTAAAGGAGCCTTTTCACAGATTGTGGCATGTATTAAAGTTTGTCATTAAATGCTTTATATTGATAAATGTAAACATTAAATTTTAAAAGCTCCAGTAAAAAATCAAAAAGAAAATTTATAAAAAGAAAAAAAAAGTAGCCCACAGGAGGGCTCGAACCAGTGATACCCGGAATCCTGAAGTAAAAACGCATTAGCCAACAGAGCTATCCTGCCAAGCATACATAAGATGCGTATTTTATACTTTATATAAGCAATCTTAGTAGTTTCACAAATGTAAACGACAACAACAGAACTCTCCAAATTATTGAATTGTTTCACGTTGCAACGCTTTATATTTTTTAGGTTTTTAAATCGTCAAAAGATGCATATAATGGCTATATTAGACCATGGCAAATGTTCAGTAATACTGTTTCCTAACAAATATCATAACTAAACCGACAATTTGCGAATCTGAAACAGTTTTTTTCAATATTGTCAATTTACCAAACCGTGAAAAGATCCCTTTAACAAATTAACATCTCATATACATAAAATGTAGCATGATTCTAAAATAAATGCAATAAAATAGGCAAAGTATTATGTCATTGTTTGTTGTTGAATGTTGTCTTTAACACGTGAAACATTCATGAAACTTGCGTTACAAAATTTCACATTTAGCATTTTGAGCAAACAAGTTACAGTCATATACCAAAAAATGATAACTACAACAAAGGTGCATAACATTTTATTTCAAGCGCAACCTGCATTAGACAATCATGAAAGGAAATAATTGATATCAGTGCCTCAGTACCTCAAAATTTAAACTTGAACTTTTAGCAAATGACTTGTCTGTACAAAATGTAGGTTTAGTCT
The DNA here is from genome assembly GCF_020536995.1 of Dreissena polymorpha. Classification (NCBI taxonomy): domain Eukaryota; kingdom Metazoa; phylum Mollusca; class Bivalvia; order Myida; family Dreissenidae; genus Dreissena; species Dreissena polymorpha. The sequence continues at coordinate 78,122,941 of NC_068358.1, forward strand.
ACATACCGGTAGTAAACATTTGCAGTTTTGCAATTGCCTTGAACTTAAAATTAATGTCTGGACAAGGTGGACAAGCTGTATTAGGTCCAGATTTGTCCTTTGATGGCCCTGACTTGTGAATAACAGACAAAAGTCTTACACATTACAGATAGTCAACACCTTCATGTGGTGAACAAATATGATGAGTTATGTTTAAATGGCATGATGAATTACAAGATGAAATGTTACAGTCTTAGAAAAAAGCAGTATAATGAATACGTTTAACATTCAAACTCTATATTAAACCTGGAAATTAAAGCTCAGGCGAGCAGTGTAAAACATTACACATCATCTCTTCATAGTAAACTGTGGCAAGTTATTTAAAAATTGCAAGATAGCAATATAAATGGGGAATAATCTGTATAGAAAAGCTCAGAGCGACACACTCATGCACAATCACTAGACCACTGTTCCAGCTATAAGTATCTTTCCGCAGCAGGTTCCACAAAACTTAATACTCACGGTTTTGAACATCTTTTGGCGGAAAGAAATACTGGCCAAGAACAACATCCTTTGTATTTCCTTTCTTAACACATTCACAAATGTAATTAGGGTGAAATATGGCTAGATGTTCTTCCAGATAGGCCTCACTTAAAAACAAACTGAAATAAACAAATTAAGAATGTGATACATTTATACATCAATATTTTTTCCGAACTCAACAATGAAAGATAAAATTTCTCAAATGCCTACAAATATTGTTTTCCATACTTTGAATGACATGTTTCCACACCAAAAATAACATTTAAGAAATTGTTACTATAAGTTGCTTATCAAGGTGACATTTTAAGCTCATACTGATGTAAGAAATGCCACAAGAAAAACAAGAGATTGCCAAGCAATATTGTCCCCTACTGGTAAACTCCACCATTGTCAGTAAAAAAAAAATTATGTGTTGCCATAGAAACCAGAATTTTTGACGTAGGAACAAAATGAAATGACATGCATAATGTCCATATTGCCATCTATCCATGTTTCAAGTTTCATGAAAAAATATGAAGAACTTTTAGAGTAATCGCAGGATCCAGAAAAGTGTGACAGACAGACTGACAGACTGACAGACAAACTGACAGACTGACAGACAGACAGAGCGCAAACCATAAGGTCCCCTCCAGTTTCACCGGTAGGGGACAAAAAACTGGAGTGTTTTAGGCTCAGCACACTTCATCGACTGCTGCCTGCAAAGCTTACCTCTCAGTGTCCCTTGTCTCTGTATCCTGGCTGAAGAGGAACTCTGCATCCTCAACACTGGCTAACAATCCCCCATTGTCACCTGAAACATGTATCTGGCATTTTGTGTTTTGCTTTTTCTTTAACTGTTTTAATGGTAATTATAATATATTATATCAAGGCAGTCAGTTAAAGTTGTAATATCAAAAAATATATGATATTATCAGAGCCCCAGATAAGGGTCGTATTTTCGTAATTACGAATTACATTTTGTATTTTCAAGTCCGTTACATACTTATTTTAAAATCTTGTCATACCATTAAGAATTACAAAATCAAGTTACGAATATTATTTTTACATCGGTTCGTATCAATTTTTTTGAGTTCTTTTCGCGTATTAAAGATCTTTTTGGTGCTTATATAGAATGGTTATCGGGTTTGTTTAACAAAGCGCATTTTTTCCACTAAAAGCGGCGTGTATACAATCTATCTGTCAAAAAACAATGGCGGCGCCCAGAGAGCGTCCCAAAAAACTGCAAAGCGTGCAAAAACACGCTTTAAACATATTGTACGCAAAGTGAGCCGAAGTTGAATGTTAAGAAAGACATTTAGAAAAGATCTTATACGATGTTGTATGTTCAGTTGCCGATGCAGTCGGAAAAGCTAAAAAAACGCGACACGACAGGTCCAAACTTTAAAAAAAAAAAAAAAAACATTCCCGTGGATAATCGTTAAAAAGATTGAAGGGGAGACCCGTTTTAATTGTGAAATATGTAAAAATTCATCGAAGGCATGCAGTCAAAGCACAGTTTGGGCATATGAAGGTATTTGAAAAATTAAATTGTATAATACTGAATAGACACTGTTGTAATCGTATAAATAAATTTATTTTGATTTTTTGCATGAAAATAACCATTATTATTTATGTTTAGGTCATTTAGAAAAGTTAAGAATTATTTTCCAAAACTTGGTAGTAACGTTAAGAATAAAATTTCATAGTTAAAAATTCTTTTTGAAAATCTGGTAGTAACGTTAAGAATTTCACAAAACCTTATCTGGAGCTCTGATATTATGCAATTATAGCGCTGTCATTAAGCAGTATGCTTCTCATGAATTTCAGCTTTTTATGTCTAGTTAAAACATGACAGCAAATGGATTAAAAAAATGCACTCAATGAATTAATAAGTAAATTGATATGTCTCTCTGTAAACTCTGTACACAGCGTTCAGAATCACATGACTGTGTGGGCTTCCCAAATAAACATTAATGGATGTAAACACACCAGTAAATTCTGCTTTTTTCAAGGATTTATTCTTATACCTTTAGATATCGGCACAAACTGCAAGAAAAACTCTTTTATGCACCACAGATTTGTGCAATGTATTTCAATAAGTTAAAATATTTGCAAAAACAAAGTTCTTAACGGTGTGTAAACCACTGAAAACCCTGTTGATTCTGCACCCTGGTACAGCTCATGCACATAAAAACAGATATAGGGGTGTGCCATCTTTCCAAATGTTTTGCCAAAGTTCGAATGGGCTTGGACAGCGTATGTACATTGAAGTTAAATTCAAAATCTGAGTTCCTTTTTTTGGAAGATGCCAGATGCTTGTTTCAGGTGACAATGGGGAATCGTCAGCCAGTGTTGAGGATGCAGAGTTCCTCTTCAGCCAGGATACAGAGACTAGGGACACTGAGAGGATATTACAGTTTGGTTATTAATTGAAAATTATCCTTCTTACACCTCTGCTGAGCAAGTTGGGCTGATACTGACTGCCGGTAGTTGACCTGAGGCTGTACTAAATGTGCAATATTTGTTACATGACTTCTTACTGACCCAGTATGAGTGATACTGGGTCAGTAAATTAATATTGGGCAGAAGTTTAAATGATTTGAAGTTTTGAACTCCTTGAAACAGTTCAAATCCACCATGCCTTGAATTGACCTTTCCAAGATGATGAACCCAATGTAATTCATTTGCATGTGTTTGTTGTGCATTTTTGTGTCTTGTGTTGTACATTTTTTTTTACGTCTCAATGTTTGGCATTAGGTTCCTGGCCATAACTAAAGGACTATGGACTAAAAAAGGACTGTAACACATTTTCTCATCTATTGTTGCAGCTAAAGTTTCACTTTGTGTATAATTTATTCTAGTGTGATAAATAAAACTGTTATTAAATAAATACCCACTTGTACAATAACTGTTACCAACAGGATGATAAACGCTATATATAGTATTAAGTATCGACACAGTATAATAATGTCAATAACAGACAAGAACCTTTTACAAAACAAGAGGGCCAAGATGGCCCTAGTTCCCTCACTCACCATTCAATCTTTACCAAACGTCAAACTTGACCTAGATATTGTCCAGACAAACATCTTGGTCAAGTTTCATCATTATTGAACCAAAACTCTGGCATATGGAGTGATTTTGTTTTTGTAAGACTTGACCTGGTGACCTATAATTTGAGTTTACCAAACATCAAAATCTGCTTACAAACAAGGTCTGTTTGTAAAACATGCATGCCCCCCATATGGGCTGTCCGTTGTAGTGGCAGCCATTGTGTAAATACGATTTTTGGCACTGTAACCTTGACATTTGACCTAGTGACCTGAAAATCAATAGGGGTCATCTGCGGGTCACGATCAATGTACCTATGAAGTGTCATGATCCTAGGCAAAAGCGTTCTTGAGTTATCATCCGAAAATCATTTTACTATTTCGGGTCACCGTGACCTTGACCTTTGACCTTGTGACCTCAAAATCAATAGGGGTCATCTGCAAGTCATGATCAATCTACCCATGAAGTTTCATGATCCTAGGCACATGCATTCTTGAGTTATCATCCGAAAACCATTTTACTATTTTGGGTCACTGTGACCTTGACCTTTGATCTAGTGACCTCAAAATCAATAGGGGTCGTCTGCGAGTCATGATCAATCTACCCATGAAGTTTCATGATCCTAGGCATATGCATTCTTGAGTTATCATCCGGAAACCATTCTACTATTTCGGGTCACCGTGACCTTGACCTTTGACCTAGTGACCTCAAAATCAATAGGGGTCATCTGCAAGTCATGATCAATCTACCCATGAAGTTTCATGATCCTAGGCGTATGCGTTCTTGAGTTATCATCCGGAAACCATTTTACTATTTCGGGTCACCGTGACCTTGACCTTTGACCTAGTGACCTCAAAATCAATAGGGGTCATCTGCAAGTCAGAATCAATCTACCCATGAAGTTTCATGATCCTAGGCGTATGCGTTCTTGAGTTATCATTCAAAAACCATTTTACTATTTCTGGCCACCATGACCTTGACCTTTGACCTAGTGACCTCAAAATCAATAGGGGTCATCTGCGAGTCATGATCAATGTACCTATGGAGTTTCATGATCCTAGGCCCAAGCGTTCTTGAGTTATCGTCTGACAACCACCTGGTGGACGGACCGACAGACCGACCGACAGACCGACATGAGCAAAGCAATATACCCCCTCTTCTTCGAAGGGGGGCATAAAAACTAGGCCTAAGCATTCTTGAGTTATCATCCGGAAACCATTTTACTATTTTGAGTCACTGTGACCTTCACCTTTGACCTAGTGACCTGAAAATCAATACGGGTCATCTGCCAGTCATGATCAATTTACCTATGAAGTTTCATGATCCTAGGCCTAAGTGTTCTTGAGTTATCATCCGGAAACCATCTGGTGGACGGACCGACGGACTGACCAACTGACCGACCGACCGACATGTGCAAAACAATATACCCCCTCTTCTTCGAAGGGGGGCATAATAAATATTATGACCAAATTCATAAAATCTGAAACAAAATTGTGACCTCTAGAGTGTTTACAAGGATTTTGTATAATATAATGAAAATTTGGACAATCTAAAGGCAATAATTATGGCATTAATAATGTGATATATATAAAACCAATCTTTTCACCAAGTTTCATGATGATTGGGCAAAAAATGTGAGTGTTCACAAGCTTCTTTTACTATAAAAATATGAGAAAATTGCCCCCCCCACCCCCCCACCCCCCCGCGGCAGCCATGTTATTCAACTGACCGGAACCAATTTCAAACTCAACTCTCATATCAAGGAAACAAATGTTCTGACCAAATTTCTTGAAAATTGGACAAAAATGTGACTTCTAGAGTGTTCACGTGTTTTCACTATATACATATAGAGAAAAATGCCCCGCCCACTGGCGGCCATGTTTTTTCACCGATCTGGACCATTTTCAAACTCGTCCGAGATATCAATGAAACCAATGTTTTGACCAACTTCATGATGATTGGGCAAACATTGTGACTTCTATAGTGTTTACAAGGTTTCTCTATAGCCAAATAAGGAAAACTGCCCCACCCACTGGCGGCCATGTTTTTCAACGGACCGGAACCACTTTTTAACTCAACCAACATACCAACATATCATTAAGACATAGAGAAAAATGCCCCGCACTGGCGGCCATGTTTTTTCACCGATCTGAACCATTTTCAAACTCGTCTGAGATATCAATAAAACCAATGTTTTGACCAACTTTCATGACCATTGGGCTAAAATTGTGACTTCTAGTGTGTTTACAAGGTTTCTCTATAGCCAAATAAGAAAAACTGCCCCCCCCCCCCCAGCAGCCATATTATTCAACTGACCGGAACCATTTTCGACTCAACTCTCATATCAAGGAAACAAATGTTCTGACCAAATTTCATGAAAATTGGGCTAAAAATGTGACTTCTAGAGTGTTCACATGTTTTCACTATATACATATAGAGAAAAATGCCCCGCCCACTGGCAGCCATGTTTATCACCGATCTGGACCATTTTCAAACTCGTCAGAGATGTCAATAAAACCAATGTTTTGACCAACTTTCATGATGATTGGGCAAAAATTGTGACTTCTAGAGTGTTTACAAGGTTTTTTTATAGCCAAATAAGGAAAACTGCCCCCCCCCCCACCCCCCGCAGCCATGTTATTCAACTGATTGAACCATTTTCGAACTCAACTCTTATATCAAGAAAAAAAATGTTCTGACCAAATTTCATGAAAATTGGGCCAAAAATGTGACTTCTAGAGTGTTCACATGTTTTCATTATATACATATAGAGAAAAATGCCCCGCCCACTGGCGGCCATGTTTTTTCACCGATCTGGACCAACTTTCATGATGATTGGGCAAACATTGTGACTTCTAAAGTGTTTACAAGGTTTCTCTATAGCCAAATAAGGAAAACTGCCCGCCCACTGGCGGCCATATTTTTCAACGGACCGGAATCACTTTTTAACTCAACCAACATACCAACATATTATTAAGACATAGAGAAAAATGGCCCGCACTGGCGGCCATGTTTTTTCACCGATCTGAACCATTTTCAAACTCGTCAGAGATATCAATAAAACCAATGTTTTGACCAACTTTCATGACCATTGGGCTAAAATTGTGACTTCTAGAGTGTTCATACATACCAACATATCATTAAGACAAACATTTTGACATAGTTACATGAAGATTGGGCATGAAATGTGACTTCTACAGTGTTTACAAGTTTTATCTTTATTTTGACCTAGTGACCTCGTTTTTGACCTGGCACAACCCAGTTTCGAACTCGACCGAGATTTCATTGGGACAAAGCTTCTGACCAAGTTTCATGAAGATCGGACAATAAATGTGGCCTCTAGAGTGTTTACAAACAAATGTGGACGGACGGATGATGGGCGGACGACGGACAAAGACCGGTCACAAAAGCTCACCTGAGCAATCAGGTGAGCTAAAAATGGACCCACCTGTCGGGGTGACTATTTCTGATTATGTGATATCATTTTTGTACAGAGTTAAATTTCATTCGCCAATTTAGCTGGCAAGTGGAATTTTATACACCTGGGTCACACTTCGTCTTGCAAATAAAGGGGATTTGTGGCTAAAATTCTTTATTGATTATGCCTTACCCCACAGTTTTCTTTTCCTTTTGCTAACACTTGTTGAAAACCAAGCTCTTTTACTGTTGAACATGATATCTGAAAAATATTTTTAAAATTATGTGTGAATAAATTTAAAAAAAAACAAGGGACTAAATTGTCACAAAACCAGGTTTTCATTGTGGAAAAAAGTCTGATAAAGGGAGACAACTCAAACTGAACTTTTGAACTGAACAAACAAAATTAACCCCCTTTGTCTCAAAATAAATCTATTTTTAGTCGTGGCAACCTTGACCTTGGAGATATTGACGTGATTCTTTCGTGCGACACACCGTCCCACGATGGTGAACAAATGTGCCAAATTATTTTAAAATCTCACAATGAATGACATAGTTATGGCCCGGACAAGCTCATTTATGGCCATTTTTTACCTTTGAACTCAAAGTGTGACCTTGACCTTGGAGATATGGACGTAATTCTTTCGCGCGACACACCGTCTAATGATGGTGAACAAATGTGCCATATGATTTTAAAATCTCACCATAAAGGACAAAGTTATGGCCCGGACAAGCTTATTCTGCCGGCCCGCCGACATTTGCCAATCTAATGACCAGTTTTTTCCTTCGAAAAACCTGGTTAAACAAGACTATTGCCATGCAATAAAAGTCCCCTACCGGCTCCACCATTGTCCAAAATTCCACCAATGTCAGAATATTTTTTTTATTTGTTGCAATAGCAACCAGAATTATTGACGTAGGAACAAAATGAAATGACTCGCATAATGTCCATATTGCCATCTATCCATGTTCCAAGTTTCATGAAAAAATATTAAAACTTTTAAAGTTATCGCAGGATCCAGAAAACCACCATTTTCAGCAGTATTTCTAGTCTATTTGTTGCCATAGCAACCAGAATTTCAGACGTAGGAACAAAATGAAATGACGTGCATAATGTCCATATTGCCATCTATCCATGTTTCAAGTTTCATGAAAAAATATTAAGAACTTTTAAAGTTATCGCAGGATCCAGAAAACCACCATTTTCAGCAGTATTTCTAGTCTATTCGTTGCCATAGCAACCAGAATTTTTGACGTAGGAACAAAATGAAATGATGTGCATAATGTCCATATTGCCATCTATCCATGTTTCAAGTTTCATGAAAAAATCTTAAGAACTTTTAAAGTTATCGCAGGATCCAGAAAAGTGTGACGGCGCGCAACCCATAAGTCCCCTCCAGTGAAACCGGTAGGGGACTTTAAAGCAATATCCAACTAAATGTCCAGACATTCCCAAAAGTATTTTACATCCACAGGACATCCGGTCCTGTGGACTTTGTTTACTTGCTGGACCGGACTGAGATAAATAGGACTGATACATCAAGCGACCTACTCAAATTTGTTGACATAAAAGAAATTGGAAAAAATAAAATGGAGAACAGAAATAAACATAACAAGACTATTGCCAAGCAATAAAAGTCCCCTACCGGCTTCACCATTGTCAGAAATTCCACTATTGTCAGAATATTTGTTGCCATAGCAACCAGAATTTTTGACGTAGGAACAAAATGAAATGACGTGCATAATGTCCATATTGCCATCTATCTATGTTCCAAGTTTCATGAAAAAATATTAAGAACTTTTAAAGTTATCGCAGGATCCAGAAAACCACCGCCAAGATGGCCCTAGTTCGCTCACCTGAGAGGAGTCGGTTCTTTCAATCTTGACCTAATGTCAAACTTGACCTAGATATTGACTAGACAAACATCCTGGTCAAGTTTCATCATTATTGAACCAAAACTCTGGCATAGGGAGTGTTTTTGTTTTTGTAAGATTTGAAATGGTGACCTATCATCAAACTTGACTGAGATCTTTCAGCAACTTTGAAAAAGAATGCTTGAGAAATGTGAATGCTAGAGTGTTTACAAACCAAATATGGACGGGCGGACAGTGGACAAAGACCAATCCTAAAACCTCACCTGAGCAATCAGGTGAGCTAAAAATTGTGTTTCACCGATCTGAGCCATTTTCCAACTTGTCCAAGAAATTAATAAAACCAATGTATTGATTCAGTTTCACAATGATTAGGCAAAATATGTGACTTCCATAGTGTTCGATCACAAGGTTTCTCTCTATATAGTCACAGAAGGAAAACTGCCCCACCCACTTGGCAGCCATGTTTATTGACCCATCGGAACCATTTGCAAACTCATCTGAGATATATATAAAACCAATCTTTCACCAAATTTCATGAAAATTGGGCAAAAAATGTGACTTCTAGAGTGTTCACATGTTTTCACTATATACATATAGAGAAAAATGCCCAGCCCAATGGTGGCCATGTTTTTCACCGATCCGGACCATTTTCGAACTCGTCCGACATATCAATAAAACCAATGTTTTGATTAACTTTCAGGATGATTGGGCCAAAATTGTGACTTCTAGAGTTTTTACAAGGTTTCTCTATAGCCATATAAGGAAAACTGCCCCGCCCACTGGCGGCCATGTTTTTCAACCAGGGCCCTCAATCCATTATGTGGGAAGTGGGTCACTACCCTCATGAGGGGTAAATTTCGCGTCATTTCGCTTTTGGGAGGATTTTTTTACTTACTCTCTCATTATTACATTTGTACATGTTTGCACTATATTAATTTCTTTTTTCATAATTTAGTATGTTTGACAAGATTAAATTGAAATAGAATTGAGATATAATAATCACAAGACACATCTTATTAAAAAAAAAAAAGTGTTTTGTTTTTTTTTAAATTTCAGGGGGAATTTTTCCCCACAAAAGGGGAAAAATATATACTTTTCAGGTGGGGGACTGCGGCCGAAATTCGGCCGCGGATTTGATAGATTGAGGGCCCTGTTAACGGACCGGAAATACCTTTGAACTCAACCAACATATCACTAAGACAGACATTTAGACAAAGTTACATGAAGATTGGGCATTAAATGTGACATTTACAGTGTTTACAAGCTTTTCCTCTTTTTTTTACCTACTGACCTAGTTTTTGACCCAGCATGACTCAGTTTCGAACTCGATCGAGACATCATTGGGATAAATCTTCTGACCAAGTTTCATGAAGATCGGACAATAAATGTGTCCTCTAGAGTGTTTACGAACAAATATGGATGGACGGACAACAGACGGACGGACGACGGAAAAAGACCGGTCACAAAAGCTCCATGAGCAATCAGGTGAGCTAAAAAAACATCCAACCTCGAATAACAATTAACACATAAATGATACACAAATCTACACTGTATTATTATGAAAACATTAATAATCAAAGGGGAGTAACTACTGTAAACTTAAATGCAATATTTAGAAGAGTTGTCTCGCATGTTACATGACCTTAATTCATGATTGTTTACAAGCCTTTTAACTATATAAATATAAGGAAAACTGCGCCGTCCCCCTGGCAGCCATGTTTTTCAACGGACGGGAACCATTTTTAAACTGAACTCACGTATCTCGGAAACAAAAGTTCTGACAAAATTTCATGAAAATTGGGCCAAAAATGTGACTTCTAGAGTGTTCACAAGTTTTCACTTTATACATATAGAGAAAAATGCCCCGCCCACTGGCGGCCATGTTTTTCACCTATCTGGACCATTCTCGAACTCGTCCGAGAAATCAATAAAACCAATGTTTTGACCAAATTTCATGATGATTGGGCAAAAATTGTGACTTCTAGAGTGTTTACAAGGTTTCTCTATAGCCAAATAAGGAAAACTGTGCCGCCCACTGGCGGCCATGTTTTTCAACGGACCGGAAACACTTTTGAGCTCAACCAACATATCATTAAGACAAACATTTAAACAAAGTTACATGAAGATTGGGCATGAAATGTGACTTCTACAGTGTTTACAAGTTTTTTCTTTTTTTGACCTTGTGACCTAGTTTTTGACCCGGCACAATCCAGTTTTGAACTCGACCGAGATTTCATTGGGACGAAGCTTCTGACCAAGTTTCATGAAGATCGGACAATAAATGTGGCCTCTAGAGTGTTTACAAACAAATGTTAACGGACGGACGTACGACGGACAAAGACCGGTCACAAAAGCTCACCTGAGCAATCAGATGAGCTAAAAATATTTAAACCACAACATAGTTAAATACAATTGAATTGAAAATTATAAAACTGTAAACTGGTGTGAAAGCTGCTATCAAAACAAATGTTTTTAAAAAAAAATGATAATTAGTTTAAGTGTGATAGCGACTAATGAATGTCATTCAATCTTTACACTAAAGCTGCTATGATTCACCAACAGATCGATTCTATTCAATTTCGATTTCCAAAGTCCGCTACTGATTGTTTCAATTTGATTCATCTTTCAACTTAGTTTTTTCATATATTCACTCTTCTGCCTCAAAATAAACATTGCTGTTCAAATGTGTTGCATACCTACATGTAGATATCTTGGGCATTTGTGTGTTTGTTTGATATAGTTTGGTTGGTTTAACAGTGTATTAAAAACTGTTGAAAGTGGGTTAAATTAACATTTGTAAGAAATATTTAGCAAGAAACTGCCAATTTTCTGACAAACTATGTCAATATTTCAATAAAACACAACAAAAATACAGAGGGGGTAATCACGTGACAAAAAAGATGGTGACGTCCATGTCGAGGCAGGTATTTTTTGTCGTTTTAAACCCTGTATTACTTGTATTATTTTTTTGTATTCCGCTCACTTTCCAGACATATTAGGAAGACAGTTACTGGCTTTTATTTCATAGTACTATTCGCTCTATATCTCGACTTTACTCTGTGTGAAATTTATTAGCGGGATGACCTAATTAGGGCTCCACTAAGAACATTTGCGCGGAGTAAAGTCGATATATAAAGCGAATTTAAATACGAAATAAACGCTAATCAACTTGTTACTGATATGGCTGGAAAGTGAGTGTCATTTAAAAAATAAACACAAGTAATAAAGGGTATAAAACGGTGAAAAATAACCGTCTTGTTATGGCCGTCGCCATCTTGACTATCACGTGATTACCCCCTTTGAATAGCAAATTAGAAACTCAATTTTAATATCAATACATTTTTGACTAGACGATTGTGTTGACTAAACAAAAATAAATAAATAATAAGATGAACATCTGGAGTCAGTGGAATGATAGTACTATCACCATAATACTTAAACCCAACACGGCTACAAGCATGTCTACCATTGCGCCATGACAGAATCACCTGTTTAAATACCTGAAGGACAAATCACATATTCGGATAAACTTAGCTGGCGACTTGAGTAAGTGCACTGGTGCTACCTCCTGCTAAATCAATGTTATTTTTGCCTTTGACATGTTGAATTAGATTAGTGGTTGAGCCGGATTTAGGGTACGCCACATCTGTAAAGCACAGTTTACACGTACGTTTATCGGTGGCTACCATCCCAAAACCCAAAATACTGCCAAACTTTTGATTTTAGCTTCTAAGGTACATCTGATAATTTCAATTTGTCGGCCACAACTTTTTCAGCCATTTTGACACTTTTTCCTAAAGTAGACCGTAACGCGCTTATTGATTGGATGACTAAAGTAATAAGTAACCAATCGCGAGCGTCATTATTACAGGAAAAGATAAAACCTGTACCTTCCTGTATCAAATAGTCAAGAGTACAGCGCCCTTAACGTATCTATGTATTAGTGCTGCAACAATATACCGGTTTATCGGTATATATCGCAATACACAATCCGCATATTGTATTGCGATACGATTTTCATCATACCGGTATGAAAATTCTACAAAAAATCATCCACATTTCGCCCAGAAAAGCCATCCGAAATAATGATATCAAAGTCAACAAAACAAGAAAAAAATATAATGTGTTACGTAAAACTAGCATTCTTAAGTCTAGTATACGGAGTAGCGTTGTTACATGGGAGTCCGTAAGATCTGCTTTTGCGTGTCATACTGTTATATTCAAGATGAAGCTTATGTAAATACGATACAAAACACAATTAATTACATAATAAAAATGTTAATTAATGTTATTATAAACAGAAGTAATAATGATCCGAAACAAATTACGTAACAGTATTATGATAAGTTACACGACTGGCTTTTAAACATCCACAATTCTCGTTCGGGTTATTAATCTTCTTGTCGGCTTTTGTAATAGTTCTTAAAATGGCAGACGAAACGAACGCCAAGTTTGACTTTATAGACAATTCCAATGGAAAAAGTGTTGTTTTTGGGCATATTTAAGTCTTAAAAGGAAGAGAGAAACGAATGAGATCGAGGAAGGGGTAGAATAGTGTAAGCAGTGTAAGGATTGTGTCAAATGTGGTGGTGGAACATCAAATTTGTTCTTGCACTTGACTCTGGAGCGGCACCACAAAATTTTGTAAACTGAGCAATAACTATGCTTTACCAGTTTGAATAAAACAGTAATGACTTGGTCATATTGTACTTGTAGCATATTAATAATCAATTATTGTTAATGTCCCAGAGATTTTTTGTATACACTATACAGTATACAGCACACAATTGCGCAGCATTTTTAATGTTTAATGTGAATATCCAATGGACAAAATGACAATACTTATCTTTCATTTATAACAAAATTCTTTGTAAAGCCAAAATATGAGTTGATTGTGTTTATAATGCATTTTGTAAAAAAGGCTAGAATTGCCAATAGGATATAACTAGAACCTAAACATACAATACAAATGTTATGTTTATGTAATTAAGTTGGTTTTGGTGATTAGCTGGCGAGTTATACTTCTGGTACAAGTAAGCAATATATTGCAATATATTGCAATACGTGTTTTTGAACTGACAATATATTGCAATACAGTTTTAGGCGTATTGTTGCAGCACTACTATGTATATATGTTAAAATCTAATCGAATTTGGTAGGGTTGGTATGATCGTAATCGAATCAACGCATTTAAAACCAGTTTTCAATGCATCAGATCCAATTGTTGCAGCTATACTTTACACAAAAAACCCTTGAATACTGGTAAGGAATCAATGAAGTACCTTAAAACAACAGACCATGTGTAAAATATAAATTAAAATAATGCAACAGATAAAGTTTTTTATGCGCAAAGCAATTAACCGAATTTTGACATTTGCACTGACAAATATTTCTGGGTCCTTAAATTACATTATAAATCAGAATTAAACTTAAAATGTAATTGAACTGGCCTTACAGATAAATAGTAAATAAAACGATCTGAGATGCAGAACGTGTTTTTCTTTAAATGAAAAAATTGACTATTGACACAAATGTACCTGCATAGGAGGAAGTGAACGGGTGTTCATGTACAATAACATATTATGAATGTAAACGACTATAATGTTGTTGTTTTTCTACCCGTTCTGTATTTTCTTTTAACGCGTTTTTCTTTTCACGTTTAAATTCTATTAAGTAAATCAACTTTTCCTTTTTAATTATTTCCATGGCATTCAGACCCGCAACATTTCATTTCCAATCTGAACTGTCTTTAAAAATTAGTCAGGTCCCAAGGTCTGGCACATTTGGGAATGTCTGAATGTCAGAAATGTGATCCCACCAGTCAAATCCTATTCTTGATTTCCAATTTCAGACCATTATTAATATTTAGCCCTGCATTGCTAGAATGCTTACGAAAAAGAGGATCATATTTATGTCTAACGAAAAAATGGATCATATTTGTGTCTATGTTAATATTTTTATTCAGAAAATAGGGTATGAAATCTTGAACATGATCTAAAGAAAAAAAACTTAGTTGATGGTTTTCTTATGTTGTCCGAATGTATCATATCCGAATAAAACTTTCACAGCATCAATGTTTAGAAAAAGTAAATACAATACTTTTCAATAACAAAGAACATTGTATAAACTGCAAAGCTTCTAAAAACTCAATAGAAAACTTAAAAAGACTGTTTAAATACTTATTACTTTTGACGTTCTTCGTTCTTAGATATCGTTCGCTTTTACAGCCGTTTTCGTCTGCACCATGTACAACGTTACACCGAAATGAGTACAAGTTTAAAACTAAAAACCAATCACTACGTGCCAAAATTCTGGAAGCGGTAACCAAAACTCTTTTTGGACGTTTCCACTGCCGCGACGTCATCAGAGCAAACCCATCCGCTTTTATAAATAAATTGTGTCCGTTTGATTCGTTTAGCGAAATTCGGAGCATTTTTCTACTAATTCAAACGTGTATAGCTCATGAAAAAAATCCGTGCCACTACCTCTGGTGCTTACCTTAACTGTATAACATAGCAAAGTTGCCATGTTATAGAATCATAATTCATAATTTGCATGTCACATTCATAAAACCTGGATTATTCGGTATCTGCATGCACAAAATATGAAAACAGTGCTACATACATCCGTTATTATACTAAAAAGACATTTCGCTAAACTGAATCATGTGGGTTCGATCAAGTATAGAAGCAATAGCCCGACAATATTAACCAGGCACTGACCATTATGCATACATTTATTTAATTATTGTTACAGATAATCCGTACTAAAATGATATAAATCGACCGAAGCGTACCTCAATAATTGGTAAAAGCTTAATAAACTTGTGTAAAACGTGTACGAACAACCCTAAAAGCAAATATCGGCATCAATTCAAGTTTATAATTTATGTTAAACAAGTTCCGATTACCAGATAAATGTTTACAAGCTAAAGCATAGCTTGTTTGACAAAAATACAGATACATGTCTTTCCTATTTTACGTATACGTATATATAGAATGCCTCCACGTATTTATTTGCTTTACTTTACATAATTATTCGAACAGGTCAATACAATATACACTTGGAGACACTTCTTACGCATCACTTTTCAATCTTGAATATCTCAGTCACGAGAAAAGATATTGATTTAAAATTTTACATACGATCATTTGAATACGTTCTATGCAAGCTCACGATAAAATCATTCATCCGTGACGATTGGACGCTTTAGCACGTGGGTTAGGTGTGGTTCTATATTTTTGCACGTGAAAATGTTGAAACGCGATTAAATTCTAGTTTTATTTCAATTTAATTATTTTAGGTGGGTTCTTACATAAGGAAAACATAACATTAATAAACAATAAAGCTCGTATGAATATTCAGGAGCGCAATAGCGCACTTAACATTTTACAGGCTACCTTTCCCACTTGCTAAAGCGTCCGATCGTCACGGATGAATGATTTTATTGTTAGCTTGCACACACTGTAGTCAAATGATCACATGTGTAATTTTAAATAAAAATATTTACTCATTACTGAAATATGTAAGTTTTAAAAGTGTTGCGTTAGAAAAATCACCAAGTGTAGTAAAAGGCGATATACAATTTAATCCAATTTAATTTCAATTTCATAATTCTAGGTAAGTTTTTACACAAGAACAACATAACATTAATTTAAGAAAAACATTATGGCTCGTATGAATATTCGCGAGCGAAATTGCTCAATCGGCATGTTGCAAGCCGGTCATTTATTAAGACGTGTAATTTTATGCGTTTTATTTTCACATTGTTATTACTTAACGTTGTACGAGTCTGCGAATTTGACTTTTGAAGTGACGTTTTTAATTTGTTAAGTTTTACATTTTGTTGTTTTTCAATTTCAATAAAATTTTCAGGATTTATCAGATATGTGTTGAATTATTTTTGGTCCAAATTTCAACACAATCCGGTCAAAAATAAGGGAGCTCTATTGATATGATTAAGTTAGTGTTAGAAGTGTCTCCAAGTGTACAGCAATCAGTCGTATAAAGTTCTTTCTGTCCGTTCCGCCCACTACTGCACCTACAGAAACTATTTTTGTTTGGGGGGTGGGGGGTTGGTTCCACTTTAGCTTTTTATCAACCATGCACTGCATTGATTACTAAGCGAAAATTCAAGAAAAAAATCATTCACAGAGCTCGTAT
Source organism: Dreissena polymorpha (assembly GCF_020536995.1). NCBI lineage: Eukaryota > Metazoa > Mollusca > Bivalvia > Myida > Dreissenidae > Dreissena > Dreissena polymorpha. Next base: position 78,139,948 of record NC_068358.1, read on the forward strand.
GATTCGTATGAGAAAGACGAAAATGGTCTGTGGCATTGTACCTTGTGTAGAACTTCAAAGTTTGACAACCCTTATGCTCGTGGGCACGAGATACATGTACCTGCTAAAACCACCGATCACTATCGTCATGCCTCTTGTAAGTACAAACATGTATGTTTGAATCAATTATATTTTTCTACTAATTTAACATACAGTTCGACGAAGCGGTACACGCGACTTATGTTGTATCATAATTTTTATATAAGATTAGATTTTCTCATTCATGATCGGCTTTGTTTATGCGCATGTTCTTTAGTGTTTACGGTGATTCAGATGGTGTGGTTAATTGTATTTATCAATAGCCCAGTAAATTATGGAAAGTAATAAACATCATTTCTTAAGATTGACAAGCTGTATCCCTTGTGTATTTCGTGTGTTCGATAAAAGCGCAAAAATGTGACTCCTTATAGAAGGCTACGTCGCGCGCACGAACAACTCGCATGTTTTGAAAACCAAATAAAAATTCTTTGTAGTGCAGAAAACTTTGAAATCGTTAAATTAAATTTATAAAATAGGTGAGAGAATGTTGAGATTTATTTTACATAAAAACGTAGCGTGTTTTCGAAAAATATGGCGATATTACTCTAGAAAAGTAATAGGAACGAACAAAAACGCTGCATATAGTTCTTGTTATCGTCCTTTGGATACGCTGAAGTTTAAGGGTACAGGGGACAACTCTGCAACACCTTATTTATTTTGCATGCATTTTTCATCAAACTTTCACAGAATATCGGATAGTTCCCGAATGTTACAAATTCTTGTTGTTTTGTAGCCCAGAAGCACATTGATGCTTTAACAAGAACATCATTAAAATCTCAGAAGCCGCTTCAAAAAATCGTTGCCAACAAACTGCACAAGGATAATGCATTGGGAATCAATCTGCTGAAGGCCGCCTACCACATTGGGAAAAGGGTGCTGCCGAAGAAAGAGTTCAGACATCACTTAGAGTATGCCAATGCAGTGGGCGCAGATTATAGTGCGATCTTGTCAGAAAGTGCTCGAATCACATACTGTAGTAACAAAAGTGTGACTGAACTACAAAATGCAATAAGTGACGTCATTTTAGTGGACCGAATAACAAACATTCAAAGATCTGAAGTATTTTCTCTGGTTCTTGATGAAAGAAGAACAATGCTAATAAGAAAAGAATGTTGATGTATACACAGAGTGTAGATGAAGACGGACTAAATACTCATTCTTATCAAACAAACAGATCAAAAGTGGGTCAGCATGTGCCGAAAACATTGTGGCGTTAGTGTTAAACGAGCTGAAACAGAAAAACCTTGACATCTCGAAAATGGTCTGAATTGGCACTGACGGTGCTAGTGTGATGACTGGTAAGAAAGATGGGGTAGTGGCCATGCTTCATCAACATTCCTCGGCACTGGTTGGGGATGCACTGTGTGGCCCACCCCATTGCACTAGCAACATCCCAGTCAGCCAGGGATCTACCTTAATTGAAGTGCTATTCCAGAACCATTAGCAACATCTTCAGGTATTTTCATAATTCAGCCCTGGGATCAAACCGTCTGCGGGATATACAGCAAATTCTGAAATTACCAGAGCTAAAGTTTACTGAACATAATTCTGGGAGGTGGTTCAGTATGGAAGGTGCTGTAGGAGCCATAAACAGGGGCTATCCTGCTCTTGCCACGTGTCTTGAGAGGCTGTTATAGATACGACTGCGAAGGGCCTGTTCAGCAAAGTGTCCCAATACAAATTCATCGCCATCACACATATGCTCATGGATGTGTTGCCATTCATTGGAAGGCTGTCGAAGGACTTCCAGAACGACAGTCTGGACTTCTCTAAGGTGATTCTCTTGTTTACAGCACATGTGCTAGTCTCAAGGACTTGCATGATGTTCCTGGAAATTCGTAACCGAGTTGGAGGAATTCACAGTTAATTGTGATGGTGACACCATGTACAGTCGGCCAGTATCAAAATCAAGTAGTGAAGCTGTAAGATTCAGAATCCAAAACAACAACAAGTTTGAATAATTTGAAGATAGTGATGATGAAGAGGAGGATGAAGTTGATGATTGCAGCTTGAAACCCATTCTTAAATATTACCAGCAACAAAAAGACTGTCACCAAGACATTCGGTAATTACATAGAAATGGTTGTTGAAAACATTCAAGACAAGTTTCAGGACCCTCAGGTTCTGAATGCCATGGATGTCCTTGTGGGTTGGTTTACAGTCAACTCGTCCTTAAGTCAACTCGTTCCGTGGTCAAGTCGTCCCAAATTTTGATCAACTCGTCCCCAAATCAACTCGTCCCATTGTCAACTCGTACCTTATTCAAACTTTTAATTTGGCAATGAGCTAGAGACGCGTTATTTATGCAAAAACATAAATAAGAAACACATCGATAGAGTTTAACATAGCATTTTTATTTCTAAACTTTCCCAAAATAACAAAGTTTAACACCATGGACACAATGACACATCTGTTTAGTTAAAAACAGCATTTGTAATTCAATACTTTCACATCAAAAACAAAGTTGTACAACATGGACAGTTTACAGTTGATTACATAAATAAGAAACACATCAATAGAGTATAACACGTAGATCTACATCATTTTTACATCGCAACTTTCACAAAATAACAAAGTTTTACACCATATACACAATGACATATCTGTTTAGCAAAGAATCAGCATTTTTAAATCGATACTTTCACATAAAAAACAAAGTTGTACAACATTGACAGTTTACAGTTAACTACATAAATAAGAAACACATCAATAGAGTTTAATACGGCATTTTTATTTCACAAAATAACAAAGTTTTACACCAATGACACAATGACACATCTGTTTAGTTCAAAACAGCATTTCTAAATAAATACTTTCACATAAAAACAAAGTTGAACACTATGAACAGTTAACACGCACACATGTTTTTTTTTCACGCACATGGCTTGTATTTCGTGCCGAGATGCTTCAGCAGTCCAGTCGCGTACCCTTCGCCTCGTCTGTACAATGTCCACAGCCGGGATATCTGCCCTTGCATTAAGGTTTGCTGGCGTCGCTGGTACCTAGTGTAGTGTTTTTTCTAGGCCGTTTAAGCGTGGCGAATCGCCATGCCCCTTTTTAGTAGCGCCACGCTGCCCCTTTCAAAGCCATTTAGCGCCACGCTGCCCATTCCAAAGGCCGCCGTCTTGCCCTTTCATGAGCACCCGCTGTTTTCTGCCCTTTTTGATTACAATCTTAATTGCCCCTTGACCAAATTTCTAAGCCGACTAGTATCAGAGTATGGCCTCCGAGGCAGCGCGTTTGTGAATTAGTCATGCGTGAATAACCCCATGTCAGTATCAATCGATATGTTATACCACTAATCGGTCGGTAATGTGTACTCCTCCACGATAAAATCGTGGACTGTTACTTCGGAGACTTTTAATGAAAAGCTCGATGTTATCCTCGTGGCAATTGTGCAATTCATACATAATTCAGTTATATCAAAACATATATTTTCCCCATAGTTACATTTAAAAACACCACCAAATTAATTATTTATCGATATCGTCTTTAAGATAATTAATTATTGAATTAATTACTGAGACGTTTACTAATTAAACAAAATGCGAATCGCGTATAAGGCGGACGTATTAGACGATTTTACGTTGCTATGCGCACCTGGCGCTTGCATCATTTGACATTTTAACAACATGTCGGACGTACATAATTAAATTGTGACTCGGAAAACATGGCAAATAACGTTGTTAACGATCGAATTAACGATGGAGATTATACATTTAGAAGGAATTAATGAAATGTCTGTGATAATCAACGATGCATAAAAATGTTTAAGATAGCAACAACATACTTATTTGTAATATACTCAGTGGTTGTATCACGACATTTCACGGAAATGAGTGCTTGCCATATTGTTAGCGATCAGTTTACTCGCAATATTAAACATCTGACAAGATTATCGTTAGAAATGGGATAAGACAAACATGGTTTCATTTATATGTTAGTGGATCTGAGTATAATCAGATTCATATGCATATATTGCTTTATTATGTTTGTCGTGCTGAAACATTATGGAACTTAATAGATGTACATTGCAAGGTAAATATATTACTATAAATCAAAGTAAGTTAAATACATCAATTACTATATACCATTAAATGTGATTGTATATATTTTAATTTTTTTCACAACTGCCTCTTATGCGATTACATGTTTCTCCCTCATTCAGGTATTCACGGAATGTTTTTGCCCTTTTTGCCTAAACTGCGCGCTAAAATGCCCTGTTTGAAAGTAATGCGCCATGCCCCTTTGCCCTCCTTGGAAAAACACTAGTTGCAGCTCCATAACAAGCTGGACGTACCTCAGAGCGATCTTTGCCTCGTCCGCTAGAAGCCGCAGAAGCAGATAAAAATGGAGGAGCAGTCCCAGCTTTCCCATTAGACGTCTGTGCCAACCTAAATATAAATTTGAGTTAGTAGTTAGCAATTATTATGAGAAGGCAATATCATCTTTAATAGATATAGAAAGCCTTATGACAAAGTCGTAGGATATAAATATGTTTATTTAAATATGGGTATACATTAATTAAGTAGTTACCTTCAACGTCATTGTTGGTGCGAATGCTCATGCCATACACCGACCAACAAGGAACAGGCCAAGTTGAAGACCTGAACCATGTTAAACGCATATACTCCAATAGGCCGTCAAAACGGCGAGGTGCGATGTCAGCAAGGGCGTCGAAAACCTCGGTTATGTGTTCCGACGGCAGAAACGGAAGCCACAGCAGTTTCCGTATGTACGCGTAGGTTTCGCGTTTTGAAGAATACTCGGTAGCGAGTCCTTTTGCCTAAAATAAAAAGTTAACAATTAAATTAACTGCTCAACAGTTATAATAACTAGACGACAGTATTATTATGTATATATTTTCATAACATCTTAAAGGGATCTTTTCACGCTTTGGTAAATTGACAAAATTGAAAAAAGTTGTTTCAGATTCGCAAATTTTCGTTTTAGTTATGATATTTGTGAGGAAACAGTAATACTGAACATTTACCATGGTCTAATATAGCCATTATATGCATCTTTTGACGATTTTAAAACCTAAAAATTATAAAGCGTTGCAACGCGAAACGATTGAATAATTTGGAGAGTTCTGTTTTTGTCGTTAAGTTTTGTGAAACTACGAAGATTGCTTATATAAGGTATAAAATACGTCTACTAAGTGTACTCGGCGGAATAGCTCAGTAGGCTAAAGCGCTTTTACTTCAGGACTCTGGCAGGACTCCAGGGGTCACTGGTTCGAAACCTGGTCCGGGCAATGTTCTTTTCCTTTTTTTAATTTTATTCTTGATTTTTTACTGGAGCTTTTACGATCCAATGTTTACATTTATCGTTATAAAGCATTTAATGAATAAGTTAAAAAATGCCAAAATCTGTGAAAAGGCACCTTTAATACAAACCTTAATGAAAAGTATGTAGAAATAATAACAAATAACCAATACAATATACCTGCACATGGCGCCAAACTGCTTGTCCCCAATGGAATGCGCATCCATGTATCTTTGCGTTTTCACCAAACACGTATCGTATTGCCTTCCACGTTGCCTTTTCAAAGTCGACCACGAACTCCTCTACCTCCACCTGTCGGTCTAGGAGGCGGCCAATTTTCTGACGAAAATAAACACATTATATTATTTGAATGATAAATTCATATTTTCGCAACGTCATAATGTCATTAGCAAAACAACAAACATAACTAAAGGGTGTTTTTACATTTCAAGTTACTAGCAAATTAAATGCTAACCTGCAGAACCTTGACGTAGTCTACAGTTCGTCGACCAGTCATCAGGACAAAGACGAGGGGGACCTGTTAAGCACAATTGCCTCTTCTCGCGAAGGCGTGAACGCTCAAAAGATTGTCGAAGGGTTTTCGCACAACCTGAAATTGAGATATTCATCAAATGCTATGTTAACATATTTTTACCTAAATCGTTTGTTAAAATTATGTTTAAGTACTTTTTTACCAGATTTATAAGTAGTTTTTATTTAAAGAATTAAGTCAATATGTAATTACCTTAAATGTGCCGTCTAAGTACCATCTCAGAGAGGTCTTAAGCAGGCGCAGGTGTTCATAAGTGGCAAAGATTAAGTGCCTCATTCCACCAACCCGAATCTCGCCTTTAAAAAACCCTTCAGGAATGTAGTCCTTTTGCAACTTAAATAGAAAATAAAATTCCATTTAATTGCAGTCAATGTTTGAACTTGTTTAATTTTTGAAAGCCTGACTCTCATAAATTAAAGCTATAACTAATTAATAATTTAATAACCTCAAAGTAAATAGTCTGTGGATCTTCTAGGCGGAGACGCTGGCGTTTTCTGTTTACCCCCCGCATGATATGGTCAAGTTTAGGGTGCTCAATGTATGTTGATGTGATAACCTCGCTCGCTACGTTCTCAACAATACCACTGGCTGCGGAGAAAATTTGCTGACTTGCATATTGGGTGGCCTGCAAATACATGAATATATTATGCAATTCGTCAATCTCGTTCTAAAAGTTATCTAACCTCTGTTTATGACAAGTTACGTCCTTTCGAAAAGTGAACAATTATCAATCAGAATAACTATGACATTTATTTTATTTAACAATATCGCACCTTCTGCGTAATGATGATTTTATTCTTTTTGGATGAATCAGGTGCGTGATTGTGGTTCAGTCGGCCCTGCTTGAATCCGTCTTTGGTTTGTCTGACACGCGCTGGACATTTTTTTTGTTTTGTTTCGCACGCTACACACCCAAAGAGTACCAGTATTCTGTTGCTCCTGAATAATAAATGGTACATATTAGAGACGGATAATAAAATATAAAAATTAAATAATGCATGCTTATCGTACAAATAATAAAATATAAAAATTAAATAATGCACTCTATACGCAAAGGGAAATAAGGGAAAGTCGCACGATACCTGTTCATGAAAGGGCGTGTCTTCTGTCGCCATGAAGTCGGTACCGCTGTCATCTAACACCGACATGGCATGGAAGGAGAAGTTATTTTACGGATCAATGTATATATTTTTGTCAATGGGACTTAATAATTGGATTTGTTTTCTTGAACATTTTGTAACTAGGATTGTCCAGGGACATGTCCAGGGACATATATAACATTATTCTCCTTTAGCGTCCGTGGATTATCCGATTATCATATAATTTTATCCACTATATCTTCAAGTCAACATGAAACAATGTATGAAAAGGAATACAAGAGCTTGAATAGGCGTGCAACGCATGTTCACATGTATATCATTTGCTCATCGTATTGATTTTGGTTAATTGATGTAATGTTACCAATTTCATATTTACGCATTGTAGGATGGAATATATGAAACAACCATGTGTCATAAGAATTACACAATTAATCTCATTCGTAATCATACAAGACAAGTATTGATGCAAAGCATCAAAGGGCGTCAGGAATTTCAGTGTAAAAGGCACTCAAGGAAGTTACATGGAACGATTTTTTTTCTACTGTAAATATTAATTTATTGGCCGATTAATTTAAACAAAATAGAAAAAGATACTGGTATAACCATTATCCATAATTTTGTGTTATAACCCCCAAATAACCATTATTTATAATGTTGTGTTATAACCCCCAAATAACCATTCTCTATGATTTTGTGTTGTAACCCCCAAATATTTCATAGTTCATTTTATTTACATTGGTTTCCTTTTTAGTGGCATCCGTGTTCAGTTTACATTAATGGAACAGAACTGAGTAGGTTTTAAAAAATCTTCTTCATCTTGTAAGCGTAATTTCATATTTTTCTCAACTTCAAGGGGAGATGATTCTGAACTTATTCTTACGTTGCTCATTTACGATAGGGGTTGTGTACTCATTGATATGAAAACACTGTAAAAGTTTGAAAAAAAATGAAAGAAAACTGTAAATTGCATGAAGAAGCTACATTTCACAATACTTTGGAATTCAGTAAAAGATAATTATAGATTTATTGCTCGTATAGTCATCATTTTCAATAGGGTTCGAGTAATACTGATATAAAAACACTTAAGAAGTTTGGAAAGATTCAGACTAAAGTTGTGAAATCTTTTAAACAAGTGGAAATTGTTTATTTTGTCAAATTTAATAGGAAATAAATTCTGGACTTATTGTCCCGATGTTTCTCATTTTTAATGAGGAGAAAATGCTCATTGATATGAAGACACTGTAAGTTTAGAAAGAATCTGCTGAAAAATGTTGACATAATCACCTAACCAAGCAGTTTTTCACTTTTATTTTTAAATTATAAGAGACATAATTCTGGACTTATGGTCCGATATTGCTTATATAGAGAGTTTGGGTTGGGTCTTCATTGATAAAAAAAACCTGTGCAAGTTTCGAACAATCGGATGAAAATTTTGGAACGATTTCAAAATTTCTCAAATTCTAAGGAAGATTACTATGGACGTAATGGTCGGATATTGCTAAAGGACCCATACCACCTGGATAATACGTAATACGTCGCGCTCTATATGTGGTTCTGAAAAAAAAACTCCGAAAAGTGCTTTACTCTATAGAAACGGGTTGCTGGGACCCAGCTCCTCCTTGATAAGCGGCTGCTTCCTTTATCGCAACTAATTGTTACAATCAATAATACGTGTCGCGCTCTATATGTGGTAGGGATAGTACTAAGGGCCTATGATAGACAACCATAAAAATATATGGATACTATATGTGTTGTTTGCATTTATTTGTTAATATAAAAACACGTGTATTTTTTATAAGATATTTAAGTGATGTAAGAAATTTTAATTAACGTTGTCACCACGCGGCAACCATTAATTTTAATAAAATGTCCAATTGTAGTAAAATGGATTTTAAAATGTCTACATAAAATAAAGCTTTATTATATCTATTAACCTGACTGAAAAAAATGTCAGCCGCCGAACTGTTCCGTTCGTGCCGGAACACGGGATTTAACCGGGGGCCTTTAGATGATTGTTGCAGCCTTCAGTCTAACGCTCTCCCAACTGAGCTATTCCGGCTGACATCATTTATGTACTGCCATTTGGTGAAGTTGTGTATAGCGATCATTATTATAGGTCTATTAATAAACTAATACATTGTACGTTTTCGTACCACTCGCCTTCCAATAAACTTGCTTGCGCGATAGGTCGGCAAATATCGTACTACATTGATTCTCCACTAAATAAGCAAAATTGAAAACCACAAAATAAATATATTTTGATTATGTTTTGTTTTTATACAAAACCAGAAAGTTTCGCGTATTTGACCAGTCCCTGTGATCTTTCCCTTGTGATCAGTTGTGGATCAGTTATTAATTAAAACAATTAGCTTTGCATTATTGGCAATAAATGTTGTAATAAATATAATAGGCACAAATGCATTACTTATTTACACTAATTTACACAAAAAATCACCACTATGCAAGATATTCTTAAAACAAAAATATATACATTGATCCGTAAAATAACTTCTCCTCCCATAAGCGAAGAAAATGCATTATATACTAGTCGCCGCTCTCTAGAGCGACGCCAATAATGTGAATTCCAAACTGGTCAAACCCGAGTGCCGAAGTGGCACTTTTTTACGGTGCCGAACTAACGAAAAACGAATAACTTGTGACCACAAGTAACAACATTTTGACAACCGTATGCTTAGACAATTCAAGGGAAAAAACATTAAGAAAAAATAAGACATCATCTGTATGATTTCTGAAGACTTATAAACTGACCATTAAACACCTACTTCTGTATATTTCTTTTTGTCGGGGACGAGTTGACTCGGGTAGGGACGAGTTGACCAAAAAACAGGGACGAGATGACCAAAATGGGGACGAGTTGACCACGGGACGAGTTGACTTGGGGACGAGTTGACCGGCACCCCCTTGTGCCTAAATACATAAATGCTTCAACGTATGTCGCCATGTTTGGCAATGATGATTTTAAGATTCTTGTGAAGCAGTTCGAAAAGCATCTGTTGACTTCGGCTGAGTGTTTGAATGAGTACAGACAGTACAAGAACCTTGTTTCCGGTTCTTACAAAACAGAGACACTAGAGGCCATAACCAGAACAATCATAACGAAGTATCATGATGAGTTTCCCAACATAACCATCTTTTTGAGGTGTTGCACAGTTATTCGTATGAACAGCGTGAAGAGGCTTCTCAACACAAAACAGGATTGTGACAAGACTCCAAACCAGGACGAACAACAAAACTCTTGATGATCTTATGAGAATTTCGCAAGAGGGGCCAAGTATGAGTTCGACTTTTCACGCGCACTGAACAAATGAAAGGCTGAAAAAATCAGGAAACTTTACCAATAGAGTGATGAAAAAACAACAATAGTGTATATAATGACACCATTAGTGAGATACACGTCTATGTGACTGTTAAATTGCTTTGGATGTTTGCTTATACTATTCAACAGGTCAATAAAGTTTTTAATTGAAATTAAATTGACCAGTCGCCAAAGTATCGATCGCTCCGCCCACATTCTTCGATCAGCCAATCAGATATCGATTTTTCACACACCCCTCAGCAACGCTTATCTGGCCGCCATTTTGTCCGACAAACAAAGCGTATCGTACATATGGAATGGACGTAATTTTTAAGAGTTTACACAGATTTTATATCAAATGCATGATCATAACTGTTCGATCATTATTCAAAATTGTAGGTGCTATGCATACTTTATAAAAGGTTATTATTTTATCTTTATTTCTTGAACATCTGAACGAGTAATGAGAAAACAAACACAATAAATAGTGTAACCACACCAGTTGTGTGTTCTATAAAACGTGTTATACCGTTTGATGCACAATAATATTAAGCAATTTGGGCAACATAAAAATTGCCACACGTGCTTATTAATCTCAGCGTAATTGTCGATGATTAATAAATGACAGTATGTTGCGTGGATCTCAGAATGAATGAACATTAAGGCATTGTTAGGTACTGTACACAAGAAAAGAAATATTTAATTACTTAAATGATTTCCAATTATATATTTATTTTCTGCGGATCATAAACAATGGAAATCATTATAAATTGTTAACTTAAATATTGTTTTAACTAAAGTTAAAACAACAAAAAGGTGATTTCAACGCGGCTTAGCTAGCTTAAAGCGACTTCAAGTGTAAAATGTAAGGCTTATAATACAACAACAACAACAACATTTCTTAAACAACATATATTAATACGGAGAGAAATGTGAAAATTGCAATTAATATATAAGGGCCATCTTGCTATAAATAAACAAATGCATAATATGCTAAATGTATTCAATTCGAATGTTCGTGAACAGCACCGTAATACCAAAATTTCATTTTTCGATAGTGAAATGTAGCAGGTTAATTCCCATTAAACATAAATGAAATAAAATGCATATTAGATCTGTTAATGAAACCACGAAATTAGGCCTGTATTATATTATGGTTACAATCAAAATTTAATTTATATCTAAATTTAAAAAATCGTGTCTTTTTTAAAATAATACAATAAAACAAAGATCTAAACATTTTTAATAAACAAAAACCCATCATGATATGGATGTGTCATTTGCATTTAATAAAAATATTTTCAAAATTATATATGAATAGCAACCGGATTCACTGCCAGAAGGTTTTAATACAAGTTCAAAATCAATATGAAATAAATGCTCATTTTAACCACTGATTTTTCACCAACTTCCTATAATATGTATAAGAAACGTTTCTGATAGTTAACTCATTTATTTTGATTACGCCATTTCTCTCTAAAGCATTTATGATTGTATTAAAGTTGCAAAAAGCAGTTTAGTTTAGTGTGCGGCTTTAATAAAAAGAGCATGATACATCGTGACGTTACAAGTATAGTATTTCACTCACGTAATGCGCTATAATTGCGACCTGCTTGTCGGAGTTTTCTAATCACTAGACCACGTGACTATGTGGGCGGAGCGATCGATAATTTGGCGACTGGTCAATTGCTTTCTTACTGCAACATTTAGCATTTGTTATTTATCAATTACATGTGTCACAATTAATGCATATTAAATCTTAAAGTACTTTTGCGCGTTTGATCAAAAGTCGGCTCACTTCTCCCTAATAAAATTGGAAGGAGAAGTCACGTCTCCCTAAAATGTTGGGCTAGGATGATCCTTGTTAGGTACCTCATTTGCTTCTTCGTTAAACTTGGTTAATGACAGGAAGGATGTGAGATTCCCATTTTTGGCCCTGTGGTTTAAGCGATTATGATGTTATGTATGATGTAATGTAATTGGTTTCTAACAACTCATTCAAATTTATGAAAAAGCAAGTGGCTTTCCTTTTTATACGGTTGTGACTGTCCGGTTAGCGACGTGGTTTGTACACGCACTTTCCACCTTGGCGACACGGGTCCAATACCCGTTATCGGCAGCACGTGTGTTTGGTGGATGGTCACCATACTGAATATTTAGAGTATCCTGCGTGTACTCCGGGTTCTTCCCATTGTACGCAAAAATAGATATCTTTCAGAAAAAATACATAATTGAAATTACAATTCAATTAAAAAGTCGTTTCCAATTTCGTCAGATTAGTGGGTTAATTACTAAGGAATTCTGTAACGCATTTCAGATTTTAACATAATGCAACATCACGCACGGAACGACCTCATAATCATTTACACTTGGAGACACTTCTAACGCATCACTTTTCAATCTTGAATATCTCAGTTACGAGTAAAGATATTAATTTAAGATTTTACATACGATCATTTGACTACGTTCTATGCAAGCTCACGATAAAATCATTCATCCGTGACGATTGGACGCTTTAGCACGTGGGGTAGGTGTGGTTCTATATTTTAGCACGTGAAAATGTTGAAACGCGATTTAATTCTAGTTTTATTTCAATTTAATTATTTTAGGTGGGTTCTTACATAAGGAAAACATAACATTAATTTACAAAACAATATAGCTCGTATGAATATTCAGGAGCGCAATAGCGCACTTAACATTTTACAGGCTACCTTTCCCACTTGCTAAAGCGTCCGATCGTCAAGGATGAATGATTTTATTGTTAGCTTAAACATACTGTAGTCAAATCATCACATGTGCAATTTTAAATAAAAATATTCACTCATTACTGAGATATGTAAGTTTTAAAAGTGTTGCGTTAGAAATATCACCAAGTGTAGTAAAAGATGATATACATTTTATTCCAATTTAATTTCAATTTCATAATTCTAGGTAAGTTTTTACACAAGAACAACATAACATTAATTTAAGAAAAACATTATGGCTCGTATGAATATTCACGAGCGAAATTGCTCAATCGGCATGTTGCAAGCCGGTCAGTTATTAAGACGTGTAATTTTATGCGTTTTATTTTCACATTGTTATTATTTAATGTTGTACGAGTCTGCGAATTTGACTTTTGAAGTGACGTTTTTAATTTGTTAAGTTTTACATTTTGTTGCTTTTCAATTTCAATAAAATTTTCAGGAGTTATCAGATATGTGTTGAATTATTCTTGGTCCAAATTTCAACACAATCCGATCAAAATAAGGGAGCTATATTGATATGATTAAGTGATGCGTTAGAAGTGTCTCCAAGTGTATACACTCACTTGGGTTGAGAGGGGTTTGTCCGATTAAAGCATTGATTGATACGAGCGCTTCTCACATAGATGACCTAGGTTTGTTTCCTACCCGGGGCAAGGTGAGATTGACGACACGTTTTATTTAATCCCGGATTACTCCAGATTCCACTACAGCGCAAGACCACTTCAAATTAGAACACATCTGTATTTTATATACCTAGATAGATTCTTTATTTCCTCCATTCATGGAGAGCTTAACACATTTACACCAAGTATTTACATCATTAATATATACAAAAGATAATAATATATGTATAATAATATATGTACATGCATATAAACAACAATAGAGAGACGATTTTATAATTTGCAAACTCACAAACTAACAAACTAGTCTCAGCAATATGATTGCTAAATGATTATTCAGGCGATTGTCATCTGTAGTTGAAAGCGTCATTTCAAACAACGTTACGATTTGTTCTAATGGTGTCTTTCGTGTTAATTTTATAAAACACTGAAACCCCTTTTGGTAAATGACAGCATCCCAAAGTGATTCGCTTAATAGTGTCACGTAATCGGATGTACATTAGTGAAGATAAAACAAGTCTCTGATGTCTAAAATATTTCTTTTATTTTACTCTATTCCCTAACACCAAAATTGTACTATAATAATTCCAAAGTCAAAGTAAATAACATAACGTGTATAATTCCTAAGAGAAAGCGAGGTCCCGTCTGCCTATTTTGAGGATTATTTATACTGATCCCGTTGTGTATTCGCTTAATTCGTGACCCACGCCTGTCAACAAGTAATGGACGTCAATGTGTGTATCTTGACGTATATAGACAGATGATGTATGATCCCTACAGATTTTACACCGCCTGTAATCGCGGGCCCCTATGTAATTTGACAAGCCAATTTGTGTTCACAGGTGTATTCACACCTGGAACACGCATCGGAACGTCAGTCCTCTCGCTTAACGTATTTACCAACCATTTATATGCATTTTACGAGTCACGAATCTTGCTTAATGGATTTACTAATTGCCTATATGCATTTTGCGAGTCACGACCCCCATGTTTTTCTGTTAGTTACATCTCGCTGAAATATTTCTATCGACTTTTCATAAAGTAACATATTCATTATAACCCATTACATTACACATCTACATAATCAATTTCAAATTTCATTACACCCTACCCGAAGGTTCTATTTCCTAAATTAGTTTGTTTATACAACAATAACACGACAATAACAACACAATAATGTACAATGAGATAAATTCTATGATTATATATATTATATGTATACCCTACCCGAAAGTTCTATGACGTTACACAACTCACTCTTTCAAATGATTTTTTTCTATTATTATATATATTATATGTATACCCTACCCGAAGGTTCTATGAGATAAATTCTATTATTATATATATTATATGTACATTACGTTACACAACTCACTCTTTCAAATGAATTTTTTCTTATTTCATGATATGAAAAAATTACGATGATGTCAACAATTTAATCATGAGATCTGTACGAAGGTAAAATACTGTATAACTCTGAACCGACGAGATTCTAAAAATATTTCCTGTTATGAAATAATGATTTTTTTTGTTTTTTTTTTTTGTTTACCAAACTTGGTGATGTCTATTACTAAGTTTACGTCTTTTGCGTTCCAGTAGTATTTGTTTGTATCTCTGTATGTGTGGTAACTGATGTGATGCATGAATGAGGGCTATATCTGGTAATGTCAAATGTGTGAAACAAAATGTACATACACGTGTGTTGTTGAAAGTTCCCAAAAAGTAATGTGTACAAAGAGGTCAACGAGGTACATGGTTAATAAATGAAATATATAGTTATACAAATAAGGAAATGTTTATATCCGTTTCGTCAGTGGACAACACAGTTCTTGTATGTTGTTTTAGTGGACAATAAAGTTAGTGTAGCTGGGCGTCAGCGAACAATGTTGTTCTTGTAGAGTTGGCGTCAGCGGTTGATGTAGGTCTTGTAGACTGGGTGATATTGGACGATGGAGCTCCTGCAGACTGGGTGTCGGCAGACGATAAAGTTTGTGAAGTTTGGTGTCAGTGAACGATGTTGGTCTTGTAGAGTTGGCGCCCGCGGATGATGGGTTTCTGGTAGATTGGGCGGCAGCGTCCGGTAGAGTTCTTGTAGTTGTTGGTTTGACTCTGCGGTAGAATAACTCGTGGAATCAAAATCATCGTTAGATACAGTTCATGGTGTTGACATTAGTCTTGGTAAATTATATACAATGTGGCAATAACACATATTTCAAACGTTCGTTGCAGATTATACGAGTGTTCAACGCATCTTGGTTAACTATAGACAACATCCGAATAATACATGTTCCAAACATTCTTTGAAGATTATACGAGTGTTCAACACATATATACAGTCACAATAGATGAATACGGGTGATATATCGATCGATGTAGTAGTGCACTAAACAATTGTTCGTAGATTTTAGTTTTCAAGTATATCGTTCTGTTCGTTATTGACGATAGTAGGTAATATCCAGTAAACAGCCCATGGTGCTGTTTATGGTTCACAACTTGGTTGTTGACAAGTTGTTATCGCCAAGGATCATCCTGGTGTCGTCGTCTGGAAGGATTTGTTACCCTCGTAGAGACGGGTATAGGGATGACAGTGTTCTCGGTCGTTGTGGGGGTGCCGAGGGCTTTTTGACCTCAGACACGAGAGGTTCGTGCGCCACATCACAGGAAGCCACGCCCACATAACCCGGGGGACTGATTTCTCCCAGGTGCATATCATCGTTGGCAGATCGGAATTGGGTAATTATGGGACGATTAGATCGGGTCATACGTTTACATTTACAGTAAATAAGGAGTGCTGCACCAGAACTCAGAGCGGTCGCTACACCTATGATAATGTAACCCCATAATGGGAAGTCACCTGATGTCGTGTCAATGTCATTTAATTGTCTGATACTCTGCAGTTTTGTTATTAAAGCTTCCATAGGTATTTCTTTGATGTTTGATAGTTCATGAGGCATTTCGGTTTTAGTGAAATTAACGAGAGAGGTATGGAATGGTTTCCAAATGGAAGAACCCTTAAAGGTAGGTATGTCGAGTTTGTCGGTCTGAAGCCGGGTTTGACTGGAGTTAATGTACCAGGCATTTAATGTAAAGTATTCATTGTATGCGCGACAGTTTATGGGTACATTAACAATGTCTATGGGAGCGATAGCGCGAGCGGATATTTTATTTTGGGAATGATCTTGACATATCGTCACGAGGCGTAGGTCTTGTCTTGAGACTATCGCCCAGTTACCAGATCCTAAATATTTGGCATCAGGTAAGACGGTGTTAGGGTGTATGATCACCTTGCAATAATCCTTTATGTGCTGAGTGTTGTTAATCATAATGGCTATGACGCATAATTTAGACATGTCTACTTGGTAGAATGGGGATTGTACGTCACATGTACGTCGCGCTTGACAAGTTTTCAGTTCGTTATTTGTCAATAGGCAGTAGTGATTTCGCGCTTGATCAATCAAGAAGCCCTTAGTTTCCAGTTCGTATCTAGCGGACATGTTATAGTGGATCTTATTGTCATTGATAGTGTCGTTAATGGGTGAGTAGGGCATATCGAAATTGAATACTTCATATACCTCGAAAGAAGCTCCTATCTCGAGGAGAGGGATGTCCATTGTAATGATAATAGTAGTAGGTGACATTACGACGGTCGTTGAGGTAGATTTGTAATAATGCCATAGGTCGGTCTTGGGATTAGCTGGTAGTTGTAAATTATTAGGCACTTTTGTCGCAATGTCTAATAGTACGTCTTTCAGGTGAATAGGTGAAATAAGAGATGGAAAAAGTTTGCCAGTGCTGAGCATATTAAGTTGTCCTTTAAACGTTTCTAGATATAGTGATGCGTGGAAAACAGCCTGACGTAATTCATCAATCATGATCTTCAGGGAGTTGTAATTAACCGTATAATCTTGAACAGCATGGGTCATTGCCTGTAAACGTTCATGTGTGTGCATGATTTTGTCGTCAAGTTGTCTGAGGGTAGATATCAGAGTGTTAATGGAGTGGCGATTCTCAGTTATGTGTTGTTGGGTAACATTGAGAATAGATAAACTATTTTGTAACACATGGATAATAGTTTTTTGGCTTTCTTGAAGTTGATTAACGTGTGTTTGAATATTACGGATGTCAGAATCGTCAGCTGTGCCGAAAAGAAATTTAAAGAATCCGCCTAGGGGTAACAATGAGCGTTTCTGGGTATGACTGAGCGTTTTATAATCTAGATAGCTGTCAAGTACGTTGTCATGGTCAGAACGGATGTATTCGATTTCCGTATGGAGTTGTGCTAATGATTGTTCAAAGGCGTCTGTTTTTAAAAGTAGATCATTTCGTTTGAATTGGAACATCATGTCTTTCGTGGTATTTGTGATATCGTTTAGTCTTGTTTCAAGTTGGGTAAGAAATGTAGAGAAGACGTTGGTATCGAGAAGTAGGGCTATTTGCCAATGAGTTCTGGTCACAGACACTTCGTTAACTTTTTGAAATATAACATTTTCGTTAATCTCAAGTCCCCCGATCATGCGCAACGATAATATAAAAACAAATGATGGCAACATCATCTGAAATATTACAAAGAAGAAGTATATTATCCGATTTGGTTACTAACTAAATGCTATTCACATAACTTGAGGTCATTCAAACGTATAGACGTCAACGTTGCTCGTGTGGTCGTTACGGTAAATATTACATATGATCAGCTATTGCCTCTAGGCACGTGAAAATCACTTTCTTAATAGATTTATTAGATCTCTGACGTTGTCGTATGGATTTTCTTTTTTTGTGCTTAATAGCTATTTCATCAATTTGCATGTGATTATCGGTCGAATCGGTGTCCGATTGACGTGGGGGCGGATATTGTTGTTCAGCCCTATCGTATTGATGTGTGTCAGATTCGCTAGAGTTTGACGCATTGTATTTGAATTGTTTTTTCCGTAAATGTTTTTGCAATTCTGCTAAGGGGATGTCTTCCTCCTCGTCAGAATTGTCCCGAATTTGACGAGTTTGCCTAGTTATGATAGGTAACCCTTGTATTGACTTACTTAAATCACTATCAGACTCACTAGTTTCGGCAAAAGCTAAATTTGCTTTCCTTATGGGGCGTCCCATATTAGTATTTGATATAGGCCACTCATTTATATTAGCATGTCTTATTTGGTCAGCATGGACTTTAATAGTTGAGTTGTCTAATTGATTCTTTATTATGTATGTTAACGGTGATTTTTGTTCGATAATACGATAATATGGTCTCCATTTACTGTCTAATTTATTTGTACGGTGTAAGTTCTTATAGTAAACGGGGTCATTAATCTCGAATTTAATGTCTTTTGTATTTTTATTCGCATATTCGGCTTGTTTATCTTTAGATTTTTGAATTTGTGCACACACCTTTTTAAATGATTTGTGTTGTTCTTCTAATATTATTTTATGATAATCTTCGCCGTGATATTTACGCCTAGGTTTTAACAAATTGTCTATTGGTAGGATGGGGTCTCTGTTAAATACTAAAAAGAAAGGCGAATGTTTTGATGTTTCTGAATGGGAAAATCGCATAGCTGCCAAAGACATGTTTAAATGTAAATCCCATTGTTGTACGTTTTCTTGAACGCGTTTTGATAGTATATTGTTCATAGTCGAGTGAGAGCGTTCATTTTTACCGTTAGCTTCTGGGTGATATGTGGACGTTTTGACATGTTGGATATTCAGGGATTTTAATGTTTCTGTAAACGCCGTACTAGTAAACTCTTTACCATTATCGGTAATTATCCTTATGGGACATGAATGACGACAATAAATCTCGTTTACTAACAGGTGTATTACGCTATCGGATGACTTATCCGGCGACGGAAAAGCCTCTATATATCCTGAAAATTGATCCACGAAACATATTATATATCTATTTCCGGAAAGCGTTGTTGGGTATGGTCCGCATATATCTATGGAAACGACCGAGAAAGGGAATGGTGGTATTGCGGTTTCTGATGATACGGGAGCTTTAATTGCTTTCAAGTTTCTAGTTTGACAGACAATACATTTCGACACGTAATCATGCAATTCTTTGAACATTTTAGGCCAATAATATTTCTCTTTTATGGTATGAAAAAGTCTTTGAGAACCACCGTGTCCATTTTCGTCATGATATTGATTAATAATTAAACCTGTCAGGTGTTTAGGTACAAAAAGCCTAAAGGTAGGTTCTTCATCGACGCTCGATATATAGTATAATATCTCATCAACCATAATGAATTTTCCATCTTCTTGTTTGTTTAGTTTCCCTAATTTTAATCTCGTTTTAATCTCAGATATGTGTGGGTCTTTTCCTTGTTCAATTTCCATGTTACAATCGTTTATTTTATCGGGTTCGATTGTCTCGTTATTCATAACCGTTTGTGGAATCGTGCTATTATCAATTACTTGTCTGTGATCGATATGCGTAGAGTCAATTACATTAATTTCGCGCGCCTGGTTTTGTCTATTTATTTCCGAACTAATCGTATAATGTTTATCGTTAATATCTAATTCTATTTCCGTTTGTTCGTCTCGGTCATTCGTTATTTTGGTATTCGGTGGTCGGCTTAGAAAGTCGGCAATTATGTTCTTTTTTCCCGATATATACTCAATTTTGCAATTGTAACCTGCTATACTTAAGGCCCATAATTGTACTTTCTTGTTTTGCATCGGAGATTCAAGAAGGAATTTTAACGGGCGATGATCCGTTTTGATAACAAATTCGGCGTTGTGTAAATAATGGTGTAATTTATTTAGACTGTAAAATATGCTGTAACATTCTTTCTCAATAGTACTATATTTACATTGCGTTGGGTTTAATCGGTGTGATAGAAAGAATATCGGTTTTTCCCCTACATAATCTCCGGTTTCATTATCTCCGCATTTTTGAGTTAAACAAGATCCAATGCATTTATCTGAAGCATCTGTATACAGAATATAACCTTTATTCGGGTCCGGATAGGAAAGGTAAGGAATTTGCGTGAACGAGTCTTTTAATTGTAAGAAACTATCTTCACATTGTTTTGACCATGTAAATGGGACATTCTTTCTCGTGAGATTAATGAGAGGCTCTACTACTTCTGAATACGACGGACAGAATCTCCTATAAAATCCCGCTGCACCTAAGATAGATCGTACATCGCGTACGCACTTTGGTCTAGGGAATTGTCGGATCGCTTCTACTTTTAACGGATCTGGTCTTATACCGTTTTCATCTATAATGAAGCCTAGGTATCTAGTCTCCCTTTGTAAGAATTGACATTTTGATAGTTTAAGCTTTAGGTTATGCTTACTGAGACTTTGCAGTACTGTATCTACGTGTGATAAATGAGATTGTAAGTCAGGTGAAAATATTAGAATATCATCCAAATATGCTACGGCGAATCCTTCACAACCCTTAAGTACTTTATTAGCTAATTCTTGAAATATCGATCCCGCCCCAGACGCACCGAATGGCATAACGTTAAAGTGAAATAGACCCCTAAACCCTGAAGCAAAAGCCGTTTTTTTCTCTGTCTTCTTCTTTTATAGGTATTTGCCAATAACCCGATATTAAATCTAAACTGGTGAAATATTTACTTTTCCCTAATAACGCCAATATATCATCGATTAATGGTAATGGATATGCAATTGGTTTTGTAATTTTGTTAAGCTGTCTGAAATCGACGCAAAATCTTTTCTCTTCTTTTTGATCTTTATTTGAATCAAGGTTATTTTTCTTTTTGTCTACTAAAACAATAGGGAAACTCCACGGACTTCGCGATGGGCTTATTATGTTTGCCGCTAACATTTCGTCAATAGCTTTATCTATGAATACCTTATTGTTTAATGGTGTTCGATACGGTCTTAATTTAATGGGAGGATGGTCCCCTGTATCGATGTTAAATTCCATTGCTGTAGTTTGTGTTAGTTCTAAATTATTTCTTGCGAAGAGAGTTCTGTGTTTTAAGAGTATTGGAAGAATATTTTCTTTTTGATCTCCAGCGACATGTAAATCTGATAGAATCTCATCTTTAGACAAACCTGATTTGGGTGTATTGTTTTTGATAACGCTTTCGATAGAACATATTTCATTATCTTGGATAGATTGAAGTTGGCCTATGGGACAATTACGTCTTAGTCTAATCGTTTTATGGGTATTGTTTATAATTAGAATAGGGAATTTACGATCACGCGTTGTCTTGACTACTGAGTTAACGATTGTTAAACCGGGTTCGTTATCAAAGAAAGAGTTACTTATTCCAGTAAAGTCATAATTTTGATTTGAGCGTAAGCTGTTTTTTTTCGTCCTGGCAAGGAGTCTATATGCAGTTTGTGGTTTAAGAACGGTATGCCTAGTTAGCCTCGCTATTACCGAAAGGTGTACATCTTCTTCCAGAGGTACATAACAATCTTTTATTCTTAAACATCCTAGATCAAAGTATACACGGACACCGTTGTCTTGTAAAAAATCTCTCCCTAGTATTACGTTCCTATTAATGTTTTCAACGACAAAAAATGTATGTTCAATATATATACTCCCTATTTTAAATTTTAATTTTACATTCCCGCGAATGTATAGCGAGTTACCATCGACCGCTTTTAGATTAATTTTTGTCATTTTAAGTGGTGGTTTGTGTTTTAATAGATCATAAGCTCTTTTACTAATTACAGAAAGTTCTGCACCAGAATCTATCAAGCTCCTAAATTTACAATTTCCTATTGAAATGAGGCAAGAATTTGGGTTTCCACACAAAGCAATATTATACGTCTTTACGTTTCCGTCGTTACCATAGACCCCTTTTTGGTACGACGTTCCTAGTTTTTTTGATTAAGGTATGGTTTTCTTTGAGTACATTCTCTACTGAAGTGTCCCAATTTTCCACAATTCCAACAGTCTATTTTGTCTTTCCAATTTTTGTCATATTCGTTCTTACGTGCGTAATTGTTTTGACCTACCGCGTATGCATTTATTTCGTTTTTCCTACGTCTACAGTCTTGTATAACATGACCCTGTCTCTTGCAATACCTGCAAGTGTTTGATGGTCTCAAATGATCGATTTCCATGGGAACAGGTCTATTAAGTGGTGTTTGAACTTGATTATGACTCAAATGTGACCTTAATTCGAATCTTGCTCTTACATTTTGTTCGGCTAATGCGGAATTGACTGCTAACGCTAAAGTAGTTGGATTTTCTCGCATTAATTTAAGGCGTAAATAATCATGTCTCAGGCCGTCAATGAAAGTTCCAATTAACTGACTTTCGATCATCTCGAGGTTATCCTCAACATTTTCATACGCTTCACTAGATAAAGACAGAAGTCGTTCCGCGAATAATTGGACATTTTCGTCGGGTTTTTGTTTGAGTGTTTTTAAGAGAGCGAGAGCATAATGAGGGTCCTGGATTTCTGCGAATCTTATTTTAAGCTCATTTTTTAAGGTTGCCCATGACTCATCAGGAAAATCAGTCAAATACCTCTGAATGTAATCGCTAACAAGTCCCCTACTAGATTGGTAAGCTACTAACTTCAATTGATCCCCCGCCAAACGTGAAAGTACCCCATATTTCTCTATGTTTTTGATCCAATTTTTGTATTCTTTAGGATTTCCGTCATAAGTTTGAATTACTTGTGAGACGCTTTGAGTTCCGATAGCATTTGTTACTCCTCTAATTTGTTCGCTTAAATTTTGAAAGAATTGTGGAATTGCTTGATCTGCCATCTTAGATAATTAACCATAGGAAAATAAGTCAGTCACTCACCGAATATTTGCCCGTTCGTTGTGGAGGTCCGGCACGTCTTCTTCCCTCTGGCCCGTGAAAGAAGTGGTACTTCTGGTTGATCCTGTGTCACCGCGCACCAGTTAAACACGTGTCACGTAATCGGATGTACATTAGTGAAGATAAAACAAGTCTCTGATGTCTAAAATATTTCTTTTATTTTACTCTATTCCCTAACACCAAAATTGTACTATAATAATTCCAAAGTCAAAGTAAATAACATAACGTGTATAATTCCTAAGAGAAAGCGAGGTCCCGTCTGCCTATTTTGAGGATTATTTATACTGATCCCGTTGTGTATTCGCTTAATTCGTGACCCACGCCTGTCAACAAGTAATGGACGTCAATGTGTGTATCTTGACGTATATAGACAGATGATGTATGATCCCTACAGATTTTACACCGCCTGTAATCGCGGGCCCCTATGTAATTTGACAAGCCAATTTGTGTTCACAGGTGTATTCACACCTGGAACACGCATCGGAACGTCAGTCCTCTCGCTTAACGTATTTACCAACCATTTATATGCATTTTACGAGTCACGAATCTTGCTTAATGGATTTACTAATTGCCTATATGCATTTTGCGAGTCACGACCCCCATGTTTTTCTGTTAGTTACATCTCGCTGAAATATTTCTATCGACTTTTCATAAAGTAACATATTCATTATAACCCATTACATTACACATCTACATAATCAATTTCAAATTTCATTACACCCTACCCGAAGGTTCTATTTCCTAAATTAGTTTGTTTATACAACAATAACACGACAATAACAACACAATAATGTACAATGAGATAAATTCTATGATTATATATATTATATGTATACCCTACCCGAAAGTTCTATGACGTTACACAACTCACTCTTTCAAATGATTTTTTTCTATTATTATATATATTATATGTATACCCTACCCGAAGGTTCTATGAGATAAATTCTATTATTATATATATTATATGTACATTACGTTACAATAGTTTTTTTGAGAGTAAACTTTTGAGATAACTTTTGTCCGGGGAAGTAAATGTACGGGAGAGCTTTTGTCAGTGGTAGTAAAATCGTTTTAAAGCGTCCCTGTCAAAATTAACGGGTGGACAAATGTCCAGTTAACTTGTAGTCCTTCACCCAAGTTGATAAATTTTGGTCCTTCGTGGCTTTAACCAAACATAAATACATTGGGTCTATAACAAGTTTACGAGCATTTTAGATCTACGTTAAATATATGTACATTGTATTTGCACATTTAAGTACCTATTGGGATAATAATGATATCGGTCCTTAAAAACGACAACAATACACTTTTTCTCGTCCCCTGCAATCATACAATTATGCCCATAGTGCCCCCTGTGTCCTGCAACAATACCCTTAAACCAGCTTTACAAATGCGCGACAAGATATCATTTTCCACTGCGAATCTGTCATCTTGAAGTGCACTGAGTAAATTGTCAGCCTAAAATGCCCCGGAGTTATCAGTGCCACAAACGTTGCTGGTTTTGTATAAGCAGGACTTATCGAATACGGGTCACCTCACATGCATAGAACATTATCCATTTCAATCTGAAACTAACGTTATATAAAGTACAGTACATAAGATTTGGGTCAGCTGTGTAGAAGCCAAGATCCCCCTACCCGCTACAAGGCACAGCTTATGAGGTAATATCTGCGAGTTTTGTATGTCATGTCTTCCTTTGTATGGACTTTGGTAGCCAGTCACGCGCCCTTATTTTGTTGAAAAAATTAACCAATCAAATAAGTAGAAAGAGCAGAGCAGCCAATCAAAAGCAAGCAGATTTGGAATGGACTTGTTCGGACAAACGCGGCTGAAACAAAAAGGTCCCGGAACTAAACAACTATGCTGATTCTGTGATCATGAATATTATGAATTGTATTTGTTTATCAAGTTTTGTTTTTTATAATTTAATCATTATTTGATTGTCTAGTACCCGTATATCTTGTTCCTGATAAATCAACTAAAGCTGTATAAAAGTCGGGTGAAGACGGTTTCGGATGCTAAAAGTGGGGTACGACTAAAATACGTATATGACTCATACCCGCGGATATGACTGAAAAGTGCGGATATGAACAGCTTTTTAAATGTATTTTCCATTATTTTTGTTATATGAAAATCGTTCGTTGAAAAAAATACACATCGCCCTAGTTCTTCTTGAATGCTCTGAGCTAGTTCTGGCTACCATAACTTTAAATGTCGCTTTTTATGATTTTTGACTGGTGCGACTTTATAGTTATGGACCAACTCTACTAGGAAAGTCAACCAGAAATTCCAGAAAAGTTGACAGTTAGCAAAGACCTGTCCAAAACAGCTTTTAAATGCAGTTATTGGCCCAAATCAACAACTTGATCGGAAAGATTAACATTTTACACATTTAACTGATATATTCTTTCACAAAAAACTATCTTAAACATTTAAAATTTATCTTTTCTGCTCTAACATATTGAGAAAAACAGCGATGTGACAGACTTTCTTGAAATGCGAATCTCTTGAGATTTCACGGTCATATGACATTATTTCTATTTTTAGTAACATACCATGTGCTCAAGTGTTTTAAAATTCAGAATGAAGTTGTTAATCACAAATAATAGATTTCAGAAAACGAAAGTAATGTTAACAATTTCAGCATAAAATGTCAAGGTCGATCTGAAAGTATCCAAATGAAAACTCATCACGTGACAAAGCAACAATGGCGTCAAATTTGTGAATTTCAAACTGATGAGAGTTATTTTCATCTATTGTAAGAGGCATTTGAAACATTTGAACCTTATAATATTCCCCGATGCAGTAATTTATATTCACTCACCAATATATGTAGAAATGTATCCAAGAAAATGAGCTTTCTTTGATTTATAGCGTGACATAAATATGTCACGACTCTGGTTGACTTTCCATACGGGGTTGGCTTCAGCGTACAGGTCTGTCAATACTATATTAACTGTACGCTGAAGTTTCTTTAGCTAGCTCTGAGCTTTTATGAGTACATACGTACAGCTCCGAGGGTCAATAGCTGGGAGTTGGATTATAGCAACTACACGTCGCCCATGTGTAATGTTACGATCGAATTAATTTAAAAGCATTTTTCATTGGCATTTTAATTTCAGTTACTCCAATTTCATATCCGCGAATATGAACAACCAGTCAGAACACCGCTTTTATTAAAATGCTTAATTTTGAGACAGTCTTAACAGATTTTTTATCAAATATTGTGAATTTTTAATTCAACAGTGATTGATTCTTCAAAAAACTGCAAAAAAACGCGTAAATATGGCTTATATTCGTTAGTGTTTTATCCAGGCCGTTTTAGCGTGGCGCGGCGCCACGCCGCTTTTTTGAAGCGCCTCGCTGCCCCTTTCAAAGCAAATCAGCGCCACACTGCCCTTTTCAAAGGCCGCCGCCCTGTTTTCCACCGTGCGCGACCTTATTGATAACATCTTAATTGCCTCTTAACCAAGCTTCTAAGCCAATTTTTATCAGCGAAGATTCGCGCGGTTGTGAATACGTCATGCGTGAATAACCATGTGTCAATATCAATCGATAATTTCAGTGGCTTTGTAACACCAATCGGTCCGGATACAATCGTGCACAGTTAAATAGGAGACTTGATGAAAACCTCGATGTTATTCACATGGAAATTGTGCATTTCATGCATAATTCAGTTATATCAAAACATTTATTTTTACGCGTAATTAAATTTAAAAAAAAACACCAGTTGTATCTGTAAAATATTGATTTGATTTAAATTTAATGCAAAACAGTTTTAAGTTAATAAAAATTAATTTAAAACAGGGCTTGCACTAAGCGGCGTACGGCCGTATATTACGCCCGATAATTGTTTCCATACGCCGATTACAAAACCCCATGACGTCCACTGTACTTCCTGAAAATTGGCCATACGCCGAAAATAGCAACCCGTGACATATTAAAGCTGTCGATTAAAATAACGCTCCGCCTCCTATCCAATACAATTGGCGCAGGCTCATATTAAAGATGTCGATTAAAATAACGCTCCGCCTCCTATCCAATACAATTGGCGCAGGCTCACAGTAGATGTGTGTTGATGAATTGTAGCAGACGACAATCTTAACACGTTTGCTGTTCACGGTTAGGCAGACCGCGCTTAATTGGAGCACGTGCTTGTTTATTGTCACGATGTTTTGATTACAATAACGTGTGAATGTCGGCAAAGAAGTTGATACCCCGTCTTGGACCCTGTTTGGCCAAAAGTTGTTAATTGTTGTAACAGTAGTAGGCCTGCACCATTGGTTCAATTAAGAACATTATGACCCGTCTGTAACTTGTCAAAATATGTTAATTGGCAAACACAGATATGAATTTTACAAAAATATTGAACTTGTACCACTTATCATTCGTGTTTAGAATGTCGCAACGTACGCTTTCCGATTTTGGCATTCCACTTTCGACAAAAACGTAAATTAGAAATTGATGCAAATTGCATTGTAAGCAAGAAAAGTTTATATCAAAGACCAATTAATGTGTATTGAATTAATTGACAATGAACAAAAGACAGTACGGCGCCGTTCCTAGTTACACTTTTTGCGAAATAAAATGTACACAAT
Organism: Dreissena polymorpha; assembly: GCF_020536995.1. Classification (NCBI taxonomy): domain Eukaryota; kingdom Metazoa; phylum Mollusca; class Bivalvia; order Myida; family Dreissenidae; genus Dreissena; species Dreissena polymorpha. Next base: position 78,167,988 of record NC_068358.1, read on the forward strand.
ACAACACGAGGTCATGAAAACAATGTCATTACGCAGAACTTTCTGACTATTCAACAAAGTGTTAGTGTTTGTGAATCTCCATTTAAGATGCATATAAAGGACTTGTTTGTGCAATGTGTTTAACGTTTTAAATATAAATAATTGTTTAAGAGGGTAACTCATTTAACAGTATTCTAAGACTTCTTTGAAAAGCTATAGTTTGTATAAGATATATATCCTATGGTGTTTAATCTTGTTTTTTGTTACTACATGAAAATATAAAACACATAATAAAATATACATTCTGGATTTTGTTGGTTTAATTATTCAACAATAAATCTCAAAACTATACATACAATGTTTGTGTGTAACAAAGCTTGTTATTAAGTCACTATACAGATATATGTGTGCCCTTTTTATGGATGTCGCGCGCTAAAGTGCCCTTTTTTGAAATTTTGCACCACGCCCTTTTTCCTTCCTGTATAAAACACTATTCGTTCATATTGGCACTTTTCGTTCATATCCGCGGATATGATTCATATATTCATTTTAGACATACCACTAAAAGTGCGCTTTATTTTATTAATACAAGACGAATAACAGAAGACCAATAGCCAGAACAACCAATCTTAAAAGTTAACAAATAGAGCGAACATATTTTTATAAACAACTGGACGACTTAATTTGCATAAAGGTTCAAATAAAAAATATGAATAGCTATTGAAGGTTTTTGTTGAGTCGTGTTTTTAGATTTTGCTTGAAACTGCAATCAATTAATACAACAATGAACATTAGCACATAATGCAGTGTGTTGGGCACAAAGTTTATACAAAAATAGGTTAAAATTATAATTCATCATTAAACTTCTACAAACATTTCCTCCTTTACAAATGTTTTATTTATAAGTATTTTTCATGTGACAGCATCTGTAGACATTTTTGTCAGAAAACATTAACCTCCCATGCAATGTCAGTTGTAAGACTATTTATAGGATGCAACAAGAACCCACAACTTAATAAGGACCTTACTTGCAAGATGGCAGTTTGACACAATCGATTATTTTGTTGTTTACAAACCATTAACTTTTTTTTAAGCAACAAATATGTAGACCAAAGGTTTAAAAATTATATTTATAATGAGCTATAACACTTTAATGAAATTAACCACGCCACGACTCAACAAGGATATAGCATACAAATTCAATCGATAACTGTATGGATAATTCTAATCTGTAGAAATTAACAAATAATCAATCGTCCAATTTACAAAAATAATGTTGAAATTACAAAATATTTAATGCTTTTGAATTTTGGTTGGCTTACACCACTTAATATTACTTCAATTACGTATTTTATGTCTATAGTATGTACATTGTATTGATCTGAATAATATATATATATATATATATATATATATATATATATATATATATATATATATATATATATATATATATATATATGGTGGACTAACCAGTTATCGAACACCTAAGGAATTACGTTAAATTACGTTAAAATTGAAACACTTAAAATAACAAAAACATTTTGTTTTAACAAATTACAAACAGTTCAATCATTTAATAACAGAGGTGTCAAAGTTCAGGATTATTCTTGAAATCAGGATTTTGGCCAATAAGGACCAATTTTGATATTGATATAAATCGGAGGATTTTTTTTCTGGAATTTTAAGATTATTGTCACAAAATGTCATCTTAAACTCAAATTATTTTACTTTGAAATATTGTTTACAAAGTTATATGCAATAGTTAACAAAGTTACATGAATTATTAACCCTTTTTTGCTCTGGCCCCCAAACGATAGGCTTATTTTCAAGATTTTAGATTTTGGCCAATTGACACCCCTGAATAACTTATCTGTAAAGTTTTCCAGCAAATATCCTTCAACAATCATAATGATTCCCTGGTTATTGTCACCTCTAGCAGACAAAACAAAATTGCGGCCGATGTAAAAATGACCTATTACCGGACAGTTCATAAATACTACTCCAGTATATACAAAGTCACATGACTATCACGTGACCCGGACTCAGCGAAAAAATCTGCTTCTGCTGCAATCAACATTGCAAAAGGAAATATGCTTTTTGGTGTTTAAATGCACGTTTTGATAAATGCATTAAAAAAAAAAAAATAGCAAAAAACACATGTTGAAACAGCAGTAAATGCATTCCTTTAACCTGTTTTAGGTGCATTTGTTTCAAGCTAAGTAGGCAAGTGGGTCATGGACTTCATGTACGACCGTTTCTTTATCGATGTGACCTCATGCGCACTTTTGCGCATGGGCATACAGAACCAAAACAAAACGGCCGATAATAGGTGCTGTTCGATAACAGGTACTTCAAAGATATATATATATATATATATATATATATATAATCTTAGTGACATATATATGAATATATATAATCTTAGTGAATTGCAACATCAGTGTCTTAACTTTCAAATAATGTAACAATTCTGATAATTTGAATGTCCATAAACATTAAAAACACTAGCGCAAGGTTTTAATAAAATTATCAAAAAGGTTGATTTCTTTATATTGAAAGTTTCCAAATATATGTTGCAATAATCCAACTCTCAGCTATCAGTATTTTTTTTCACTTATAGGGGAATGGCGGCGGGGCCCGTCCAAAGGGGAAAAAATGCGTCGTTTTTTAGGAAAAGGGGAAAATTAAAAATTCACTCTTTTATATGTAATGATATTTATTATATGAATACACATGTTTGTATGAATATAATATTCACAGCAGAATGTCTCTGTCCTTTTTTCTGAAATATATATCAATGATTTTTTCAACATTAGTTTCAGACAGTTCAGCCTTCATGCACAGTCTCAGTTTTCTTAGCCATTTTGAGTCGAATTGAGTTTTTTTTTAATCGATTAAATGGCAAATTTGAGCATTTTTTATCAATAAAATGGACCAAATTGGAATGTTTTTATCAACAAATATTGACACATTATAGTTACATCAGGCATTTTCCTGGCCATTTTGGGAGAAAAATGCAATTCATGTGAAAAGTCCACTGATTTGGAAATAACTAATCTAATTTAATATAACACTGTAATAATTAATAATCATATAAATTATAGTAAAATACTTTGTTTGTTATTTTTGAAGTAAATACAGGTACTATGTTGTTACATATATGTAAGGTTGATTGAACTCAATCGAATCCCCCCCCCCCCCCCTCTATGTCTGTAATATGTTACACTTGAGAATAACGGTCATCTGTCTATGTCGGCCTAGTATATTTTTTCACTCCAAAAGCAATATTTCACCGATGTATAGTGATCACAAGTCAATTGTTTCAAGGTGTGAAACGTAAACACCATGTTAAACTATGTTCAATTTCCAGGGGAAAAGCTAACACCACAAATAATCAGCAAGTCCCGAAAACGGGGATTTTTTTGTGATTGTTTCAATGAAAATGCTTTTTATGCCCCCTTTTGAAGTAAAGGGGGTATATAGTTTTCGCACTGTCCATCTGTCAGTCTGTCTGTCAGTCTGTCACACTTTTCGTGTCTGCTCTTTAATTCAAATAGTTTTCATCCGATCTTCACCAAACTTGGTCAGACGTTGTATGGAGACAATATCTAGGTCAATGTTGAATATGGGTCATGCCCGGTCAAAAACTAGGTCATGGGATCACTTAGTGCATTTCAAGGATTTAGCATGGTGTTTGCTGTCTAATTCATCATCGTGTTTCCGGCAGCCATTTTGAGCAGAGATAACAGTCATTGAAATTCAGATTTAAATCTACAAGCAAGTCGGGCTAGTACTATGGGAATTTGAACAAGCCCGAGTCAGATTTTACTAGCCCAAACATTTTTGTTAAAAATGCAGATAAACATAACATAAAACATTCAAAGAAGCATTCATTTATTCAATCTTTAGAATACAATACAAATCTCATATTAATTTCATCTTCATCCAAGTTAGCTTCCTCGTCATCTGAGCCAGCCTCTTTCGGATCCTGAAATAAGAAGAAATTAATTTCACACACAGATTCCAATCAAATCACAATTATAAATATATACATAAAGTTTAGGTAAAAAATTAGCAGAAATGTATCCCATATATCCATGTGAAAGAGAGAGCAAACCTGAACCACCAGAAAATATATAAGCAATTAAGTTCCAGGTTATTCTACAAAACGCCAGTTGACAAATGCGTCAATCACAGTTACCTCAGATTCGCATTCCTCAACGACGTACTTGAATGACAACTGTTCGGCCATTACTCTCTGTGTCCCGGACGCAACGCAAAACATTTATTTTACATACTAGTTATCCAGGAACCACAAAACCATGCGCTTTATGCGCAGTAATCCAATTATCGGCTGATTGCCCAGCACATGTGTGCAGTGTGTTAAAACATAAGCGGCTGTTGATTTAAGCGGCTCAAAACTTTGTTTACAAATATTGAAAATGAAAGTGGAACTTGTTTTATGTTTAATGAATTGTACAAGCACGTCGGGCTTGTAATAGTGGATTTCCTACAAGCCCGAAAGAAAAAATACTAGTTTTTTGCTGTCGGACTAGTGCGAATTTCGAGGACTGGATAAAATTTGTAAACAAAGATTAACCGCCATTTCAAAGTAAATCAAAGAGACCAGACGAACCAGAGAGGCATACCAATACATCAACATCTACCCACTACACTGCACTGTCCCTTGCCCGTCCATTGATTCTTTTTTTTGTTTTTTCGTAAATTTCTAAAAACTTGTAGCATTTCGGACGTCATTTGGTATTCGGAATTATTTTTGGCTTTTTCAACTTATAAATTAAAAATTACCAAATGACTAATTAACCACCTTTATTTACTTATCACGTATTGTGAACTGTGTCAATTAAAAATCACTGTGATATACACATACATTACATCTAGGATTTCCATTAAACTAGCGTTATTAGCTCATCTATTTTTTGAAAAAAAATTATGAGCTATTGTCATCACCTTGGCGTCGGCGTTGGCGTTGGCGTTGGCGTTGGCGTTGGCGTTGGCGTCGGCGTCCGGTTAAGTTTTGCGTTTAGGTCCACTTTTCTCAGAAAGTATCAATGCTATTGCATTCAAACTTGGTACACTTACTTACTATCATGAGGGGACTAGGCAGGCAAAGTTAGATAACTCTGGCGTGCATTTTGACAGAATTATGTGCCCTTTTTGTACTTAAAAAATTGCAAATTTTGGTTAAGTTTTGCGTTTAGTTCCACTTTTCTCAGTAAGTATCAATGCTATTGCATTCAAACTTGGTACACTTACTTACTATCATGAGGGGACTGGGCAGGCAAAGTTAGATAACTCTGGCATGCATTTTGACAGAATTATGTGCCCTTTTTATACTTAGAAAATTGACAATTTTGGTTAAGTTTTGTGTTTAGGTCCATTTTATTCCTTAAGCATCAAAGCTATTGCTTTCATACTTGCAACACTTACTAACTATCATAAGGGGACTGTGCAGGCAAAGTAATGTAACTCTGACTGGCATTTTGACAGAATTATGTGCCCTTTTTATACTTAGAAAATTGAAAATTTGATTAAGTTTTGTGTTTAGGTCCACTTTATTCCTACAGTATCAAAGCTATTGCTTTCATACTTGCAAGATTTATGAACTATCATAAGGGGACGGTGCAGGCAAAGTTATGTAACTCTGACTGGCATTTGGACGGAATTATGGGCCCTTTATACTTAGAAAATTGAAAATTTGGTTAAGATTTATGTTTTGGTCACTTTACCCCTAAAGTATCATAGATATTGCTTTCATACTTGGAACACTCACAAACTATCATAAGGGTACAGTAAAAGGACAAGTTGCATAACTCTGGTTGTCATTGTTACGGAATTATGGCCCTTTTTTGACTTAGTAACTTTTAATATATGGTTAAATTTTGTGTTTCGATCCACTCGAAGTATCAAGGCTATTGCTTTCAAACTTCAAATACTTACATGCTATCATGAGGTTACTGTACCTGGCAACTTGAATTTTACTTTGACCTTTGAATGACCTTGACTCTCAAGGTCAAATTATTAAATTTTGCTAAAATTGCCATAACTTCTTTATTTATGATTAGATTTGATTGATACTTTGATGAAACTACTCTTACCTGACATACCACAATAGACTTCACCCAAACCATCCCCCGTGCCCTCCCCCCCCCTCCCCCCCCTCCCCCCCCCCCCCCTAATTTTTTTTTTTTTTTTTTTTTTTATAAGATCATCTCACAAATGACCACCACACCCTCACACTATACCCCCACCCCACCCCCCCCACCCCCCCCCCCAAATTTTTTTTTTGATTTTTTTTTTTTTTTTTTTTTTTTTTTTTAAGATCATCTCACAAATTATCACCACACCCTCACACTATACCCCCCCCCCCCCCCGATTTTTTTTTTTTTTTTTTTTTTTTTTCGCTTTTTTGGAAGATAATGTAATAAATGTCCACAACCCCACACTATACACCCCTCTTCACTCCACTCCTCCCTCCTTTGTGATTGAAAATGAGAGTCCCTTCACCTTTAAAAAGAAAATAGATGAGCGGTCTGCACCCGCAAGGCGGTGCTCTTGTTTTTTTTTTTTTTTTCATTTCTTCAAAATGTCGACTCGCAAAAGAACATCTTACAACCCATCCAAGGGGCAGTGTCAAAACCTGACCCCTTTACTAGGGGAGGCACGTTCAGGGTCGGATAGGCATCGCCTATCACACAACACCATGCCCTTTAAGTGCCTCCTCCAGTCAGTTGGAAGTGTAGGCCCCATTATGTCTTTCTTCACTATTTTTCAACTGGCCTCGTGTTTGGCTAGGGAGCTCCCTGGACTCGTTGAGCGGACTGTGCCTCTTGCGTCGGGTTGCATTTTACTGCAGCTCAAGTCCGCTCAGGCGCTTGCTACCCTTCTCTCTAGGGGGACTTTCCACCTTGGCAGCGTTGCAGTCCGGGCCTTATCACCCTCAAACATGAGGTCAGTTTCAGGTTTCATAGCAGGGATCCCAGAAAGTCAGGAACTTATGGAACTTCAAAGAAATCTTGTATTTAGCCCTGCGATTCCCCTTTCCGAACTCTCCATAACCAACTTGGAAAGGGTTGACCCCTATTGCCCCGCGCCCCCTGGCTTTCCAAGACTGGTCAAAATAACTTTCCTTACATCTATCCCAGTCCCTATCAAAATCCTTGTGAAGGGCATGAATATTGCCCTTGACATTCGTCCCTGCCCGGTCCAACCTGCCCAGTGTTTTAACTGCCAGGGTTTCGGGCACATAGCCAGCAGGGGTAAATGCTCCAGTATCATTACCTGTTGCCGCTGCGTCGGATCTACTTGCCAGAGAAGGTGCACCAGCAAAACACGTTGGTGCTCCAACTGTGGCGGCCCGCACTCCGCTTCCTACCAGGGGTGCCCCTCCTATAAGAAGGCTGTCACCTTAGCCACCTTCGCTCATTTTTATGGGGTCACCTGGTCCGAGGCGGAGAGCAGGCTATTTACGCCTAACACTGCGAGCCACAGCCTGGGCGCCCGTAACACAATCAACACAACCGGTTCCAAGTCATCACCCAAACATGCCTCTACCGGTAGTATCACGCCCCAAACCGAGAGGTCATGTCTTTTAGTTGAGGGGTTAGTGGTTAAGAGTACCCCCTCCCCCCCAAGGTTACTTTAGTGGAACTGGTATCCAAACACACACCCAATAACGCACCACCCCCCCCCCCTGTATCACCTATCCAGGGGGATCCACCCACTCAGAGACGCCCTCCTGTGGCTACCAGGGGGTCCTCCCCGTCCACCACGTTGACTGACGGTGCTAGCGACACCACCTGTAGTGGTCCTACACTGTCGGACGACTCTATGTTTGATGTGAAGGGGAGAGACTCTCTGGTGTCAGTGCACTCCAGTATATTGGAGAACCTTTCTATCTCTGGTGTCTGTGAAATAGAGGAGGAACCCCGAGTTAGTGTCCCCCCTAACCGTCCCAGAATGGTCGACTCCCAGACATCCCCAATGAGCTCCCCTACCGACAACACCAGCAGACGTAACTCGTTTGCTGGAGACTCATTTATTAAAATCAAGGATCAGCCAGCAACAGGTCCCACATATACAGGAAAATATATCTCAGCGAGCTGGCGGATCTGGTTGCTGAGATAATAAAGGACCAGAAAAGGCCCACTGGGAGTCTTGTTATATCTTACATCTATAACAAAATTGATTCTCGATTCAAAAATTGCAGAGAATCAATAACAAAGGTCATCCCCCCTGATAAACCCCTAACTAATAAAATCCATTCTGGAACTGGGGATCCTCCAATAGTAGCAGATCCAGGATGGCCCCCCCCCCCCCCCCCCCCCCCCCCCCGGCCAGCTGTTTCCTCCCCGTTAAAAACAAACATGTTCGGCTTGCCAGGACCCTCGCGAAACTCGAAGGGGCCTGTGCAGGCCACAAACTAAGAGTTAAATCTTCTCATCACTCATTAAATCAGATTAAACGCAAGTTAATTTCGCACCACTATGGACAGTAACCTGCAAATCATTTCATTCAATGTTGGTGGTCTTTCCGCCAACAAATTTACAGAATTAAAATATTTTATTGACTGTAACCCTAATACCCATATCTTATGTTTACAGGAGACCAAATTATCAAATAGTACTGTAAAACAAATACCTGGGTATAACTGTGAATTTAAGAATTATGTTACTTTAAACCATAATATAGCCGGTGGCCTTGCCATATATATTAAAAACACAATTATGAACACCTGGGAGTGAACAACCAATTTAAATCTGATGGTAGCACTGCTATTGAGGCATTAGCAATTAAATTGGTTATTGACAAGAACCGGCCTCTTATCCTGGTCAATTTATATTCAAGAGGATGTGATCTTGAAACTTTGAACGGCCTCTTTAAGGAATTAAGGACCATTAAAGGACCCTTTGATGTAATATTCACAGGCGACTTTAATGCACATCACCCTGCTTGGGGTTCCATCAATTCAGATGCAGAAGGTCGGGCTGTAATAGAATGGTTGGACGAGCAAGATCTTATACTGCTCAATGACGGTTCTCCAACCAGACTTAACCCCACTGGTTTAAACTCCCACATTGACCTTACTGCTGTTAATGCCAGGATAGCAAGTGCGTCTGCATGGGCAACTGTTAAAGATACCATGGGATCTGATCACCTCCCGCAACAGGTTACCCTGCTCAACTATATTGCACAAGGAACTGAGGCTCAATGCTCAGGAGAGCAAAAGTTTTTATTGGAAACAGCTAATTGGGCTCAGTTTAGGGACCTCTGCTCAGATCTCTCCCTTGCAGATGTTCACTCCCAGGATCCAAATCTGTTTTGTATTAACTTAACTAGCAAAATACTGTCCATAGCGGAATGTAGCATACCGGTCTCCTCCGGCAAGGATAAAGCCAGAAATAGGGTCTTGTGGTGGAATGAGGCATGCTCCAATGCGGTACAGGCCCGTAAAAATGCTTTAAAAATTCTAAAAAAGAACCCCGCTGAGCATAATCTTCTTAATTATAGGTCCCTCGAAAATCAGGCAAAGCGGGTTATTTTTGACGCAAAAACTCAAAATTGGAAAGAATTCTGTGATTCAGCTATCATTAATAAGAAAAATACTAGGGATTTTTGGCAAAAAATTCACAGAATTAAAGGAAATTCATTCACCCCTGTACCGCTACTTAAATACAAAGGCGAAATTGCCACTACCCCAAGGGAAAAGGCTCAATTTTTGGTACGACATTTCCAATCTGTCTCCAGTGACTCAAACCTTCCCGTTCAAAACTTTGAATTATCAAAAGCGGTTTGAGACTGAGCACCAAAATATTTCAAATGAGCCTGGGGATAACAGCACGCCTCTCAATTTACCATTCACTATTACAGAATTATTAAGTGCCATTAACACCAGGAGTAACACCGCCACGGGGCCTGACAAAATAGCATATTTAATGTTTAAAAATATACCAGCCATAACTCTGAAAATCTGGCTTAACCTATTCAATCAGGTTTATAGGACAGGCAGGATACCACCCGAGTGGAAGCAGGCCACAGTGATTCCAATTCCTAAACCCTGTAAAGACAAAAATGATCCAAACTCATATCGTCCAATAAGTTTAACATCACATGCAGGTAAATTATTAGAAATAATGGTCAAAAATAGATTAGAACACTTATTGGAATCAAATAATATACTAAACCTCTTCCAGTCTGGCTTTAGGAAGGGGCGATCTACTCTTGATCAGCTAGCTAGATTACACCATGATATTCTCTCTGCAAAAAATCAAGGGCAATCAGTATTAGCAATTTTTTTGGACCTTCAGGCCGCCTTTGATTTAACATGGACCTTTGGCATATTAAAAAAGCTAGCTGACTATGGAATCACTGGATACTGTTTCCACTACCTCAGAGCTTTCCTAGAGGGCCATAAAATCCAGGTCAGGGTCGATGGGGAGTTATCAGAGGTAGCCATAACTGACCGCGGAACCCCTCAGGGGTCCGTTATATCCCCAACTCTGTTCTCCCTCATCGTAAACGGTCTACCTGATGCCGTAAAAGACTCAGGAATGGTTATCTCCTAGTTTGCCGATGACTCAGGCTCTTGGTTAAAGGGGTCTAACATGTTACGCCTGCAAAAGAGGGCTCAAGCAGGCTTAGACTCCATATGGAAATGGGCAATTGAATGGGGATTCAAAATTTCTCCAACCAAAACAGTAGGAGTACTATTTGGCGACCAATTTCAGCACTCTTTGGACTTAAATTTAGGCGGCACCAAAATTATCTTTGAAAAAGTGGTGAAATTTCTAGGTATGTACCTAGATAAACAGTTAACTTTTACTCACCACTTCAAATATTTGGCAGAAAGGTGCGAAAGGGACCTAAATTTAATGAGAATGTTAAGAGGCACAGGTTTCGGATCAGATAAAAAAAGCCTCTTAACTCTCTACAAGTCCCTTATACGTCCAAAGCTAGATTATGGAGCCCAAATCTATGCATGTGCAAAGCCAAATGCCCTAAAAATGGTTGATACCATTCAACACAAGGCCCTAAAGATAGCTCTGAGAGCCCTAAACTGTACACCGGGTGCACTGCTCGAGGAGGAGGCCGGTGTGCTACCTCTTGACTTGCGTAGAAAACAACAGTCCCTCAATTTCTCCGCCAGGGCTAAGTCTCGGCATGGTTCAAACCCCGTTAACAAACTTGTCGGGACTGGCACCTTCATCAAGGGGAAAACACTTAAGCGTAAGCATGTCGCCCTACCCTTTGGTGCGAGTATTAGGACCCTGGTTGAGGATGCCGGTCTCGACAAGGTACATGTAGCAGACCTGAGGCCCTCCAAGACCCCCCCCTGGACGCTTGGACCCATTGATGTTGACCTATCACTCTCTAATAAAATAACGAAAAATGACTTGCCACAACTCATCAAGTCAGAAGCTCTCTCTCTTATAGATAATATGTATGCTGAGCATCTAAAAATCTACACTGACGGCTCCAAATGCCCTAACTCTGGTTTGGTAGCCAACTCTTTTGTAATTCCTTAAAAAAACATTAGTAAAACGCACAGGCTCAGCAACAATCTCTCTATTTTTACAGCAGAACTTTTGGCAATTAAATTCTCTCTGTGCTGGATATTGGTCAATAAACCTACTAAAACTGCTATTTTATCAGACTCAATGTCATCTCTTGAGTCCATAAAAAACAAAAATAGCAGATCTAGGCCTGATATTTTAGCTAGCATTTTGGAACTTCATCAACAGTGCCTAGATAAATCTTTAAAGGTCACATTAGTATGGTGTCCAGCACATGTCAACATCAGTGGGAACGAGCAGGCCGACAGGGGGGCCAAAGAGGGCCTCTTGAGGGGGGTCGTAGATGCTGGGGAACCCCTGACACCTACTGAGATCTACTCCCTGACAAAGAAATTTGTAATGGGTGAGTGGAATCTCCGGACCGACAATTTGTCTTCCCATCGACATACTTTTACCAGACCTGCGAAAACCCTCAGGCCGCCTGACAGATACTCGGCAAGCATTGTGCTTGACAGAGCCATCACGCGCCTGAGGATGGAAACCACCCTATTACCCGGTGGCGCAGGAAAGTATGTCCTCGGAATAGACCCCGCATGTCCTAGGTGCCAGGAACCTCTCACTGCGCCCCACATGCTGCTGCACTGTCCTAACCATAAGGCGCAGAGGGACCACCTTGAAGCTGCATTGCACTCCCATGGACTAGTTTTTAACCTTTCCAACGTGCTAGACCCCAAGGGAGCAGCTAGGGGCCCGGTCTTCTCTGCCCTCGCCAAATACTTACTGGATTGTCATATAACTGACAAAATCTAGGTCATTGGGGGAGGGAGAGCAGCCAACACCCACCTAATTATTCAGTCTTGCGACTGTTTTTCTTTTAAACTGTGTAATCTTTGCACAAACCTGATGTAATATAATAATTGTGTTGGATTTGTGTCGCTTTTACACAACTTTTATTTTAGTTTTTAATGGGTTTATTGTTCTACCCCGCCCTTTCTAAATCAGGCCAATGGCATTGGCCTGGTCTTCCTTATTTTAATACATTTTTTATGAGAGTATGACGTTAGTCCACCATTTACATTTTTCAGGTTTTTAATCATATTTTATGGCATTTCTTACTACAAGAAAGGACGAGGCTGTCCAGTAGCCTGGGATTGTTGGCTGCATTGCACCCCCTCTCTTGCCCTTTGGCACCCCACCCTTTCCCCTTCAAACTCGAAGAGCCATGTCGGACTGGAGTGCACTGTGCAGGGCCTTATACCATGAAAAACACTTATTTAGCCCTATCTTGGGTAATACCAATCCCTTGGTATTATTGTCGACTTTGTCGATACTGCTAATTGTGTACCTTGTAGTACATTAAATCTTGTTGAAACTGCTATTTTGTGTTGCACATTTCCTTATTTTTGTGTTAAACTGCTATCTTATATAGCAAATTGCCTTAATTTTTTTCTCAATACTGCTATTTCTACACCATAGCAAACATTTTACCCTGTATTACACTAATTCATGTTAAAATTGCTATTTTATATAGCAAATTTCCTCAATTTTATATTAAATTGCTATTTTATATAGCAAATTTCCTCGGTTTTTCTGTTTAATTGCCATTTTACATACCATACAAGGTACTTTAGTACTATTCCCTCTATTGTTATCACCAATATATTAATAATATTGGTTGGATTGGAGCCTTTTGAGTTGTTTTACTGCATCTAGGTAACATTTGGTCTTTTTACCATTTTACAACTTACCTTTACCAATTTTCCTTCAATAGTATACAAACTATTTTTCATTTACCATGCACTCCCTCTGGTCCAGGGGAAACAACCATTGTAGACTCCATCCCCACAATTACCTCTCTTAGTTCAACTGAGTGACATCACCCCTGCTGGCTCTTTTTTCCCCCACTCACATCGGCCTACACTTCCAAAAATCTCTTCTTCTTTCAACCCTCCAGGGTGGCAACATGTATTTTAAATATATAAATGCATATAGTTCTGTACATATTGTAAATAATGTACCTTTTGTACAAATTTAGCTGTTTTTGTCTCATTTTTAACTGTAAAGCACATTGTCTTACCTTTAATTTTTATGTGGCCCTATAAAGGTGACCGTTGGGAGACAAGTAAGTTATTACCCTTAACATATAAGGGTTTTTTACTAAACTCACTTTTAAATATTGTTTTAATGCCACTCTGGGGGGACTTCTCTTCTCCATAGCCCAATCCTCCTTAATTTCCATACAGACAGGGTCTTATGTTGGAGCATTACGGCTATATTCCCTGTCTGCAAGTGTTTAACATTGAGCCACATACATAAACTTATACTCATTACTTTTATAATAACTCAATACTCAATTGCAACATTAATATATAATTGAGAGTTATACTCCCTATGTGTTATCATATATTGTCTTTTTTCCTTTCTTTTTCATATAATTGCATGTACACATGCAACTTCACTTTACATTTTAGAGCTGTTAAATCAGGCTCTGGCATCACTACTAATTAATGTTCATAGATAAACATATCTCTCAAGTGATTAGATCTTGTTGTGTGGCATTTCGTTTAAACCTTAAATATACACATAATAATGGTACTTGACTATGTATGTAAATATATAGTGGCAATGTTCAACCACTTTGTGATCTGGAAAACCCTCAAGTATTATTATTTTGTTTTTCAAACATATAACACATCTGTGTAGTCCTTTTTCTATAAGCATTATATTAAAATAATCCTATTTGGATTCTTACATTTAAAACACAGATCACAAAGTCTAAAGACTCCAACAAACCCATTGCAGTATATACTGAACAGTGGGTCTAGTAATGATGATGCCACATACAACAGTATGTGTGTTTTCACCATCTTTACTTATAAAAATTGGGCTATTCTTTCTCTCTCTCCTCCTTAAAAAACAAAACAAACAATAACATACAATAACAACATCATATAAATAATAATAAATAATAAGAAGTACAGTAACATAACATAAACATAGTAATTTATAACTATAAAACAAGTCCCAAGTTCTTTTGGATTTATTCATCCTTTTCTTTCATTTATATTCTCTGCATATAAAATATTATTGTTTACTTTTTGTTAAAGTGCAACGTCCGCCGTGGGAAAATTCTATTAATAAACGGATTGACCTACTTGCAATCCTTAATAAGAAATTTCGGCCAATCAGTGCCATCGTTTTATAAGTGTATCATCCAATAAAAACGCTGCTTTTTAACAGCGTTAGGCCCAGCCAGTGTAAAGTACTGCGTTTTTCTTATAACGCTTCTTAAATAAGTATAGATATTTTTAAACCAATAGATTTTTATTAAGGCACCGCACCAACACTGCAAAGTTTTATATTTAGATCAATGGTACAGCCCAGTAAAATCGGGCTGTCCATTTTATGGCCGTTTTCGACCTTTTTTAAGCAGAGTTTTATGTTAAGCAGTGTGCTCGAGCAATGGTTTTTAACCGAAGTCCCGAGGGTAAATAACCCCATTAGTCAGTCAGCTGTCTAATTGAAGTAGTTTTCATCTGATCTTTACCAAACTTGGTCAGAAGTTGTATCAAGACATTATCTAGGTCAAGTTTGCATATGGGTCATGCCGGGTCAAAAACTAGGTCACAGGGTCACTTAGTGCATTTCAAGGATTTAGCATGGTGTCAGCTCTCTAGTTTATGTGGCTTTCTGATTTATTTTGATATTCTAAGACATTTTTATGCCCCCAAAGGAGGGCATATAGTGATCGTACTGTCCGTCCGTCTGTCCTTCACACTTTGCGTTTAGATTTCGAAAAATGCTCATAACTGCTATGTCGCTTCAGATAGCTATTTCATATTTGGCATGCATGTGTATATGGACAAGGCCTTTCCATACGCACACAAATTTTGACCCCTGTGACCTTGAACTTAGGGTCCGCGTTAGGTTTCGAAATCTGCGTTTAGGTTTCGAAAAAAACTCATAACTTCTACCAAGCGTTGATAGGTGGCATAAGTCATCCTATGGTGACAGCTCTTGTTGTGTGATGTTTATGTAAATGCAAAATTTTCACAAAATTTTGGTGTCTGTTTCTTTGATAGGAACGATAGTGTTATGCGTACTTTTGGTTTATAACAGCGATTCAGACTTTACCTTAATCACACGTAAGGACCATGATTTAAAAATATGTACCAATAAACGTCATACGAACTGTCGGATTCACTGAATGAACGAGATGCATGAGTAAACAACAATATTAAAGTTTATAAACTCATAAGTTTATTAATAGGCATGAATTTTAAAAGATGCATAAGATATTAATTTGTATTGTTCAAAAATTGTAAACTGAGAACAACGGTAACCTGTCCTCAATGGTATATTTGGTATTTCCCTATACTGACCGCTGTTATCAGGTTTGACTGTTTGCTCAAACTTAAACCAGTTACCAGGGCCCTCGATTTGCCCTTTTTACCGCCGAATAGTGTTGAATGGTTGGTGATGTTTGTTCAAACTTAAACCAGTTACCAGGGCCCTCGATTTGCCCTTTGAATAGTGTTGAATGGTTGGTGATAAGATCTTTTAACATTCCCCTTTTCGCCCAAAACAACACGAAATTCCCCCCTCTAAGGGCCTCGGCCCCAATCCCCCAAAGTGTAGTAAGGGCCCTGGTTACAGTAGATTTTATATCATGTATTCTAATAATAATTTACTCGTGTAAAATAAACGAAGATTTAGAATAATTCCTCAAAATTGGAATGCCTATGTTTGGAGTTTAATTGTCCTTTCTTGATCATTAACTTGTGAAATTAATATTATTCTTTTAGGGTGTTAAAATAAATGCCTCTGGCTTTGTTAAGTTAAATATTCATATTCCTATTGGCTATATAGAATTTGATTTGTTTTTATTAATAACTCTTTGCTTTTTATTTCAGAAGAATAACAGTGAAGTCATGGATTTAGAAAACAACAACCTTGACATGAAGCAGCTGTTCTTCAACAACTTAATACTGCTTGGTTTTGACGTTCAAGAGATGGAAGCAACACATTCTATACCCTTTAACAAGTAAAATAAATTGGGTTTCATGTCGTATATTGTAGTTAAATAAGTTAGGCTTTTTATAATTTGATTTTGCAAGTTTTTTAACAAATTTGTAAATCATGGTTATTACTCAAACCTAGCTTGGAATTGCATGTTGGGCCAGGTTTAACAAGGTTAAGATCACTGTTACTTTAACTAGAAAAAAAATTTAAAACCTGGTTTTTATGGAATTGCCTTTTTCTCATTTTACGTGTAATGTTAGTATCAGTAGTTTAATAATAATCATCATTTGTGAATTACTTGTAAGATCCATGATGGCCTTTTTTCTTCATTACCAACATAAACTGTTGAATATTATTTTTTCTGATTTAAAAGTTGTAATCTTAATCAAAAGAAGCAGTGGTAAATATCCCCATTACCACAACTGCATTAATTTGAATGGAAGGTTAAACAAATTGGTCATTTTTAGCTCTGCTATTTTTTTAGAAAACCCAAGGTATTGTCAAAGCCAGCTTGTCATCCAGCTTCTGCCGTCCGCCGTCCGCGTTGTGCTAAAACCGGAACATAGGCTCTAAAATCAAAGTGTTTCCACATCCAACTTTGAAACTTGATATGTAGATGCACCTTGACGAGTTCTACATGCCACACCCATTTTTGGGTCACTAGTTCAAAGGTCAAGGTCACTTCTGACAAGCTTGCATTTATTAGCTCATCTATTTTTTGAAAAAAAAAGAGCTATTGTCATCACCTTGGCGACTGCGTCCGGTTAAGTTTTGCGTTTAGGTCCACTTTTCTCATAAATTATAAATGCTATTGCATTCAAACTTGGTACACTTACTTACTATCATGAGGGAAGTGGGCAGGCAAAGTTAGATAACTCTGGCGTGCATTTCGACAGAATTGTGCCCTTTTTATACTCAAGTTTTGTGTTTACGTCCATTTTATTCCTTAAGTATCAAAGCTATTGCTTACATACTTGCAACACTTACTAACTATCATGAGGGGACTGTGCAGACAAAGTTATGTAACTCTGACTAGCATTTTGACAGAATTATGTGCCCTCTTTAGACTTAGAAAATTGAAAATTTTGGTTAAGTTTTGTTTTTAGGTACATTTTATTCCTTAAGTATCAAAGCTATAGCTTTCATACTTGCAACACTTACTAACTATCATATGGGGACTGTGCAGGCAAAGTAATGTAACTCTGACTGGCATTTTGACGAAGTATGTGCCCTTTTTATACTTAAAAAATTGAAAATTTTGTTAAGTTTTGTGTCAAGATCCACTTTATTTCTAAAGTATCAAAGCTATTGCTTTCATACTTGCAACACTTACTAACTATCATAAGGGGACTGTGCAGGCAAAATTATGTAACTCTGACTGGCATTTTGACAGAATTATGGGCCTTTATACTTAGAAAATTGAAAATTTTGTTAGTTTTGTGTCCACTTTACCCCTAAAGTATCATAAATATTGCTTTCATACTTGGAACACTCGCAAACTATCATAAGGGGACAGTAAAGGACAAGTTGCATAACTCTGGTTGTCATTTTTACAGAATTATGGCCCTTTTCTGACTTAGTAACTTTGAATATATGGTTAAATTTTGCGTTTAGATCCACTTTACTTCT
Source organism: Dreissena polymorpha (assembly GCF_020536995.1). NCBI lineage: Eukaryota > Metazoa > Mollusca > Bivalvia > Myida > Dreissenidae > Dreissena > Dreissena polymorpha. The sequence goes on from NC_068358.1 coordinate 78,186,155, forward strand.
AAAGTATCCAAGCTATTGCTTTCAAACTTCAAATACTTTCATGCTATCATAAGGGTACTGTACCATGCATGTTGAATTTTACCTTGACCTATGAATGACCTTGACTCTCAAGGTCAAATTATTAAATTTTGCTAATATTGGCATAACTTCTTTATTTATGATTAGATTTGATTGATACTTTGACAAAACAACTCTTACCTGACATACCACAATAGACTCCACCCAAACCATCCACCAAGCCCCCCCCCCCCCCACCTGGATCCCCCATCAATTTTTTTTTCTTAAAGATCATCTAAAAAATGACCACCACACCCTATCACTATACTCCCCCCCCCCCCCCCCCCCCCCCAACCCCCCCACCCCCCCTCCCCCTTTTGGTAAACATGGTTAAAAAACACAAATATTTTTATGTATTATTTTATTTTTAAAATACTGTCCAACAATCCCGCCCCCCCCCCCCCCCCCAATTTTTTTTTTAATTGCATTTTTGGAAGAAAATGTAATAAATGACCACACCCTCACACTATACACCCCCCTCCACTCCACCCCGTCCTTCCTTTGTGATTGAAATTGAGATAGGTCCCTTCACCTTTAAAAAGAAAAATAGATGAGCGGTCTGCAGCCCCAAGGCGGTGCTCTTGTTCAAAACTGCACCCACAGCTGAGCGTTGGCACCTGCTATTCGTTGCTCTTGTTGTTAGGCAGTTGTGACAAGCTCAATAGTACTACTGGTATTTTTGCATGTCTTTCAGGGCTATGTTTGAACTACCAAACAAGAGAGCAGCCGAAATTGTGCTACACTTTCTTTTCCAGCGGTTGAACCCCACAATGTGCAGGGAGGCTTTCAGGTAAGATTACTTTCCTAGAATCCCATCTTTTCAAGTTATTAGTGTAACTTGACCTCTTAAACTGCATAATGATTGTTTATGGATTAAAACAACTAGTATGAGGACTGTTGTTGTTGTTGTTTTGCCTTAGAAAGCAGGCAGTTTTATTACGTTATCATACAGTAAAATCAATGTGTATGAACGCAGCTGCAGACATTCTGAATTATTGATGTACTACTGTAACATTTGTATAAATATCATACTGCTGCAAGTAATAAAAATTGAAATTTTAAATTGGCTCATCTATTTTTTGAAAAAAATTATGAGCTATTGTCATCACCTTGGCGTCTGTGTTGGCGTCCGGTTAAGTTTTGCGTTTAGGTCCACTTTTCTCAGAAAGTATCAATGCTATTGCATTCAAACTTGGTACACTTACTTACTATCATGAGGGGACTGGGCAGGCAAAGTTAGGTAACTCTGGCTTGCATTTTGACAGAATTATGTGCCCTTTTTATACTTATAATATGAAAATTTTGGTTAAGTTTTGTGTTTAGGTCCATTTTATTCCTTAAGTATCAAAGCTATTGCTTTCATACTTGCAACACTTACTATCATAAGGGGACTGTGCAGGCAAAGTTATGTAACTCTGACTAGCATTTTGACAGAATTATGTGCCCTTTTTATACTTAGAAAATTGAAAATTTGGTTAAGTTTTGTGTTTAGGTCCACTTTATTCGTACAGTATCAAAGCTATTGCTTTCATACTTGCAACACTTATTAACTATCATAAGGGGACTGTGCAGGCAAAGTTATGTAGTTCTGACTGGCATTTGGACGGAATTATGGGCTCTTTATACTTAGAAAATTGAAAATTTGGTTAAGTTTTGTGTTTTGGTCCACTTTACCCCTAAAGTATCATAGATATTGCTTTCATACTTGGAACACTCGCAAACTTTCATATTAAGGGTACAGTAAAAGGACAAGTTGCATAACTCTGGTTGTCATTTTTACGGAATTATGGCCCTTTTTTTACTTAGTAACTTTGAATATATGGTTAAATTTTGTGTTTCGATCCACTTTACTTCTAAAGTATCAAGGCTATTGCTTTCAAACTTCAAATACTTTCATGCTATCATGAGGTTACTGTACCTGGCAAGTTGAATTTTACCTTGACCTTTGAATGACTTTGACTCAAGGTTAAATTATTAAATTTTGCTAAAATTGCCATAACTTCTTTATTTATGATTAGATTTGATTGATACTTTGACAAAAACTACTCTTACTTGACATACCACAATAGACTCCACCCAATCCATCCCCTGTGCCCTACTCCCCCCCCCCCCCCCCCCCGAATCCCCCCCCCCCCTTATTTTTTTATTTTTTTTAAGGTCATCTCACAAATGACCACCACACCCTCACACTATACCCCCACCACACCCCATCCCCCCCCCCCCAATTATTTTTTTTTGAAACGGTTAAAAAACAAATATTTATTTCTATAATTTTATTTTTGAAATACCGTCGCACCCAAGAATCCCCTCCCTCCCCCCTCCCCCCCCGGCCCCCCCCCCCACACCACAACACTATACACCCCTCTTCACTCCACCCCTCCCTCCTTTGTGATTAAAATTGAGAGTCCCTTCACCTTTAAAATGATTAGCGGTCTGCACCCGCAAGGCAGTGCTCTTGTTTATTATATTATGAACTTATCATTTCAAAGATAATTGGGAAAAGATGTCTTTATTAATAAAAAAACACTTTTATTTGATACAACTTCTCTCACATAAGGTTTGATGTTATTATGCTAAACTTAGTTACAATACTTTTATCCAATCATACTAAATTGGCTCTTTCATCTGATAAAAATGCTTTCACGTCTATCTGATGTTTAAATATATGAAGCTTCTTGAATTCTACTAGCCTGTTTCCACATGACACAGCTCAGATATAACCAGTAGTACATTAAGTGTTTTCAACCCTTTGGATTGGGAAAATGTGTGTGGTTTTGACTTAAATTGGGAATAAAGTGTTTCGTTTTTGTTATGCTAAGAAAACACTGAATAATTGAGAATAAATGTGTTTTCAATATTACATTCACTAAGGTTTAACTTATAGAACTGGATGGGAGATGAGCTATTCAGTTTAGACTTATATGTGTATATAAAAAATAATAATATTGAAAACCTTAAATTGGGAATTTTTTGGTCATACATGTATTTGGGGAAAATATACTTTTTACCATTGAGAATGGGTCCCCTTACTGGACCCAAATATGAAAGAAAAAAACTACAGTGTAGTATCGCATATCGAATGGAAAGTAATTGTATATCATCAGTTGTAATAAATGTCTGTTGAGACCTTGACTTATTTGGGATTTTTGTCAGCAATATTTATAGGCTATTAATATACAATTTTAGGGATAGCTGGCCAATACATGACAAAAAGAGAGAGCAGACATTTAGGAAGACATGCTGTAATTGGCTCTCCAATATTCTACAAGTGTGTGGTATATTTTTTCATTATTCAGGAATGTTGCACTTTTATCCAAGACCTTTCTTACTAACAACGTACAAAGCAATAGTGCATTTTATGAATAGACAAAGCTTTATTGGTTAATAGTTATATTTTGAAGAACAATTTAAGAGCCTGATTTTGAAGATATACGGACTTAAAAATTACCATAAGAAAAACTATGGAAGCAGATATACAGAAAGTTGACATATGCTCACAAGTAAATTTCTGTAGGGATACAGACTCTATGTAATCTGTTATGGTTCTGTCATACATACTGTCTCATAATGTTGCAATCTTGCGAGACATGTGTAAAACATGTGTGTGAAAATTTCAAATGTTTGACATTATTCAACAATGCTATGATTACAGGAGGAACCCGACAGTCATCTCCCTCGTATCAACGCATCCATGTTTATGTCCCCTGGGGGAGAGAAGTTTTACCAGCTGCTCTTTTACTTCTCAGGATATGTCATGCAGAAAGTCATGGAAAATGAACTAGGTGTGCATTTTTATGCACCCGAAGGGTGGCATATAGTTTTAAGCTCGGCTGTTTTCGGAGAAAACCCGAGGTTTTGTGACTGTCATAGCCAGCTCGTAGTGTCAGACGTCCGTGTCAAGGTTTGTTAAGGTTTTGAACATTGGCTCTAAAATGAAATTGCTTCAACCTACAACTTTGAAACTTCATATGTAGATGCACCTTGATGAGTTCTACATGCCACACCCATTTTGGGGTCACTAGGTCAAAGGTCAAGGTCACTGTGACCTCTAAAAAAAAAAATCTGTCAAGCTTTCATTTATTCAAAACTGCACCCGCAGCCGAGCGTGGCACCCGTTATGCGGTGCTCTTGTTGAACTGTCCGTCGGAAAGTTTTAACATTGTCCATAACTTTTGCAATATTGAAGATAGCAACTTGATATTTGGCATGCATGTGTATCTCATGGAGCTGCACATTTTGAGTGGTGAAAGATCAAGGTCATCCTTCAAGGTCAAAGGTCAAATGTATGGCTTCAAAGCGGCGCAGTAGGGAGAATTGTGTTTCTGACAAACACGTCTCTTGCTGTTTATAAATTTACTATAATACTACAATCAAATGGTATTTGCAGTTAAGCCTTATATTTGTGTTGAGTTGCATGATTAAAACAGACTTCTTTTGTATTGACTGGTATGAACATTTTTTTGACAGTGAAAATTAGGTAACGTGTGGTTTCCCTATGAAGACTTGAGCATTTCTTATAATTTACTAAATACCAAACTTCTGGTATGTATTATAAATGCTTCTTGTCAGTTTTTATATATTTGATATAGTATAAGTCTACCTGTATATAGTATGAATTAACTATTTTATTTCTGTAATCAATTACCATAATTGTTTCAATGGCAAAGATATAAAGTTTACACGCACATGCTTACTTTGATCGAGAATGTTAGGTAAGTTTCACATGGTCAATGTGATAGGTACATCTGCATTTTTTGTCACTGTTTTATGAGAATATTTATATACTGTGAAATCATTATTATTCGTCAGACATTAATTTTCGTCTTTTTCGTCCTTCGACTGATGGACGAATTCAAGATCCTAACGAACAATCATGTCACATATTTGAAACAAATAAGACTGAATTACTTTAGGCATGAGGCATTTAAAACCAGCATAATCCAGGCATATACACAGGGCTTGAAATTTACACTCGCACACTCGCAAAATGCGAGTAAAAAAGATTGCAAGGTAAGTTATAAGCCACTAGTATTTTTTGCAAGTAAAGAAATAGTGAAAAAAAAAAACGAGTTATATTGCTTAATGCGTTCGACGGCATGAACGCTAAACCGTAGGTCAATTTTTTTAACGTTCAAATACCCATATGCGGAAGCGCGCACCTTGTTTGTAGACTGGTATACTTATAGTACAGATACCCGGATGGTATTGATACAAAGAACATGAAACAGTCGACTATTTACACTCAAGTTAAATCTCGGTTTTGACACAAAGGGGTGTACATTATACAGTGTACTGACAACTGACATTTCCTGTAAAACGCGAATGCAATAAGGCTGTATCGAATGCATCGACTTCGTTTAGGTAATAAAAAGTTGATTAGCGCTAATTGTTAACAACTTTATTACCCATTGTGTGTATTGTGTTTTTCAGGGGTGTTGCAGATTATACAGCCAACACGCGGCGAATCCGGATTAAAGACAATACTATTAAATGCAATTAAAATATGACAATGTGTGATCAACACCTGACTGAAATATATTCTAAGCTTTTATTACAAATTAATAAAGAACATATTGATTTGTGTTTGGTTGTTTGGTTTTAATTGCATCTACTATTTTTGTACATATACATAAAAACCCGTACCTTCGTTGTTTAAAACACTCGTTAACAGTTATTCAGTCCCACTTATCCGCTAATCATAACAAAGAACGTGTCAATGACATAAAATAATAAGGGACAGTTACTATCACCTGAAATAACAGACTTGTTAATTGGCATATGCCAAACAAGGCCCACCTCCTGCAAGTGACTACCAAGTGTCACCCCTCTTTCCCTAGCACGATTTGTTCGCAACCGCGTATAACATGTATTACAAACAAATCGGACGCTTTTTTTTCAAAACCAGAAATGGACGAATTTAAGTGCTGACGAAATAGTCATTTTTTAAAAAAGGACGAAATTTCGTGCTGACGAAAATAAATGGTTTCACAGTTTATATCTGAGTTTTGGGACATGAAAATAATTTTTTTTAAATTTGTGTCTAAAAACTGAGAGTGATTATGGCATTCATGTTATATCTCTTAATGATAAAACAGTAAATGAGTCAGTGACAGTGAATGAATGATGAGTTTGTGCATTGATTTAGAATTTATGTATATGTATGTACATACATACATCTCAACTTCATTATCCTGGAATGGCTGGGAGTTCGGAAATTACATCGAGATATTCATTGTTGTACTTATCCAAACCGAGAGGTAGATAACCTATATTCACTTAACGAGTCATTTTCTAAATGAACAGGCACATGAATATAAATTACACAAAATCTTATAAATTCTCTAACAGCATAGAAAAATTCCTTCAACAATAGGGTATTAAGATTTTAAAATGTACATTTTATACAGGGGTGTTTAAGATGTTTTCAATAAATTTAATGTGAGGAAAAACTCAATTACCTTTCAATATGTTTTAACCGTAATACCTGAGCCAACATAAATATTTGTGAAAGCTTCTCTCAAGACAGGAAATCAATAGCGATCATTTGAAGTACAGCATCATCAAGATACACAAACATGTATTCTAAACAAACTTCAAGATAACAATATTCATTTACTATAAACTTAGAAGCTGTAAAGTTGGGATTTAAGTTTCCACTTATATATAATATGCATAGCTGGAACTTCCACTTAAACAATTTCATGTTACCAATGTTCATCAGCAGCTTCATATAAGCTCCTGTCTAAGAAAACTGGGATGTATGTGCATTTAGTGTTGTCCCAGATAAGGCTGTGCATCAGAGATGACACTTAAGCAATTTGTTTCGCCCCATTGGAAAAAGTACCGAAATCAAACCAATTGGCAAAAATTAACGGAAAAAAAGCTTAAGTTGGTAAAATTTGCGTGGTTTAATCTTCAGATTGGGTATAAATTATAATGGGCCTTTTAACCCTTTGCATGCTGGGAAATTTGTCGTCTGCTAAAATGTCGTCTGCTGAATTTGTAAAATAAGCATTTTCTTCATTTTTTTTCAAAGAATACTATCAGAATAGCAAACAGTTTGGATCCAGATGAAACAGTTTGGATCCAGATGAGATGCCACATTCTGTGGCGTCTCATCTGGATCCAAACTGTTTGCAAAGGCCTTTAAAATTCGGTTCCCGCGCTGAAAGGGTTAAAATTGCTGGGTATAAATTGCACCCTCCAATACAAATGTTCATTTACATGCACTTGGGCTTGAAATGTTCAGTTTCAATACTCATTTTATTCATTCACTTGCAGATAATTCACTTTTGGAACGAAATTAAATAATTTGTCCTTCCTTTTGAGAATTTTTCAGGCAGCAATTTGGAATTTGTAGTTTTTCCACAATTAGGAAAGTTCCTTTTACAGGTACTTTACCAAAAATTGCTGCACTTTTTGTGTAGACTGGATTTTTGTTTAGAAGACACTTCTTTTAAATATATTCCATATAAGTGAAAATTGCAGACTGTACAAGCATATCTGGCACGACACTTTACGCACATGCATGTAGCCCTGTTTTCCCAGGGATATAAATCTGAGCCCTTGCTCTGCAGGTGTGAAGAGCAGTGAGAGACAGAAATGTCCCGTTGTGACACCCCAGAATGTGAACATGCAGGACTCTATCCTGAAGAGCCTCAAATGTTCGGGTATCCGCCATCGCAAGCAGTACTTCGAGACTGTCAACATGAACGTGCAAGCCAGTGAGATGTGGAAACAGTGTGCGGAGTAAGCTGGCTCTGCTAACACTTTCAGATGTTAAAGCATTTAAAACTAAGTTTTGAAAAAAAGAAACACTATTGCCTAATTTTCAGGATCATTGTAAAGCACAGTTGACTGTTGATGACATAAGTGTAGTTATTATGCCCCCCTTCGAAGAAGAGGGGGTATATTGTTTTGCACATGTCTGTCCGTCGGTCCGTCCACCAGATGGTTTCAGTATGATAACTCAAGAACGCATACGCATAGGATCATGAAACTTCATAGGTACATTGATCATGACTGGCAGATGACCCCTATTGATTTTGAGGTCACTAGGTCAAATGGCAAGGTCACATTGACTCGTTCTTGGATGCAGTCGAGGACCACATTTGCAGATTATATTATGTACTGGTGTCGTGGGGTCTCCGTCCCCACCAGATGATTTTCGTATGATAACTCAAGAACGCTTATGCCTAGGATCATGAAACTTCATAGGTACATTGATCATGACTGGCAGATGACCCATATTGATTTTCAGGTCACTAGGTCAAAGGTCAAGGTCACAGTGACTCAAAATAGTAAAATGGTTTCCGGATGATAACTCAACACTTCTTACGCCTAGGATCATGAAACTTCATCGGTACATTGATCATGACTGGCAGATGACCCCTATTGACTTTCAGGTCATTAGGTCAAAGGTCAAGGTCACAGTGACTCAAAATAGTAAAATGGTTTCCGGATGATAACTCAACACTACTTACGCCTAGGATCATGAAACTTCATAGGTACATTGATCATGACTGGCAGATGACCCCTATTGATTTTCAGGTCACTAGGTCAAAGGTCAAGGTCACAGTGACTCGAAAGAGTAAAATAGTTTCCGGATGATAACTCGAGAATGCTAACGCCTAGGATCATGAAACTTCATAGGTACATTGATCATGACTGGCAGATGACCCCTATTGATTTTCAGGTCACTCGGTCAAAGGTCAAGGTCACAGTGACAAAAAACGTAATCACACAATGGCTGCCACTACAACCAACAGCCCATATGGGGGGCATGCATGTTTTACAAACAGCCCTTGTTCAATAAATTCTTGTTTAGTTCAAATCTTGCCCAGGATGGTGTTGACATGACAGTTAACTGACCACGGTTGTATGAATGAAACAATGTCAAACTCTGGGAAAATTCCAGCAAACAACCCATAAACATGTATCTGTTGCAGCGAGTATGTGCGTGAGTATCGCAAGCTTCACAAAGACCTACGTGAGTTGGACTACAAGATACGGGATGAGGAACACCGTGCCCACAAGGCAGCTGAAGCCAGGGGAAGGTAGGGAAAGGGCTGGCTTTTATTCAACATTCAAAGCATCTGCTTAAAGTATTTTCTGGGTCAACACTTTGCCTGAACGGGATGTTGTCTATAAACGTTAAAAAAATATTGGAAAGTGTTGTCTCTTAATAGCCTGTGGTGACTTCACAGGATTGTCTGGGATCACACTTTGCGTGTAAAAATACTTACTAAAAGAAACCCAACAAGTTAATATTTGTAATTCTCATAATAAATGTAATTTGTGTTACTCTGCATTGGACTATAAAAAGGCATGAGTGTAGCAGAAAACCTGTATTTGTGCTGCATTTTCTCTGCAATTTAAAACTGAAAAAAGGAAAGGCTTTTGGATGTAAGTTTAAACTGGTTCTTTTCATAACAAAAGTAATTCTAAACTTATTTGTAATGTCCCCCACCACTATAGTGGGGGACATATTGTTTTTGCCCTGTCTGTTGGTTGGCTGGTTGGTTGGTTTGTGTGTTTGTTTGCTCCAACTTAAATATTTTGCCATAACTTTTGCAATATTGAAGATAGCAACTTGATATTTGGCATGCATGTGTATCTCATGGAGCTACACATTTTGAGTGGTGAAAGGTCAAGGTCATCCTTCAAGGTCAAATATATAGCTTCAAAGCGGCGCAGAAGGGGACATAGTGTTTCTGACAAACACATATCTTGTTTTTAAATTACAAACTTAATTTTACATCTATAGTAAAAAATGAAGAAATAAGTAAAGGCTTTTGGATTAAAGTTTTAACTGGTTAATTTTGTTACAAAAGGAATTCTACCCTTTCATTACACAAGTAACTCTGAATCGAAAGATTGTGTCTTTAAGAATGTAATATAAATATAACATATAATTTGATGATGGATAATTTATATGTATAAATGTAACAAAAACTGATCAGACATGATGCTATGAAAAGTGCTTCAGACAGGAACTGTCTGATCCTCTTTTACCAGTTTTAGCTTACCGTATCACTAAGTGCTTGTGGTGAGCTATTGTTATGACCCTGGCCTACATTATTGTGTGTTTCAGTCCTCAACATTTAGCATGTCACCACTCTTGAGGAAACATTTTCCTATTGGATTTTGATAAAACTTGATCAGAATTTTTATCAAGACAATATCTGGGCAAGGTTCTTAGCTGGGTCTTGTGTGTCCAAAAGTAAGGTTACTTGGCTATATTTTGTATAAACCTGGCCAGATTAATGCCTCAATCTTGATTTAAGAGTGTTTATCACAATATAAAAGCCATGTTTGAACCTTGGTCAAGTGGGGGCAAAAACTTAGTCACCTGGTCAAGTCAACCTGGTCAGTCTGACCGACTTCAAAATCATGCTTGAGGGCACAACAACGGGTGGTTTCCAAGGTGATATCGCCCTTGAGGACGTATCACTGGACAGTGTGCTGTGCCAACTCCACAAGTGTTTGTTATACTTTGAGCTTGGGTGAGCACTCTAAGGCCACCATAGACCTCTTGTGTTTGTTTGTTTTTTGCTTTGAATATGGATATTATTCCATCAAATATTTTCTTACAGCCCAACTAAGAAGCGGTCTTCAACAGATCACTTTGATCCTGAGTTTGATCCCAGAACAATCAAGAGATCACAAAGAATTCAACAGGTTAGTGACATTCTTAAACCATTTTAATACATCATTACATGCTTAGTTGAGGCTAGTATTTATTAGTCCCCTACCGGTTTCACCGGAGGGGACTTAGGGTTTGCGCTCCGTCTGTCTGTCAGTCTGTCTGTCAGTCAGTCAGTCCGTCACACTTTTCTGGATCCTGCGATAAATTTAAAAGTTCTTAATATTTTTTCATGAAACTTGGAACATGGATAGATGTCAATATGGACATTATGCACGTCATTTCATTTCGTTCCTTTGTCAAACATTCTGGTTGCTATGGGAACAAATAGACTAGAAATACTGCTGAAAATGGTGGTTTTCTGGATCCTGCGATAACTTTTAAAGTTCTAAATATTTTTTCATGAAACTTGAAACATGGATAGATGGAAATATGGACAGGGATCATATTTTCCCGCAACATCAATCGGTCTGGATTCAAATGGGGAAAAGTGTCCAAAAATTTATATCCGAAATCATGACAAATTACATGCACTGAACCAAACAAATATCTGTGTGTATGTTGGCTACTGACAAAAACAAAACCAAATAGTTAAGAAATAATTTGTGTACGTTATATAGTTTGTTGTCAAATAACCCACGGCCGATAGTTAAGATGCGTAAGGATTAAATCACGAGTGCAAAGCACAAGTGATTTGAAACCACGCATCTACACTTCCGGTCGTGGGTTATTCAACAACAAAGAATAAAGTACACGAATTATTTCGATTCTAACACGATTTTTACTAAAGATTTATACAATTTATATTATTTTTCTGTTCTGTCGATCAGATCCGCGACTTTCACATTTATTGCCGGATTATTAGGCTGGTTGAAAATGTATCGGCATGTTTTGTTAAGTTACAGCGCGTGCTCTCAGTGTATAATTATTGCAAAATATCAGATTTTCTTCTTTGTTTATATGAAAGTTTACTGTATCATGCATGAAATGCACAATTTCCACGAGAATAACATCGAAGTTTTCATCTCCGAAGTAACTTAACTGTCCACGATTTTATCACATTACGGACCGATTAGTGTGCATGGTATAAGCAGTGAAATTATCGATTGATATTGACACTGGTTTATTCACGCATGACTTATACACAACCGCGCGAATCTTCGCTGCTTGGGGTCATACTCTGATACTAGTCGGCTGACATGCAATAAACTGGTCCTGAGCGGTTTAGAGACTGCAGCGAATGGTTTATCACACCTAAGAATGTAATGAGAGTGTGTTAGCATGTGCACTGTGTAATCAACTTCATGACTCGGGAATTTTAGCTAACAGAATCGGACCGACTGTTTGGGATTTTCAATCGGTCTTTCATGACCCCAATCGGTCTAGGACCGACAAAACCGAAAAAAATATGATCCCTGAATATGGACATTATGCACTTCATTTCATTTTGTTCCTATGTCAAAAATTCTGGTTGCTATGCCAACAAATAAAAAAAAAATATTCTGAAAATGGTGGAATTTCTGACAATGGTGGAGCCGGTAGGGGACTAATATTGCTTGACAATAGTCTTGTTATGCCCCCCTTCGAAGAAGAGGGGGTATATTGCTTTGCACATGTCGGTCGGTCGGTCCACAATGGTTTCCGGATGATAACTCAAGAACGCTTGGGCCTAGGATCATGAAACTTCATAGGTAGATTAATCATGACTTGCAGATGACCCCTATTGATTTTTAGGTCACTAGGTCAAAGGTCACGGTCACAGTGACCCGGAATAGTAAAATGGTTTCCAGATGATAACTCAAGAACGCATACGCCTAGGATCATGAAACTTCATAGGTAGATTGATCATGACTCGCAGATGACCCCTATTGATTTTGAGGTCACTAGGTCAAAGGTCAAGGTCACGGTGACCCGAAATAGTAAAATGGTTTCCGGATGATAACTCAAGAACGCATAAGCCTAGGATCATGAAACTTCATCATTAGATAGATCATGACTCGCAGATGACCCCTATCGATTTTGAGGTCACTAGGTCAAAGGTCAAGGTCACGGTGACCAGAAATAGTTAAATGGTTTCCGGATGATAACTCAAGAACGCATACGCCTAGAATCATGAAACTTCATAAGTAGATTGATCATGACTCGCACATGACCCTTATTGATTTTGAGGTCACTAGGTCAAAGGTCAAGGTCACGTTGACCCGAAATAGTAAAATGGTTTCCGGATGATTACTCAAGAACGCATACGCCTAGGATCATGAAACTCCATAGTTAGATAGATCATGACTCGCAGATAACCCCTATTGATTTTGAGGTCACTAGGTCAAAGGTCAAGGTCACGGTGACCCAAAATAGTAAAATGGTTTTTGGATGATAACTCAAGAACGCATACGCCTAGGATCATGAAACTTCATAGGTAGATTGATCATGACCCGCAGATGACCCCTATCGATTTTGAGGTCACTAGGTCAAAGGTCAAGGTCACGGTAACTCGAAATAGTTAAATGGTTTCCGGATGATAACTTGAGAACGCTTACGCCTAGGATCATGAAACTTCATAGGTACATTGATCATGACTCGCAGATGACCCATATTGATTTTCAGGTCACTAGGTCAAAGGTCAAGGTCACGGTGACCCGAAACAGTAAAATTGTTTCTGGATGATAACTCTAGAACGCTTTTGCCTAGGATCATGAAACTTCATAGGTACATTGATGATGACTCGCAGATGACCCCTATTGATTTTCAGGTCACTAGGTCAAAGGTCAAGGTCACAGTGACAAAAAACGTATTCACACAATGGCTGCCACTACAATGGACAGCCCATATGGGGGGCATGCATGTTTTACAAACAGCCCTTGTTAAATCTTGATTCCAAAAGCAGATATGTGCAAGCTTATTTGATGTATATGGAACAAAATGGACTCCTACCATTTTATCAATTATATTTTCACTCGTCACACTATTTCTATGAGTGAGTTGCCTTTATAAACAACATTTTTTTTAGCTTTCAGGGAGGAGACATACTGTTTTTTGAGTCACTCTGTCGTCAGACTGTGTGTGTCAATATAAAATATTGTAAAATTGTGGCAAACAATTACATTAAAACTTAAAACATTTTCTGACTTATTTTCCCCTGAAGATAGCATAAAATGTGGTGCCAGAGTATTAGTCTCATTTGTGAAAGTGTGAAGTTTAGAAATAAGAATTTTCGTGTAACATAAAATGGAATTGCCAAGTCAAGGAAAGCAAAAACTACTTGTGTAATTGATTCTCAACCTCATCTGAGAAAGACCATGTGAAAAATGGTCAGCTCTATGTATTTTTACTTGAAAATGATTTTTCACAGGTGCGTGACATGTGGAAAACTTTTGAGGACTTTGACCGCTCCAAAGAAGCAGAACAGGATGTGGTGGCTTCCATTGTTGACGGGAAGGTCAACAAGCACCGAATTGATGGCTCCAGCATCAATGTGAAAGTGCCCGACATGGTTCTCAGGGAATGCCATGATGAAATAGTGAAGGTTTGTACAAGCAATTTAAGTTCTCTTGAAAGTATTAATTGTTTTCCCTAAACTGAGATGACATGTTATTACAACAACAGCAAACAGATATTTATGTGCATTTATATTAGTGGTTATTAATAAATTTGTCATCATCTTCTAATTTTTGAATCATAATAAATCAATTTTAATCGTTTTACAGAAAATGTCCAGTCAGTAAAAAACATTTTTAGCTCGACTATTATATATGAAATATATATAGTGGAGCTATCCTACTCACCCCGGCGTCAGTTTTAGCATGCAAATGTGAAAGTTTGGGTACTACCCCAAATATTTTCAATATCGCTTGACAAATTGCTTTCATATTTTGCATACTTCTTTACCAACATGACCCCAACCTATAAACTAGAGCAGACAACTGTATCAAGCATTTTGTAAGAATTATGGCCCTTTTTTAGCTCGACCAATATATATGAAATATATATAGTGGAGTTATCCTAACCCACCCCGGCGTCAGCGTTTCCATTTCCATTAGCGTGCAAATGTTAAAGTTTTCGTACTACCCCAATTATTTTTATTGTCCCTTGACATATTGCTTTCATATTTTGCATACTTGTTTACCAACATGACCCTAACCTATAAACTTGAGCAGACAACTCTATCAAGCATTTTGTCATAATTATGGCCCCTTTTCCACCTAGAATATGCAGCAAATGTTAAAGTTTTCGTACTACCCCATTTATTTTCATTGTCCCTTGACATATTGCTTTCATATTTTGCATACTTGTTTACCAACATCACCCCAACCTATAAACAAGAGCAGACAACTCTTATCAAGCATTTTGTCATTATTATTGCCCCTTTTATACTTAAAATATGCATAGTATTGATAAATCTATGTTAAAGTTTGCCTACTACCCCAAATATTTCCTATATTCTTTCACATATTGCTTTTATTAGCTCGACTATTATATATGAAATATATATAGTGGAGCTATCCTACTCACCCCAGCGTCTGCGTTAGCGTGCAAATGTTAAATTTTTCGTACTACCCCAATTATTTTCATTGTCTCTTGACATATTGCTTTCATATTTTGCATACTTGTTTACCAGCATGACCCCAACCTATGAACAAGAGCAGACAACTCTATCAAGCATTTTTCATAATTATGGCCCCTTTTCCACTTAGAATATGCAGCAAATGTTAAAGTTTTCGTACTACCCCATTTATTTTCATTGTCCCTTGACATATTGCTTTCATATTTTGCATACTTGTTTAACAACATCACCCCAACCTATAAACATGAGCAGACAACTCTATCAAGCATTTTGTCTTAATTATTGCCCCTTTTATACTTAGAATATGCATACTATTGATAAATCTATGTAAAAGTTTGCGTACTACCCCAAATATTTCCTATATCCTTTGACATATTGCTTTTATATGTTGCATACTTGTTTACCAACATGACCCCAACCTATAAACAAGAGCAGACCACTGCATCAAGCATTTTGACATAATTATGGCCCCTTTTACACTTAGATAAATGAACATTTTGCTTAAATTGCCATAACTTCTTTATTTATTATCACATTTTATTATTACTTTGACAAAACAACACTTACCTAAATACCACAATGGATTCCACCCAAACAATACCCCACGCCCCTACCCAGAATCCCTTCCCCCCACCCCCCCCCCACCCCCTAACCTCCCCCCCCCCCCCCCAACAAAAAAAAATAATTTTTTTTTAACATCATCTAATAAATTACCACACCCCACATTATACCCCCCTCTCACCTCCCCTATCCCCCCCCAAAAAAAAAACTTTTTTTAACTTGTAAACATCATCTAATAAATTACCACACCCCACATTATACCTCTTTCTCACCCCTCCAACCCCCCCCCCCCCCCCTCCAAAAAAAATTTTTTTTGTTGTTTTTTTTCCTTTTTTATTTTTGAAAGATCGTATAATAAATTATTGAATATGAACAATTTCCCCATGATGGCTTACGTTATACTGTCAAGCACTCGAATAGTCGAGCGCTGTCCTCTGACAGCTCTTGTATGTTGCAAACTTGTTTACCAACATGACCCAAACCTATAAACAAGAGCAGACCACTGTATCAAGCATTTTGACATAATTATGGCCCCTTTTACACTTAGATAATTGAACATTTTGCTTAAATTGCCATAACTTCATTATTTATGATCGCATTTTATTATTACTTTGACAAAACAAAACTTACATGAATGCCACAATGGATCCCACCCAAACAATACCTCACGCCCCTACCCAGAATCCCTCCTCCCCCCCCCCCCCCCCCAAATTTTTTTTTTTCAAACATCATCTAATAAATTACCACACCCCACATTATACCCCCCTCTCACCCCCCCCCCCCCCCCCCAATTTTTTTTTTTTTTTTTCCTTTTTTATTTTTGAAAGCTCGTCTAATAAATTATTGAATACAGCGTTCTAGATAAGCTGCATATCAGCGTAATATACGCATAAGAAATATCAAGATACACTCAATTTATCATTTCCTTGCGTCCATTTAAGCAAGCAAATCTGGAATGACGCAAATTATGTAAATTCTCTGCGAACGACGTAAGCAAAAAATATAAACAGCTGATTGTCTTTAGCCAATATATCAGACTGGCTTTCGTAAAAATTAGAGCTAATTTGTGCGCTGGATTGTAGAAATAGTTAGCCAGTCCGTATGTATACTCTGTATAATCTAAACGCATGGTAAATTTAGTATTGATTTTTATAACAGACAGTCAAGCGCTTATGTGTTTATTAACATGAAGAGGTCAACATGGCTTCTTCGAAGCCAGAACAAATTACTTCTCAAAGTAAAATTGATTCTTTTTATACGGCAAAAGTTGTATCGAGTAAAAAGATTGTACTCCCAATACTTAATTATTTGATTTCCTCTGTTTTTAAATAAGAAAGGACACACTTAAACGCTAATGAAACAATTGTTGAAAGTTGGCAAAACAGTTTTCCGTGGCTCTCGGTGGTGGACGATAAGGACGAATTTTGTCTTAAATGTAAAATCTGCCAACAATACAAGGCTACTATGAAGGAAAACACAAAGTTTATGGTTTATTATGTTTAACATGATTAAAGTAGTGTGTCTGTACCCCAGCTATATTCTTGTTTTACTTTTAGCAAATTACCCTTTAAGCAAGGCAAAATTTGACCATTTACCCCCATGCTTTGAAAAGTAGGGGTATTTACCCCCATGAGTAAAAAATTATCTATAACACTGTGAATATGAACAATTTCCCGATGATATATTACGTTATACTGTCAAGCACTCAAATAGTCAAGCGCGCTGTCCTCTGACAGCTCTTGTTCACTAAGAATATGCATATAATTGATAATCTATGTTAAAGTTTGCGTACCACCTCAAATATTTTCAATGTCCCTTGACATATTGCTTTCATATTTTGCAAACTTCTTGACCAACATGACCCCAACCTATAAACAAGAGCAGACAACTGTATCAAGCATTTTGTAAGAATTATGGCCCTTTTTCCATTTACAATATGCATATACCTTTAGTTACATTACCATAACTTCTTTATTTATGATCAGATTTTATTAATACTTTGACAAAACAACACTTACCTGAATACCACAATGGATTCCACCTAAACAATAACCCACAACCCAACCAAGAATCCCTGCCCCCCTTTTTATTTTTGAAAGATCATCTAATAAATTACCACACCCCACATTATACACCTCATGCCCCCCCCCCCCTTACACCCCCCCCCCCCAAAATATTTTTTTTCCCTTTTTATTTTTGAATTATTATTGAATATGAACAATTTCCCCATGATGGCTTACGTTATACTGTCAAGCACTCGAATAGTCGAGCGCGCTGTCCTCTGACAGCTCTTGTTTTTTAGAGCTTCTTTTATATGATCAACCAGGGCTGGTAAACAGTATCTTTTGGGTTGCAAATGGCTTTTTAAAACAAGCAATTATACCCCCATTACCATTGGTAATGGGGGCTATATAAGAGTCACTTTGTCAATCGGTCTGTCCCAAAATTTCATCTGATCTTCACCAAACTTGGTCAGAAGTTGTATGGAGATGATGTCTACAGGGTTGTCATTATGATTGTAAACAAAGGATTATTTTGCAAAAGTAACCGATTTGCCGGGGGTCAAGGGGCGGTGGCACCCTTGTAGGTCCAGGGCAAGGCCCTGGTACGGAGGTTAGGTGGGTGAAGCCCCCCGACCGAAAACGAATTCTAGACATTTAAGGGAAAAAATACTGCTATTCTCAGAGCATAAAAAGTTAAAATGAGGTCTAAAAAGAATAGAAAATTTTAAGATTTTCACAATTTTAGTTTACTGTACAATGTAAAAACATATTATATTGATAGATCTTTGCATGTTCCAATTCTATCCATTACCCAATAATCCAGTATTATTACAATTTCTTTTTTCCAAAACCAAATTACGCCCAATTTTGACGATGAATGTCGTCCGCCATTTAACGCAAGTGCATATACAAATTGAATTGTGGGATTGGGGAATTCCCATTGAACATGCGTGAATCACGTGACGCGATTTGAGAGCATTGAGAACCTTTTATATTTAGTAATTACGACAAGTCAACCACTTAATCTAAGCTGTTACATGTACGGTATCTCCTTTCAGAAAAGTTTCCGAAAGTGAAAGTGAATTTCTGAGAATAAAAACGCGCCTTTCTTTAAATTTTACAGAGCACTTTTCATTCCGGATCGTGATATAACTTGTCATGTTATTCATGCATGTAGACCTATATGTATGCATAGTTTGACAATCTCAAAACACATTATTTACCTACTTATTACATTACATGTATGTGTTATGACCATTTGTATAACAAAATGCATTATTTAATTGAAGTATTTTCAAATGCGTA
Organism: Dreissena polymorpha; assembly: GCF_020536995.1. NCBI lineage: Eukaryota > Metazoa > Mollusca > Bivalvia > Myida > Dreissenidae > Dreissena > Dreissena polymorpha. Next base: position 78,205,287 of record NC_068358.1, read on the forward strand.
TAATTAAATGTGATATCCGAAATCATTTTCAGATTTCATTATTAATTGAAAATTAAGAAAATTCATGCAACAGAGACACATTTCTCGTGTTTTTCATGTACAGATGAAAATCATACGAAAGTTAGACTTCATGTATAACATCACGTTATTCTTCCTCGGAGAAAGCGTGGACTTAAATATTTAGATGCTGAATAACAACTTCGTAGCGCAGAGGTCGCTAATATCTTTTATTTTGGTAAAAAATGGAAGAGCATTTTTTTAATATGTGGAAACCTTTTCTCTCAAAAAACTAGTTAATTACGCTCTACAGTGCAACATTCGTTGAGATACGGTCAGTAGTAATCTGAGCGCTGATTGGTTGACGTGCTTACCAAGAAGAATTTGATTGACAGCTGGAAAAATCAATATTGGCCACTCGCTGAGAAATTCATTGAAAACAGTAGCTTCTAGGTGGAGTTAATGGACTGACTGAATGACCGGGCGTCGCTCTACTATAGTATGGTTATTCCTCGTCAATTATTGTCGGTTTGCATGATCAAAACTTCCGATCGCAATTTTAAAGATTCTGGAAAAACAACCGATTTTCTGGCGTTTTTAACCAATGAATTCGATTGGCAATCGGTTAATAATGACAACCCTGTTGTCTAGGTCAAGTTTGAATATGGGTCATGCCAGGTCAAAAACTAGGTCACAGGGTCACTTAGTGTGTTTTAAACTGAAAGTTTGTCCGGACCATAACTGTCATTTATCGTTAGATTTTAAAAGGACTTGATACATTTGTTAACCATCATGGGGCGGTGTGTCGTGTGAAAAAAGTATTCAATATCGCAAAGGTTAAGGTCACACTTGGAGTTCAAAGGTCAAATGCTTGTCCAGGCCATAACTTTGTCATTTATTGTGAGATTTTAAAATCATTTGGCAAATTTGTTCACCATCATATGACGGTGTGTCACGCGAAAGAATTACGTCGATATCTCCAAGGTCAAGGTCACACTTTGAGTTCAACGATAATAAAAGCTTGTCCGGGGCCATAACTATGTCGTTCATTGTAAGATTTTAAAATTATTTGGTACATTTGTTCACCATCATTGGACGGTGTGTCGTGCGAAATAATTACGTAGATATCTCCAAGGTCAAGGTCACACTTAAAGTTCAAAGATCAAAAATGGCCATAAATGAGCTTGTCCGAGCCATAGCTATGTCGTTTATTGTGAGAATTTTAAATCATTCGGCACATTTGTTCACCATCATTGGACGGTGTGTCGCGCGAAAGAATAACGTCGATATCTCCAATGTCAAGGTCACACTTTGACTTCAAAGGTAAAAAATGGCCTTAAATGAGCTTGTCCGGGCCATGACTATGGCGTTCATTGTGAGATTTAAAATCATTTGGCACATATGTTCACCATCATTGGACGGTGTGATGCGCGAAAGAATTACGTCAATATCTCCAAGGTCAAGGTCACATTTTTAGTTCAAAGGTCAAAAATGGCAATAAATGATCTTGTCTGGGCCATTACTATGTCATTCATTGTGAGATTTTAAAATGACTCTGTACATTAATTTTGTCACAGTCATTGGACAGCGTGTCATGTGAAAGAATTCAAGAGTTCAAAGGTCAAAATGGCTATAAATGATAATGGCATAATAATTCTTAAAAATCGCCATAAATTAGATTCACTTGTTTTGTGAAGACAGCATTCAAATTAGTCTGTGTCAATATGGCATGTGGGGGTATACGTCATGTCTGTGACAAAGCACTAGTTCCAATTTGAAATTCTTCCACCTTTTGAAAACCTTAGATCTGTGAAACATTCATGACCATACTGATATCAATGCTAGATGATGTATTTTCAAATATAAGCACCAGTATCTAAACAGTAACAACCATGCCTTTTGTGCCTCGCTCTTGGAAAACTTAGTTTAATTCATGTGCATAAAGTGTCGTCCCAGATTGGCCTTTGCATTCCTCGCAATCTTAATAGGGACAACACTTTCTGCCTAAACTGGATTTTCTCTAAGAAGTGGCTTCAGTCTGCACAGGCTTATCTGGGTCAACACTTTCCGCCTGAACAGCATGTTGTCTAAAAAGAGACTGGCTATAAATGGAAAATACCAAAAAAGTGGAAAGTGTCGTCCCTGAATAGCCTGTAAGTACTGGACAAGTTATTCAGGGATGACACTTTACACACATGCATTAAGCCCCATTTTCCCAGAGTGAGGCTCATGTGGACTGTTTCATTTTCAGCGCAATGTGGGAAACACGTACCAAGGTGGCAAGCTAAGTCTAGAGGCTCTCCTACAGCTGTGGAACCTCTCACTGCACCTGGTCCTCGAGAAACTCAAGCAAGGTACTGGGAAATCAGTTATATTTGTCCCCATGATATTTCATGGCTTTTCAATAAATGACTTTTTCTTGACACAAACACACATTTGTAGATTTCTGATTTTTTTTAACAAATGAGAAATTTATGTCTATCATTTTCTGATGTGATTGTTTGAAATTAGTGGGTCAGTCATTCCACAAAATCAACGCAAATTAATGTTCCTGAATTCCAATTATTTTACAGCTTTTTTACTGACAAACTGCCTTCTAGGCCCATTCTGTACTGTAACAGCCCATGTAAGGACACACAGACACAATATTTTGGTGATGTTGATGGTCTCCTAAACATAAGAATAAATTGAGCAGTGTACTATGAAAATTAGGATTAATGCATGTGCCTAAGGTGTAGTCCCCAATTAACCGGTGCTGTCTACACAGGCTTATCAGGAACATCTTTTGACACTTACGGGGAAAAAAAGTGTGGGAAGTCTCATACATGAAAATTCAGTTAAGGCGTAAAGTGTTGACCTTGCAGACTGCACAGGCTTATCTGGGAAGGCACTTCATGCACATGCATTAAACCAAGTTTTCCAAAACAATGCTCAATCAGTTATATACTATACACGCCCTCAGTCTCACAGTGTGTTTGCATGTGCAGTGGGAGTCCCACAGTTTGAGGAGGAGGTACAGAAGCTGACCCCACAGGTGCACGTGCAGCAGAACTTTACACAGCTCTCACAGACCCTCAGGTAAATACTGGAGACTCGGTCTGGGAAAAATGGGCTTAATGCATGTCCATCAAGGGCCGTCACAGATTTGCCTGTGCAGTCCATACAGGCTAATCAAGGACCAAATTTTCCTTCTAGACTTGATTTTTTATTAGAATAGACCTCAACACATGCATTTAGCCCAGCTTTCTCAGTACATGGCTCACTATATCTTCGTTTCTGGCATAAGTATATGAACTAAGTACTGGCAAACTAGTTTACCCAGTTCAGGTGTTAGGAAGTGAATTGACCACTGTTATATTACTGAAATACTGATGAAAACTGCTAAAAATCCAAACAAGCGAGCTTGGCTGAATACAAGGATATTGAAAACAGAGCCTGCATGGATGGATGTTAAAAATGATTTAACATGAAAATTAAAAAAAAGTGGAACATGCCTCCCTAGTTTCAGCAATTGGCTCAGTCACTTGTCCATACAATTTTGGGCAAGGCATACAACTGAAACATTTTTTTGGTAACTTAACAGATTTAATGCACATTACAAGTATTTGAACAGGTAAACAATACATGTACTTTAATTTAGAAATTTTAACAACTGATTTTAAAATGAGCAGAAAAGTTATCATAATGCATTGAATTTGTGTGAAAATAAAATTATTGTCTATACAGGAAGGTTTAGGCGTACCATGAAGGAATTATTATGCCCCCTTAGAAGAAGAGGGTGTATATCGTTTTGCACATATCGGTCGGTCTGTCCACCAAATGGTTTCCAGATGATAACTCAAGAACGCTAAGGCCTAGCATCATGAAACTTCATAGGAACATTTATCATGTCTGGCAGGGTTTTTATTGTTCCCAATCCCAAAAAGTATACTTTTTTCCCAAAATCTGGCAACAAATTCCCAATTTCCCCCAATATTTGTATTTAAAGAAGTGTCTTATGCGTATTTTATCTCAATTTTAATTCAATTACATCTTACAAAGTATTATGTGATTTTGTTCTTTTAATTTGAATGATTATAAATAGTTATATCAAATTTAGTATTTCCCTAATCGGTGGACTCGTGTGAAAAACGAGGTTAATGAATTTATTTTCCCAATTTCATGAAAATGCCGATAAAATTCCCTATTCCAAAGCTATGGGCTATCTTCCCAAAAAGTGGGAAAAAAAACCTGCTAGGTCAAAGGCCAAGGTCACAGTGACTAGAAACAGTAAAATGGTTTCCGGATGATAATTCAAGAAGGCTAAGGCCTAGGATCATGAAACTTCATAGGTATATTGATCATGACTGGCAGATGACCCCTATTGATTTTCAGGTCACTAGGTCGAAGGTCAAGGTCACAGTGACTCTAAACAGTAAAATGGTTTCGGGATGATGACTCAACAATGCTTAGGCCTAGGATCATGAAACTTCATAGGTACATTGATCATGACTGGCAGATGACCCCTATTGATTTTCACGTCACAAGGTCAAGGTCACAGTGACTCAAAACAATAAAATGGTTTCTGGATGATAACTCAGGAACGCTTGGACCTAGGATCATGAAACTTAATAGGTACATTGATCATGACTGGCAGATAACCCCTATTGATTTTCAGGTCACTAGGTCAAAGGTCAAGGCCACAGTGACTGAAAACAGTAAAATGGTTTTCGGATGATAACTCAAGAATGCTTAGGCCTAGGATCATGAAACCTCATAGGTACATTGATCATGACTGGCAGATGACCCCTATTGATTTTCAGGTCACTTGGTCAAAGGTCAAGGTCACAGTAACTGAAAACAGTAAAATGGTTTTCGGATGATAACTCAAGAATGCTTAGGCCTAGGATCATGAAACTTGATAGGTACATTGATCATGACTGGCAGATGACCCCTATTGATTTTCAGGTCACTAGGTCAAAGATCAAAGTCACAGTGACCTCAAGCAGTAAAATGGTTTCCACTACAACTGACAGCCCATTTGGGGGGCATGCGTGTTTTACTAACAGCCCTTGTTTCAATTTAATTTGCAAGATATTCAATTATAAAGATAAAAGTGAACTTCAACATGTATGATATGTATATCCTTAAATACTGTTGTTTATTCACTGTAACTTCAACAAATGTGGATGATGGGGTCCAAGCCACAAGACCACAATATAAACAGATCCCGTTATAAGTTCTGACCTGCTTTATTGCCATGTTGTGTTGCCATTCACGAAAACATGCATATAAACCCTATTGTATAACTAACAGTATACATGCTGCTTTTCCTATGTGCATATATATCGCAATATCCAATCTAATTACATCAAATAAAATAATATTTCTGGCCATTTATTCTGATAAATTTGTTTAAGAATTTCATAGACACAAACATACCCCATTTTACAGAAGTCATAAATGTACAGTGCATTATGGGACAGAGGTTTCATTTTAATAGGCACTTTCTAGAATTAATTATAACAACCAATGGATGAGTGATTTAAAATTGAATGCAGTACGCTTCAAATGTTTTATTGTGTCATACACTGTCATGCAAAAAACATGCCAACTAGAAACTTCCTGAAATAGAGTGAAAATCAAAATAAATTTCTGTTAATTACCCTGCGTTTGGATGTAATATCATCTTGATTATTTTTTTAATTTCTCTTTTCCTGTTACTTTTCAATTGCATTTTAGCAGACAATATTTAAAAACATATTGTCTGCAAATAACAATGAAATGAAACATGTCTCCTTAGCCTTGTCAAAGCAATCAATTTATCAAAAGATCGATAGCACATAAATAGAAACAGCATTAGAGCGTGAAACATGGATAAACCTATGCTATTGTTCACACCTTTAATTGGATCAAACAATAGATTATCACACTCAAACTGTCAAATGCCCTAGCAAAGTGTCTCTAATTGAGTTTAACTGAGAAATAAAGCTCTCAGCACAATAGGCGCGGCCATATTTGAATTTCATGAAAATGAGTAAGACCGAAGTGGAATGTTGGAGAAAAAACTGGAGCCAAGACCCACCTGCATTATTTTGGATACAGCGTTATAACAGAGCGCGTTATATTGGATTTAGTGTATATAGTAAAACTAATGCTGAAACAGTTTTGCATGATCGCACTTAAAAAATCGTTGAATGTGTTAATGTTGATAATCTTCTACAAAAACATGTCCAATTAAAAGGCTGAGTATGTCTGCACAAGCTAATCAGGACAGGCACTTTCTACTTTTATGTAGTTTTTCTTTAATTGAGGTCCCTTCTAAATGAAAATTCCGGTGTTGGTAAAAAGTGTCGTCCCTGATTATGTTGAACAAAATGCACAGGCTTATTTCAATCTGGGACAACACTAAACGCACATGCAATAAGCCCTGTTTTCTCAGAACGAGGCTCAAATTAGTATATGAAGTGTATCACAATTTTAAATCTTATTATAGGGAGCAGATGTCCCAGAAAATACCAGAAATGAAGGCCAGTGTCCACGATTTGAGGAATTGGATGGATAACAAGTTCTTCCAGGATGTGTCTCCAGAATCTATTAGGTCAACAGTAAGTGAAGGCAGGGCTCCTCCAAAATCCCAGTGCTCAACAAATAGCAAACAAAATATGTACACAACAGTTTGTAGAACTGGACAATATGTTGATAAAGACACTAGTGCTAATAAAATTAAACAAGGTGCGAAGCAAAAAGGGTGCAAAGTATTTGATGATGCCAGGGGAAAAAGGGGCAGTGATCTGAAACTGAAAACACATCATTTTATTGATAACACAGAACAAAATCCCAGGTTAACAAAGGAGATGCAAAATAAAACTAAAATAAGAAATCTTGATTTTGTTGGTAATGGTCTTGATCAAAACAGTTTTCCTGACAACAAAAATAGGAGTAAGGAAGAATTGGATTGTTTTGGCAGTGACAGGAATGATTGGAAAGGTCTTATTAAGAATGGACCTAGTAAGAAAAGTGGGAATGATTTCACTAGGGAGCTGGATTCTTCTCAAGGCCCTTATACAGAAAGTGGCGATATTGTGCCACAGAAATCACTAGATTGTTATGTTCATTATGATACGGAATATGGGAGAAGTATTGCAAAGGAAGAGCTAAATGGCAATGGCTGTGATAAGGACAGTTGTTTGTCTCAGCAAGATCCTGTTCTGAATTGTTCTATTAAGAGAGATGGCATATCTTTGCCAGAAAAAGCTCTTGGCCATACTCTTAATGATAAGGAAAGCAAGAATAGTTCTGCAAAGAATGACCAAATCTGCAATGATCAGGAAATTGCGAATTCTTTGGCAAGAAATTCTGTCTGTCAAACATATGAAGAGGCTAATGCTAGCGGTTCTGTTGGCTCAGGTAACTGCTTTGAGTGTGGATCTAAATGCATTTGTGGCAAGACTGCTGTTGCGAATGTTGTTCCAGACTTTCATATTGAGTCATATCATGCAGAAGTAGTCTCAGGGCTGAGCAACTTTGTCCACAGCAATGGTGCCAAGTACGGAGTTTTAAGTGATAAAAGCTCACAATTGAACAGCTACCTTGAGAAGCATTACATGGTTACGCCCCTGAAAATCAAAGAGTTGGAAGATGCCTTGAGAGCAGACAATCTGCATCCCGACTGTCTTATAGTGGAAGCACGCAGTCTATGCTCACCAGACCAGTCTATAGACACAAACAGCTCAGGGTACCACTCAATACGTGCCTTTGAGGATAAAACTTTTAGTGCATATTCACATTCAAGTATTAGTAAAGATATTGTCAAGTCAAGTCATGCCTCTGGAATGGTTCAAAGATCTGGTAGCAATTCACATACAGGTAAACTTTCAAAGAACTTGTCCCATAAGAAGCAGGTCACCCTGACTTCAGCTTCTGGAAGGGATTATGATAGTTCTAGAAACAGCCTTGGTCATGTCCCAACAGGGGATCCTTGCGAAAAGACTTTGGTAGAGTCTAGAGAAATGTTTGTAGATACTAAATGTGAGGTCAGTGGTTGTAAAGACCACAAAAGAAATCAGACAAAAACTGGGTTTGAGTTAACAATTCTAAAACCTCAAGTCAATTGCTCTCCTGTAAAAGACATGAGTGCCAATGAGAGCACTTTCACATATTCTAAACAAGATTTATTGCTAGATCTTGAGGAGTATAAGTTGTTTTCCACTGGGACTAAATACACAGAAATCGTAGATCCATCAGAGGATGGAATCATTACATTGGTATCATCCTCATTAGGAACAGAGGTTGTACCCAGCCCAGGCGTTGGGATCTCTATGAGAAATTCGTTTGACCAGGTCACTGCACCTTGTACACCTGTGAAAAACACATCAAATACAGTAGCGCATAAAGAAAACTATTGTAGCCAACCTGTTCTTCCCTTTGTGTCAAAAACAATCAGGAGGTCATATGATGGGTCAGAAACCTTTTATGGCAGTCCTAAAGGGGCTTCAAAAAAGGTTCGATTTTGCATTTCACATGCTCAATAAAAGTGGTTTTCTCACTTTTTAGGCATATTGGTATTTATTGTACTGATAAGCAGATTGTAAAATGATGAAAAATGGTGTATACTAGTTTACATCGAATGTGTTTTTGTAAATTCTATAATTATCTTATTTAAATGTGTTTGATTTTGTTTGTTACATTAATATGTTATGACTACCAGTATGCAGTTTATGTATATTTTTTTAATGAAATACAAATGGGATTCCACCATGTGTTCAAAATGATAGTTCTGCTGTGTTTATTTTATACACATATGCAAATTAATTAAGTGTTCAGATTTGATCTCACTTCCCTTTGGTTCTGTACATTTTTCACTGTTCATTGGTTATGATTGTGTTCAGAAGGAAAATAAAGCGTATGTTAAAATAAAAGTGTTAATTTGTCTTTGCCTGAACAATTAGCACATGGTGGAATCCCAGCAAGAGTTTTAAGCTAAAAATTGTTAAATTTGTCAAATATTTGAAATTTATTCATTTTTATAGTCGGTTGTTGTAGTTTTTAGACTCATTCGAGCACTGGGATTTCAACATGTAGTTATAATTCAGATAATTCCCTTTAAATGCAGTTTCTTAGCCCAGCTTGAAAATAAAATATTTCAGAAAGATGTTGTTCAGTGTTACATAAGTTTTAGTTTTGACATGTCTACCGGTTAACCCTTTGCATGCTGGGAAATTTGTCCTCTGCTAAAATGTTGTCTGCTAAATTTCTAAAATTAGCATTTTGTTCGATTTTTTTTCAAAGAATACTATCAGAATAGCAAATAGTTTGGATCCTGATGAGACGCCACGTTTTGTGGCGTCTCATCTGAATCCAAACTGTTTGCAAAGGCCTTCATTTCCGGTTCCAGCGCTCAAAGGGTTAATCCACATTCAGCATAATATTAGTAGAAGTCCTTAGGAGATTTAATTAGTTAGGGTATCCAATATTATATCGCTTTATTAAGACGAATACATTCTTTGAAATGCATCAGAGGGAATATAAATATTCTGTTCTGGCAAATGGTGTATGAATCTTTTCTGTAATGTAGTGTTCTGCTGGATGATGATTTCATGGAATGCATCCTTCCCCACCCCTTGAAGCTGTCTTGAGTGGTCAACGTATGAAATGTGAAGTTCAATGTATTTAGCAAACCTTCAAGAGGAAATGAATGTATTGAACTTGTAAAAAGAAATTATATTTATATAAGCAAATGGATTACACTTATAAAACCTAAATTTTAAATGCTAAATCAAGAAATTAACTGACTTTAGCAAAATATTAGAAAATGACAACAGTCCAAGTTAGCAATCTGCCCTGTCACTTTAGCAGCGTCCTATAGCTGTTGTAATTCAAGATCTCTCCCTTCATGTACCATGTTTGACAGTCCCTGGGTGTAGGCCTAGTTAAGCCTTCCCCTAAGTTGAACTTCTCCCCTGGAGCAGCCACTACCCCCACAGATCCTCTCAGCGCCACTGTGTGGTCAAAGCAAGGTAAGGCTTGCTTCTCAATTATTATTTTTTTAACATAGTTATTTTAGCTGAATTGTATGGAAAGTCTTGGGCTAATAGAGACACTCTTGAGTCTGTTTCCTGGGACTTTATACAGGCATTGGTCTACCGCCAATATGAGCTTAAACACTGAGCATTAATTTACACCATTGCAACTTCTGTTTTGTTAAATTGAGATAGATATAACAGTTGAACTGAAAAAAGATTGAGTACTCCCGCAAACAAAATCAGGCAGTGGGTTTATTAGAGTGACTGTTGGTTCGTTGGTCTACATAAAATGTTATACGTTGGTGGAACAAGTCTTCCCCTATTTCTCATGGATTAAACTTAAAATATGTCATCACCATGATGTAGATATGTGCAAGACATTTTGTTTATGCCTATTGCCCACACATTCCTGAGTTATTTGCCCTAGAACATAACTTACAAAACAGTAAGGGGGTATGAGTCATGTTTGTGACAAACCACTACTAATATTTGCTGCTGATAATTGCAAAATTCTTGCACAAATCAGGAATAAATACTATTTCTGAGTTTTTATGTCCCCTAGTATATACTGGGGGACATTGTTTTTGCCCTGACTGTTGGTTTGTTTGTTGGTTTGCGTCAAACTTTAATATTTGCCATAACTTTTGCAAAATTGAAGATAGCAACTTCATATTTGGCCTGCATGTGTATCTCATGGAGCTGCACATTTTGAGCGATGAAAGGTCAAGGTCTAGGTCATCCTTCCAGGTCAAAGGTAAAAAATATGGGTCAAAATCATCAAACTTTAACATTTTTCATAACTTTTGCAATACAATGTATTGAAGATATGTACTTCATATTTGGCATCCATGTGTATCTCATGGAGCTGCACATTTTGAGTGGTGAATGGTCAAGGTCATCCTTCAAGGTCAAAGGTCAAATATATGGGGGGGACAAAGTGTTTCACAAACACATCTTGTTTTTAGATTGGAAATGTTGTAATGATTTCATATGTTGTGCATAACCTTGATTGTACAGTGTGCCTCCTTTGTTAACATAGCATTGGCAGAGCACAGTCTTTCATTCCTTTGCAACAATACCATTTATTGAAATCACAAAACATTCTTCAATAATAATCAATTGCAAAATGAGTCAAGTTTAAAATAAATTAAAGTTCAATTTATTTAAGCTGCAAAAATGATTGGGGAAAGAGAAATATACTGAATCAAACTGCCAATCCATGTTGTTTTTACTTTAAATCTTTCACTATTCTAGCAAACAAATCTTAAGTGAGGGAAACTATGGAAATCATTTAATAGGCATGTGCAGCTGGGTGTTATTTTACTACTACCCTATCGCTTCAATGTGCATTTGTTAAAGCATATAAGTATGTGTGTTGATTCCTGATTAGAGCTGGACACCCCAGTAGCAGCCCAAGAGATTGCTGAGGAGCTGAAAGAGAGGGCTCGCAAAGGGCCTCAGAAGTTGTTCAAGGAGCCAGACCTGCTGCACAAGTAGGCAAACTGACAATAGATGAATTCAGATATGTGGAAGATTTTTAGAAATGGCGTTACGAACAAACGTGGTCCATTTAAAGTCCTGTTCAAATCACACACCTTATCACCCTTTATTATTGTACTTAAACTACCAGTAGTACATAGAATGGGTCAGCGTGGTTTGTATCTAGGGATAAGGTTTTTGTTCCGAACTGTTGTGTAAACAAGGATAACTCTGTATTAACTCTACATGATTTGGTTTCTGTAATCAATCAGCCGTATTTTATAAACAGTAGGGATGAGAACAAACAATCAAAAATCAACACAATATTAGAATCCAAAACTTATATTTGAATATTTGTTTTTGAAGCAAACTTTAAAAAAAATAAGTGCAAAGTTGCATCTTTTGGTTCTGTGCAAAAGACTTCCTATGGTAATTGTTTGGATAACAGCTGTCATCAATAAATGATATGATAATTGGCATACGGGAGTGTATCAGGAGAGGTATGATGTCTTTATTTGTTTTATATGGCAGATAAGTTATATGAAATTAACATTCCAGAGCTCCTGACTGGTCCTCCATTCCTCGTCCCAGCACAGACACTGGTTCGCGCCAGTCATCCAGACCCACTTCAGCACGCAGCAATGCCAACACTGGTAAGGGCTTGTGATTTATAAGTAATGTGTGTAAAGTGTCATCCCAGATTAGCCTGTGCAGTCCGCAAATGCTAATCAGGGACAACACTTTCCGTTATTTTTGTATAAAGAAAATCTGTTCTAATAAAAAATCCAGATTAGGCAAAAAGTGTTAATGCTCAGGCATTAAGCTTTTTTTTCCTCAGTTAAGGCAGAAAGTGTTAACGCTCAGGCATTAAGTGTTTTTTTCCTCAGTTTAGGCAGAAAGTGTTAACACTCCGGCATTAAGCTTTTTTTTCCTCAGTTTAGGCAGAAAGTGTTAACACTCAGGCATTAAGCTTTTTTTTCCTCAGTTTAGGCAGAAAGTGTTAACGCTCAGGCATTAAGCTTTTTTTCCTCAGATTAGGCAGAAAGTGTAAATGCTCAGGCATTAAGCTTTTTTTTCCTCAGTTAAGGCAGAAAGTGTTAACGCTCGGGCATTAAAGGGATCTTTTCACGCTTTGGTAAATTGACAAAATTGAAAAAGTTGTTTCAGATTCGTAAGTTTTCGTTTTAGTTATGATATTTGTGAGGAAACAGTAATACTGAACATTAACCATGCTCTAATATAGCCATTATATGCATCTTTTGACGATTTTAAAACCTAAAAATTATAAAGCGTTGCAACGCGAAACGATTGAATAATTTGGAGAGTTCTGTTTCTGTCGTTAAATTTTGTGAAACTACGAAGATTGCTTATATAAGGTATAAAATACGTCAAGAATGTGTACACGGCGGAATAGCTCAGTAGGCTAAAGCGTTTTTACTTCAGGACTCTGGCAGGACTCAGGGGTCACTGGTTCGAAACCTGCTCCGGGCAATGTTCTTTTCCTTTTTTTTCTTGATTTTTTACTGGAGCTTTTATGATCCAATGTTTACATTTATCAATATAAAGCATTTAATGAATAAGTTAAAAAAATGCCAAAATCTGTGAAAAGGCCCCTTTAAGCTTTTTTTTCCTCAGTTTAGGCAGAAAGTGTTAACACTCAGGCATTAAGCTTTTTTTTCCTCAGATTAGGCAAAAAGTGTTAACGCTCAGGCATTAAGCTTTTTTTTCCTCAGTTAAGGCAGAAAGTGTTAACGCTGAGGCATTAAGCTTTTTTTTTCTCAGTTTAGGCAGAAAGTGTTAACACTCAGGCATTAAGCTTTATTTTCCTTAAGCAAGGCTCATATAGTTTCATAATTTTATTTTTATCATTATGTAATAGTATTTATAGCATTGCTATTGAAGAGAGCCAGATTTTGTAAAATTTTAATCTAATAATTTGTATGCTTTCAAAGTAAGGAGCATACAGTTGCCACACACCATCATTAATCTCCTTATGACCCAGTATTACCAACACGTGATACCAAGTTCTGTTGTTTACTTATCAGCAATAAAGATATATTGATCTGTTATGCTATCATGATACAGAATTGGTATATGACCTGGTTACTCATAGCAAATAATAGAACAATTGTAAATGTTAAGCAACTTCTGAAAAAAAGGCGGTCTATTTCTTTGTTTTGTGTCCCAAAGTTACTACAGAATAACTTTAACAAATCTTCTTCTGGAACCACAAGGCCCAATGATTAAAACTTTGGTATGTAACATTATATTGAGGCTCTCTACAAACTTTGTCTAATTAATGCCCCTGGGTTCAAAACTTACATGACCCTGCAGTCCCATTTTATTGTTACCACTGGCCATATATTACTAGAAGCGGCTTCTGGGAGTTTTCTTTCTACTGTGACAAGTTCTAGTTATCATAAATGCTCAAGAGAAGTAGAGTTTAAGACCTTTACATCATTTAAGTTTGCAATATCTCACATTCACAGGTGGAAAATCTTCATTTAAATCGACACCAAAATCAAGTAAAATTGGAGAAAAAGACAGGAAAAAGGCAAGTCTAAAAGCTACAGATGACAGGTCTTTTCAAAAACCAACAAGTCCAAGAACGCTGGTTGAGTCAGTCCCAGATGGCGCTCTCAAAGGAAGAGCTAGGCATTCAAAGAGAAAGGAAGACGCAAGCGACACATCCCTTCCTCTCTCTAGTCGTTCAGGGTATTCATCAGACAGAACTTTGACTGAAAGATCAATAAAATCCAGCCCCAGATCAGAGCGATCATTCAACAACAGAGAACTATCAGACATTGATGATAACAGGCCAGCAAGAAGAAATGCAACTGATATTTTGGTGGATGAGATAATGGGCGAAGCTGTTGTACTGTCTCCTTTTAATTCAGGTAAAGTTTCACCCATGGCCCCATTAGTAATATTGGAAGGTGTTTAATGCTTCTTTGTATATTTTAAATTAAAAATGTATTGGTCAACTAACAGAAGTTGTACATTTTAATGCCCCCGGTTCGAATGATCGGGGGCATATTGTTTTTGGCCTGTCTGTCTGTTTGTCTGTCTGTCATTCAGTCCTAAAACGTTTACCTTGGTTAAAGTTTTACGATAACTTTTGCAATATTGAAGATAGAAACTTGATATATGGCATGCATGTGTATCTCCTGGAGTTGCACATTTTGCGTGGTGAAAGGTCAAGGTCAAAAAAACAAATCCAAGGGAAGTAATAAGCTTTAAAGTGAGATAATTATCTGTACCTGCCAAATGATAAAAAATAAATATAAATAATAAACCTCAACATCAAAACTACACAAACATTTTTTTTAAAGAACATGGCATTCAATAGGTCTAATAATGTATTATACAGTGAATATTTGGTCAGTGTCATTGTGTAGTTGAATTTATCCAACAGGTGGAGGAAAGATTTATTCCGTGAGGCTTGCCTTCCCTTTTAAGCCTTTCTGTGACGAGTCGGAACAATTCACAAAGTACACAAAGACACTAGCTTGATATTCTTTTTACTTTACCTATTTGTTGTATTTTTATTTTGAAAATATCCACATTTAATGGCGAAAAATAATATAAAAAAGTAAAAAAAACACATACAATTAATATTACCTAACGATAACCTTGTGTAGTGATATCAAATTTTTATGTCCCCCACCCACTATAGTGGGGGACATTTTGTTTTTGCCCTGTCTGTTGGTGTGTTTGTTTTCCCCAACTTTAACATTCTGCTATAACTTTGGCAATATTGAAGATATCAACTTCATACATTCGAAACCCGATGGCTCGAACTCGCTTGGCTCAAATTTCCGTATGGCTCGAACTCGCATCAAAGCACCGACTTTTTATGCCTATATATTCATATAAGATTTTGTTGGATGGCTCGAACTCGCTTGGCTCGAATTATCGGATGGCTCGAACTGTTTTCACAGTCCCGACTACAGTTTTCACAAGTTCTTTTGATCGGATGGCTCGAACTCGCTTCGGGTCCCAAAAAGTGTTATTCGATTAGGACCCATTGATTAAAGGCACGCACACATTGATTACATCGGTGGCATAAACTGTTAATCGCTTAGGACCGCTTGCTTAAAGGCACGCAATAATTGATTTAACACCTGTTATCTAACATGTCATCGACACAATTGTAAATTGATTTGAGTCAAAGATGACATTTTGTATTAAAGCTGACGTTCTTGTAGATGCTGTATTATAATGGCTGCAACGGCTTGCTAAAAAGCTTCGTTTCTCGACGCCAGCTACGAAGCGCAACACAGACGGACATAATGTCATTCTTCAAAAAAATATAAATAAATAAAGAAATCTAGTGCTGCCTCGTATGTAAATAATGTGCATATAGTGCTAATGCATGTTTTGTTCTTTAAAGCTCGGTGTTACCTTAAAATGTGCTACGCTAACACGTGCTGATATTTACTAAATGCGATTTATTAATTGTTTTTGTAACCGTTTTAAAATATTCGTAAATTTAGGTATTACGAATACATTTGTTTCTTATTAACTTATTAATTCAAAAGCAGTAAGTAGTGCGAAGTAGTACGGAGTTTAAGCAATATGTGTATGCTTCAACTGGAGGTGAAATGTACTGCAGACTTGTTCGAAAGCAAAAGTGTATCCGAAATCGGATGGCTCGAATTCCGGATGGCTCGAACTATTGTTGCCGGTCCCGACGAGTTCAAGCCATTGGGTTTCGACTGTATTTGGCATGCATGTGTATCTCATAGAGCTGCACATTTTGAGTGGTGAAAGGTCAAGGTCATCCTTCAAGGTCAAATATATAGCTTCAAAGCGGGGCAGAAGGGGACATAGTGTTTCCGACAAACACATCTTTTTCTTCTTATGATTTCTATGCAGAAATTTCTGTCTGAACCTCATTTAAACGGGCCTTTTCAAAGATTTTGGTGTGTATAGAAATTTGTCATTAAATGCTTTATATTGATAAATGTAAACATTGGATCTTTATAAAAGCTCCAGTAAAAAATCAAGAATACAATTTAAAAAAGAAAGTAAAAGTAACCCTCATCAGGGCTCGAACCACTGACCCCTGGAGTAAAAGTCTACCACTTAGACCACCCAGCCATCCATGCTCATACCATGACAAATTTATTTTATACTTTGTATTAGCAATCCTCGTAGTTTCACAAAATATAACGACAACAACAGAACTCTCCAAATTATTCAATCGTTTAGCTTTGCAACGCTTTATAATTTTCAGGTTTTTAAATCGTCAAAGGATGCATATAATGGATATTTTAGAGCATGGTAAATGTCCAGTATTACTGTTTCCTCACAAATACCATAACTACAACGAAAATTTGCGAATCTGAAACATTTTTTTTTAATTTTGTCAATTTACGGAAACGTGAAAAGGCCCCTTTAATAAAAAAACATTCAAATTAAATTATTTAATGATTCTATAATCTTACTTCCATTAAAGATGACTTAACTGGAAATAGAAGTCCATTGAAAGAATGCACATGAGGCTGTCACATCAAGGGTGTGATTTTTTCTCCTTTCAGCTGATTTTCTCCCTTTCAATGTCAAACTATTTTACAAATAGTTAATAGCTTTGTTGGATCTATGCACAAATGAAGAGTTGTATTGAGTATTGAACCCATTATGGGGGGGGGGGCGTGTTTCTCTTCTCAGTTAATTCTTAACGCACACTGTTGCATATAAACCTACCTGTCATGTCAAGCACTATTCTTTCTATTAAATCATTTAGTGATAGGATTAAATAAAAAGTAATTCCATACATTTCCCCAATAAGCATTTACAAAGTATTTGTGCTAGTATTGGTTTGTATTCAACATTCCTGTGTCTTTTAGGCTTGGAAGCATTTCACTCTAATCAGCTTGTGAGTCGCACTCCAGAGATAGATGCAGAATTACCAGAGTGTGTCACACCAGCCAATTCAGAGGAGATGTTTGAACCAAAACAAGAAGAAGAACAGATCGTTAACATCATGGGACCAGAGCTGAACGAAGTGACACCTCGTGATAAAGATGATGCTGAGGATGGAGATGATCAGAGGAAGACGGTAGAAAGCATTCTTGCTCGTGCTGGTCAATACTTGAAGAACAGAAGAACTAATTCTTCTCAGAACAACTCAAGAATTAAATTAGAATTGCATGTTGATAGTATACAAGTAACAGATAAGGAGAATGAAATTCAAGGCGGGAAAATGGTCATCGAGGCAAACGACGAGGAAGTCAATGAAATGATACTTGAAGGTATTAGACAAGCAACGGAAGATGACGATGAGGAAGGAAGAGAAACCTATGAGTTTTCAAAACAAGAAATGCAGTCACATCGTGAAGGATTCTATGAGGAAGATGAAGAAGGCATCATGGATCAGAAGCTGGAAGATGATGCAGGAGCAGACATGGAGTTTGAGGAGATAGCTGGTCCTGATTTGGAGGAAGAAGACCTAGATAAAGACTCTGAGGGTTCGGTGAGATCCACCGAGGATGTGATAGTCATTGATAAAAGCATCCACAGATCTCCACATGATAGCACTCGTAAGTTACTGTAATTCATTATGTGTTGAGGTTAAGGCTAGTTTGTTGATATTTTCATCTTTAATTGTAAATTGCTATTAACAGATCTTTTCCAGTGCTTATTATGCATTAATTTTCTGTTCAAGTATATTGTTATTAGAATTAATAAGTCAATTGTCATATTATAAACCTCTGATAGTAAGTTACATGTTAAGTTTGGAATATGGTAACTATGGCATGGGGATTTACATTGTGTCACATACCAGTATCTAGGATTTAGTAAGCTGTTTGTGTATTTGTATTTAAATATGAAAGCAGACAAAGCAGTTTCATGACAATTCCTCAGAATACATCATGAATAAATAAAATATTAAGTTCCAGGGCTCACCAAATCAGCAGATGGCCACAAAATGAAATATTAGCTAAAAATAGAAGAACAAATTTCAATATTAATTTAATAGCTAGGGAAAACAAGGAACTACAACTTTTTCTTCTTCAAAATTAAGCCTAATTCAGAATTATTTCCATAGGATATGTTAAATATAGATATTAAGAAAATTCAAAACCAGGGTGAGTCCTGATTTCATTCCTCTATTAATTTGAAACTTGAAACTTGCTTATTTGATGAAACGCCTATTTATATAATTATATTCAATGGCGTTGTACAAAACATATATACATAAAATTGATAAAAAATAAGAGGTATTGATAATATTATGCAGCATTAATTAAAGGATTAATGATCTAAATATGTGTGATATAAATAATAATGCTGTAAGAAACTTAAGCAATAAAACAATACCGGCTACACTATTAAAACACAGTAAAAGTAAAATATTATGTAATAAATTGATATAAATAGGGTTAAGACAATAATAATAATGAGCAAATATTTGGCAACATAAAGACACTGTTTTTCATTAACTAAAAGGATACGTAAAAGGATATTTCTGCACTCTGGCTGTCGGATCCCACAGCTTTTAGTCACCTGTCACCCTTAAGGACACTTCTTTTGGGTTTTAACCTTATTTGAACTATCGTAACTACATGTCACAGATAGACTGACCAAGTGTGACTACAAGACACAACTTGAAGGTTAAAATTACAGTGTGACTATAAGACACAACTAGAGGGCCTAAGTGTGACTAAAACACAGCTGGTTGATTGATGTAACTCAATCATTGAGCAAAGAAGCCCTAATGATTCTTGGTTACCAGTCACTTGTACAATAAATATCCTTTTCGAGCAAAGAAGCCCGCACAATTCTTTAATTTATTGCTCCTCCGAGTCCTAGTGACAAATAAGCCCTTACAACTGAGTCTCGATTTTTTTTTAATCACAGGTATTCAAATTAAAATAGGTTGTAAAAGTTTCTGAAAAGAAATGTTTTCAAATTCCTTTTGAAAATGTCTATTTAGGCGGAAGTCCGGATGCTTAATGGAAGGTCATTCAACAGTTTCAGACCAACAACTCCGAAACTCCTGTCCAAGAATGTTTTTCTCTTTGTGCGTTTCACATCATAACATCCGTTATACAAGACGGTATATCGTAGGTTACGTGCTGGTACTTTTTCTTTTAAAAGTTCTGTAAGGTATTTTGGCGCGTGACCAACAGAACAATTATATTAATTATGGGTTAAGTGTGAAGTTTTGCCAGCCCTCAAATGTGTTTGAACCCCCTATGTTTTAAATCGACTGTTCCCCGTTTTAAACATGTTATATTTATATAGTTTATGTTCTTCTATAAAAGTAGTGAATAGGAACAAGAATTTCTCTGGTGACATAGTTTCTAGAGTTTTGTTGTTTGCTACATTTCATCTGTGTTCAGATGTGAGTCCCAGAGAGGCCTACCCAGTGCAGGGTTATGGGGAGGAGGGTGGGGAGGAGCTAATTGAGGATGAGCAGTTCCCCGAGGGACTGGAGAGCTCCCCAGGCACCGCCATCATTATAGACCGCAGCTACCAGTTCACAGCCAGCAACAGAACCGGTGGGTTGGAAATAAAAATATCTTGATTGTTAAACGAATATTCTTACTTAACTAATCAAAGACTGCTAAGAAAATATCATTTCTGTTTTAAAAGTGGGATGTAAAGATTTGTGCATTAACCAGGGTCTCATAAGAAATTCTACAAGTGTATTACATTGTTGAGATCTGAAACACTAGATAGTTATACCTCTCATGTAAGTATATGGGGGTTTACTGGAATGAACATAAACATCTTCCCTTCTGTCCACCTGTCCGTAGACCAAAACTTGTATGGAAGCGTTCTCCTACACTCTTTAATGGCAAACATCCATCTTGCAGGAAATGTTCCCCACAATATTAAGTTTTGCAATTTTTATGTCCCCCAGTCTTTACTAGGGGACATATTGTTTTCTGTTGTTTGTTTGTTTGCATCAAACTTTAACATTTGCCATATCTTTTGCAATATTGAAGATAGCAATTTCATATTTGGCATGCATATGTATCTCATGGAGCTGCACATTTTGAGTGGTAAAAGGTCATTCTTCAAGGTCAAAGGTCAAATATATTGTGGGGACATAGTGTTTTACAAACACATCTGGTTTAATCCTATGATTAAAATTACAAATGTTCTGAGCCTTTTTTGCCATATCTTTTGCAATATTGAAGATAGCAACTTCATATTTGGCATGCATATGTATCTCATGGAGCTGCACATTTTGAGTGGTGAAAGGTCATTCTTCAAGGTCAAAGGTCAAATATATTGTGGGGACATAGTGTTTTACAAACACATCTGGTTTAATCCTATGATTAAAATTACAAATGTTCTGAGCCTTTTTCAACAAAAACATACTATAATATTGTGTGTTTTTTAAGCCTGGCAAATATTTAGACATGTGGATAAGGTTTCAATTTGAAACTTAATAAGAAGGTAGATCTCATCGGAAGGAAGTGCAGTGATTAAGAACTAAAACTCTTGCTTCTGTTATAAGAGTTATTGCTTTTGTATATTTCTTTTTTTCAAATTTTGTCATGAGCACATCTTAAAAAATATATATATATAGCATCAACCTAAAACTTTAGTATATCTCATTTAGGAGATGTGAATTTTGCAAAAGCCATAGCTCTTGCTTCCATATTTAAGGGGATATTGACCTTTCTTAGTTTTTAGCTCACCTGATTGCTCAAGTGAGCTTTTGTGACCGGACTTTGTCCGTCGTCTGTCCGTCCGTCCGTCGTCCACATTTGGTTTGTAAACACTCTAGAGGCCATATTTATTTCTGATCTTCATGAAACTTTGTCAGAAGCTTTGTTTCAATGAAATCTCGGTCGAGTTCGAAACTGGGTCGTGCCAGGTCAAAGACTAGGTCACTAGGTCAAAAAAAGAAAAAACTTGTAAACACGGTAGAAGTCACATGTCATGCCCAATCTTCATGTATCTTGTCAAAATGTTTGTCTTAATGATATGTTGGTTGAGTTCCAAAGTGGTTCCGGTCCGTTGAAAAACATGGCCGCCAGTGGGCGGGGCAGTTTTCCTTATTTGGCTATAGAGAAACCTTGTAAACACTCTAGAAGTCACAATATTTGCCATATCATCATGAAAGTTGGTCAAAGCATTGGTTTTATCGATATCTCGGAAAAGTTTGAAAATGGTCCAGATTGGTGAAAAAACATGGCCGTCAGTGGGCCGGGCATTTTTCTCAAATGTGTATAGTGAAAACATGTGAACACTCTAGGGCCCGTATTCACCAACCGATTCTTAGACTTTAGAATAAAGAATAGACTTAGAACCAAGAAATATGTGTTCAGTGTTTGAATATATACAGGCCTCCACTGGTGATTATGTCATTAACAAAATGTTCTATATGAAAATAATATAGATAGAGATGTTTACTGCAGAGTTTGACTCAAAATTAAAGAAATTCTTGAAAATTCTACTTTAAAGAATTTTCTTTATTCTTAGGCTTAAGTCTAAGAATTGTTTGGTGAATACGGGCCCAGAAGTCACATTTTTGGCCCAATTTTCATGAAATTTGGTCAAAAAACAGTTTTTTCATTTTTGGCCCAATTTTCATGAAATTTGGTCAAAACAGTTGTTTCCTTGATATGAGAGTTGAGTTCGAAAATGGTTCCGGTCAGTTGAATAACATGGCTGCCGGGGGGAGGGGCAGTTTTCTTATATTTATATAGTAAAAAAAGCTTGTGAACACTCTAGAAATCACTTTTTTTGCCCAATCATCATAAAACTTGGTACAAAGATTGGTTTTATATATATCACATAATTAAGCCATAATTATTGCCCTTAGATTGTCCAAATTTTCATTATATTATACAAAATCCTTGTAAACACTCTAGAGGTCACAATTTTGTTTCAGATTTTATGAATCTTGGTCATATTTGTTTTTGTAAGCAACTCAAAATATAGGTCACCAGGACAAATCTTACAAAAACAAAAACACTCCATATGTCAGAGTTTTGGTTCAATAATGATGAAACTTGGCCCCCAGTGGGCTGGGCATTTTTCTCTATATGTATATAGTGAAAACATGTGAACACCCTAGAAGTCACATTTTTTGCCCAATTTTCATGAAATTTGGTGAAAAGATTGGTTTTATATATATCTCAGATCAGTTTGCAAATGTTCCCGATGGGTCAATAAACATGGCTGCCAAGGGGGTGGGGCAGTTTTCCTTATGTGACTATATAGAGAGAAACCTTGTGATCCAACACAATGGAAGTCACATATTTTGCCTAATCATCGTGAAACTTAGTCAATACATTGGTTTTATTGATTTCTTGGACAAGTTGGAAAATGGCTCAGATCGGTGCAACACACTTTTTAGCTCACCTGATTGCTCAGGTGAGGTTTTAGGATTGGTCTTTGTCCGCTGTCCGTCCGTCCACATTTGGTTTGTAAACACTCTAGCATTCACATTTCTCAAGCATTCTTTATCAAAGTTGCTGAAAGATCTCAGACAAGTTTGATGATAGGTCAACAGTTTCAAATCTTACAAAAACAAAAACACTCCCTACGCCAGAGTTTTGGTTCAATAATGATGAAACTTGACCAGGATGTTTGTCTGGACAATATCTAGGTTAAGTTTGACATATGGTAAAGATTGAATGAACCGACTCCTCTCAGGTGAGCGAACTAGGGCCATCTTGACCCTCTTGTCTATTATTCACTTTTTACCGCTGCAAATCTTGATATTTATCAAGCCTGTCAGCTATGAGCTTAATATATTGTAGGTCCCAATAAGGTGGTGTGGATACAAACCTACTTTCATAATTTCAAAGTTATTACCCATTTTAATGTGTATACTGAACATTTGTCCAGGGTATATCTTGACTATATCATGAGGTATCGATATAAAGCTTAATAGGTAGGAAGCTTAGATTGTAAGGGAAGCTGTTTTTTCAACATTAACTGCCAATGCCCTCTGACAAAGTGGCATGTGGGAGGTAATAAAGACAGAGTAGTGGCAGTTCTAGTTGAAATTCTTTATTGTGAGCAGTTAACAGTAGCATTTAGTAGAGAGAAAAGCAACAAATTTCCCATTTATATCTAGCACATGTTCTGTGGCAAAGCAAACAGCTAAGAGGCTCAATTATTACACAGTGATCACTGACATACAAGGTACATGGTGTCCTCATACTGATTGCTAGTCTCATTCTGATTGCAGGCTTGAACTCCACTCAGCCCCACAACATGCTGTCAAGGTCGTTGGGTCTGGAGAGAAGTCCTCTCAGTGATGAAATTCGTAAAATGTTTCAAAAAGCTGTGGCTGACACTCCACCAAAACCCAGCATAAAACAATGTATGTGTTTGCATAGCAAAATAACTTTGTATGATACTCCCACTGGGATAAGGTATATTGAACTTAATCCAGAAGTCTACATAACATGTTATAATTTATGGAGTTAACTGTTTCAAGATTTTTTAAGCAATTAAATAGTCAAATAAGTCTTCTCAAATAGAATCAAATATTGCCCTTAAGTTAAAGAATAGGGTACTTTTTTTTAATAACAGCAAAACTTACAGCATTTAGGATTATTGCTTTTTTAAGAAATGAATAAAGACAGTTAAAGTGATCTTTAAATGTCTGTCAATATATTCACTTAATAAACCATCACATTTGAGATAAAAAATAATAATTACTTTGATAGAAAAAAAAGTGCAATAAACTAGACCTTCCTTCAAAGTGCGTGGATGCCCGCACATTCCACATTTGTCTCAAAACTCAGCTAATGTTAAGAACTATCGTTTTTTTGCCAAATCTGACTTGCTCTTCCTATGTACTCATTAGTTGTATGTTATTGTGAAATTGTACAATAAATAAAAACATTACAGTCTTGACAAGCTGTTATATGACAAATTTGAACTGTTTACCTCTACATGTGTGATCATGACCTCCAAGGTGGAGAGGTTAGACATGCTTTCTTCTCATGGCAATCCTTAGTGGCATGTCATTTTAAAAGGCATACAAATGACAGTAACAGTATGGACAAGCAGTTATATAGTCAAATTTGACCTTTGAACTCTTATCTTAGTGTGACCTTGCCCTTTGAGGTAGGGAGACGAGAGTTGAATGGTACACATTGCTTTATGATGGATTGCATTTGGGCCAAGTTATTTTAACATTCATTGACACTTAGAAAAATTATAGCTTAGATAGACATTTTCTAGTTTTTGTTATGGCCAAATTCAGTTTTTGACATTTAAATGTGACCTTGACCTTTGAGGTAGGGAGACAGGTGTTATTTGCGTTAAATTTTCTTATGAAGGAAATTTTGTGGGAAGATATTTTAAAATCAATCAATTTATGGCAACGTTATGGCTGGGACTGGAATTGTTCGCATGTACCTATATTGGGACTGCTTTATGCCGCCTTCTTTGAAGTCGGGAGCATCAATAGTTTGCCTTCCATTTCTAAAAAAGTAAACTCAGGAATTTCTGGTGCAAAATTTAAGGCACTGCTATTGCACCTTCATTATTTTATTGTTTTTTTATTTTGCATAGGCATCAGATTCTTTTTCACATTTTTCTTACTTATTTTGCTTGTTTGCACATAATGCACTCATTTGGAACAATTCCCTTTAATGTTTCTCGGCCTTGTCGTGCATGCAAAGCTCGGACAATTTTCACTGGCAGCCTTATTATAGAAATAAGTAAACTTTCTTGGTAGTTTTTACTGCATGGGATGGAAATTATGAGTTTTTGAATTGTTCGTTTAAAAATGAAAAAAAAATATAAAAAATTCAGCACCACAATGTCCACAAGCAAAACTGTTGTTTCATTGCAGATTTCCAGAAGCATGCAAAATTAGAAGATGACCTTGATATCCCAGACATGGATTTAACAAGTCGCATAAATGACCATGGGAAGAAATTGAAAGCAGCCGATATATCCTGGGATATAGCAGAGAACTTGGAAGACATTGAACAGCCTCCTGATATTGACCTGGACAAGGATACAGACATAGATGATATTGTGCCCAAGGATGGGACAGGCAGCCAGGATGACAGTCTGGGTATAATCAACATTGGAGACCAGGACGATGACAACATCGACGAGTTCTTTGCAGTCAAAACACCAGAGTTGCCCACGAGGTGGGTCAAAGGTCAAGAAGATCGGCTCAGCTCTGACCATGGTCAAGGGGATGCTTCCAGGTTGTTAAGTGATGGCATGAAGTGGCCTACTGCAGGTGATGATGAAAACATTGAGACTACAGAATCTCCTCTCATAGCATTCACTCCATAATAAGAGCTCCTTATGCTTAGAATAGTGAGCTAATGAAAAATATATGAAAGACGTTTTCTTTTCATAACAACTGGTATTTTGTCATGTGTAGTCATTAGAAATGTATTTATTTTTCAGTGTGATTAAGCTAGGCTAAAGACTTTTGACTGTGATTTATTAAGTAGAGAATTAGAGTCCTGTTTCAACAGTGTAAATGTTTCAAAACGATATTGTCTCCATGTAGAAGTGTATACCATTAGTGCCAGATTATTCAATTTAACTATACTTCATATTCATATTTAGACAATTACAGGCTAGCAATATTTCATACTAATAAATAATTCATTGTTATTAAGGCATTAAAACAGTTAGATGCAGACAGTGTTTGATTTGTCATATTACTGTTGTAGATAGTCCATCTGTTGTGCTTATAAAACCAAAAACAATTGTAAACCAGGTTTTCCGAAGGAAAAAACTGGTTATTAGATTGGCGAATGCTGGCGGGCGGGCGGAACAAGCTTGTCCGGGCCATAACTATGTCGTTCATTGTCAGATTTTAAAATCATTTGGCACATTTGTTCACCATCATTGGACGGTGTGTCGTGTGAAATAATTACGTCGATATCTCCAAGGTCAAGGTCACACTTTGAGTTCAAAGGTCAAAAATGGCCATAAATGAGCTTGTCCTGGCCATAACTATGTCATTCATTGTGAGACTTTAAAATCATTTGGCACATTTGTTCACCATCATGGGACGGTGTGTCGCACGAAAGAATCACGTCACTATCTCCAATGTCAAGGTCGCCACGACTAAAAATAGATTTTTTTTTAAAACACTTACAAAGGGGGTTAATTTTGTTTGTCCATTTCAAAAGTTCAGTTTGAGTTTTCTCCCTTTATCAGATTTTTTTTTCACAATGAAAACCTGGTTTTGTGACAATTTTGTCCCTTGTTTTGGTTATTATTTTAAACTTGTCATTATTAGCACAGTGGTAAATCATTTGGCGACATGTCATGGAATTTAAGATATTTCTTTTAAATAGATTTGTATCCAGCCAGCGCCATCATTTTTATATTATAGTGATAACCTTTTGTTTGTTAAAGGGATCTTTTAACGGTTTGGTAAATTGACAAAATTGAAAAAAGTTGTTTCAGATTCGCAAATTTTCGGTTTAGTTATTATATTTGTGAGGAAACAGTATTACTGAACATTTGCCATGGTCTAATATAGCCATTATATGCATCTTTTGACGATTTAAAAGCCTAAAAATTATAAAGCATTGCAACGCGAAACGATTGAATAATTTGGAGAGTTCTGTTGTTGTTGTTTAATTTTGTGAAACTACAAAGATTGCTTATATAACGTATAAAATACGCATCTCATGTATGCTTGGCATGATAGCTTAGTTGGCTAATGCGTTTTTACTTCAGGATTCCGGGGGTCACTGGCTCGAGCCCTGCTCCAGGCTACTTTTTTTTCCTTTTTTAAATTCTATTTTTGATTTTTTACTGGAGCTTTTAAAATTTAATGTTTACATTAATCGATATAAAGCATTTAATGACAAACTTCAAAACATGCCAAAATCTGTGAAAAGGCCCCTTTAAGTATTACCGGTAGATGAAATGACTGCTAAATGCCCAGTTAAAAAAAGCAACTACTAAACTACCCAGGAAAACTTTGACTAGTTCAATAACTAGAGCTTTGTCACAGACATGACGTATACCCCCATGTGCAGCATTGACACAGACTATTTTGCATGCTGTCTTCACAAAAGAAGAGAATCAAATTTATGGCAATTTTTAAGAATTATAATGCCATTATCATATTTGGCCTTTTCGACCTTTGAACTCTTGAATTCTTTTGCATGACATGCCGTCCAAATTTATGGCCATTTTTTTACTTTTGAACTCCAAGTGATACCTAGACCTTGGAGTTATGGACATAAATCTTTCGCATGACACATCGTCCAATGATTGTGAACAAATGTACCAGGTATTTTTAAGATCTCACAATAAATGACATAGTTATGGCCCGGACAAGATCATTTATGGCCATTTTTGACCTTTGAACTCAAATTGTGACCTTGACGTTGCAGATATGGACATAATTCTTACGCGCAACACACCGTCCAATAATGGTGAACAAATGTGCCAAATGATTTTAAAATCTCACAATGAACAACGTAGTTATGGCCCGGACAAGCTCATTTATGGCCATTTTTGACCTTTGAACTCAAAGTGTGACCTTGACCTTGGAGTTATCGACGTAATTCTTTCGCGCAACAAACTGTCCAATGATGGTGAACAAATATGCCAAATGATTTTAAAATCTCACAATGAATGACATAGTTATGGCCCGGACAAGCTCATTTATGGCCATTTTTGACCTTTGAACTCAAAGTGTGACCTTGACCTTGGAGATATCGACAAAATTCTTTTGTGCGACACACCGTCCAATGACGGTGAACAAATGTGCCAAATGATTTTAAAATCTCACAATGAACGACATAGTTATTGCCCAGACAAGCTCATTTATGGCCATTTTTAATCTTTGAACTCAAAGTGTGACCTTGACCTTCGAGATATCGACGTAATTCTTTCTGATGGTGAACAAATTTACCAAATGATTTTAAAATCTCGCAATAAATGATAAAGTTATGGCCCGGACAAGCATTTGACCCTTGAACTCTAAGTGTGACCTTGACCTTGGAGATATTGACGTACTTTTTTCACGCGACACACCGTCTCATGATGGTGAGCAAATGTACCAAGTTATTTTAAAATCTAATGATAAATGACATAGTTCTGATCCGGACAAACTTTCGGTTTAAAACACACTAAGTGACCCCGTGACCTAGTTTTTGACCCAGCATGACCCGTATTCAAACTTTACCTATACATCATCAAGATACAACTTGTGACCAAGTTTGGTGAAGATCGGATGAAATTTCGAAACAGGCCGACAAAGTGACTCCTATATAGCTCCCATTACCAATGGTAATGGGGGTATAATGACGATGTCAGTGATGGTAATGATAAGGTTAATGATGAAGAAACAGCAATAAAAAAAACACATCATGTTCTAACAATAACAGAAACAGCGGATTAAATGGTTTTGTTTTTTTTAATTATGATGCAAACACAGTCACAGCAAGTTCCTTGCTGAATAGGCAAAAATTGTGACTGTGTGTGTTTACAAGGTTTCCATGAAGCCATTTTAGAAAAATTGCCAAGTCCTCTAAAGGCAAAGTGTTTGAATGGACCAGAACCTATTTTGAAGTCCGCAAAGATGTAGTTCCAAAATATTCTGAGCAAGTTTCATGAAGATGGGACAAAAAATATGACTGCTACTCACAAATGTTCTGACCAAGTTTCATGAAGGATAATAAATATTGCCTTTAGTGTTAACAAGGCAAATGTTGACAACACACGACAGACAAAACGCAATCACAAAAGCTCAGTAATACTTTCAAGAAAACGTGCATCCATTAAACAAGAATATCAGTGAAACTGATGGATGCTCCCGATGATGGCTTTGTCAATCAATTTGTTAATAACCACCTAAAAAAATCTATTAGTAGCCTCGGCGACCTTGACATCGACCCCAGTGACCTCAAAAGGTAGAGGTCCATGCACGATACCTACAATCGAAATATGTAAGAGATCGGTAAAATATTGAAGGTGCTATGAGAAACTGTAACAAAAGTGTGACGGAAAAATCCATTATTAGCCTCTGTGACCTTGACCCCAGTGACCTCAAACCTCATCAAAAGGTAGAGATCCATGCAAGGTACCTACATGCCAAAAAGTAAGAGATCGGTAAAATATTGAAGGTGCTATGGGAAACTGTAACAAAAGTGTGACGGAAGGAAGGAAGTTCAGCTGCAACTATAATGCTCCCCGAAAATTTTCGGGGAGCATAAAAAGCAAACAAAACCTAGAGTAACAATTACAAACAAGAAGAGCACCGCCTTGCGGGTGCAGACCGCTCATCTATTTTCTTTTTAAAGGTGAAGGGACTCTCATTTTCAATCACAAAGGAGGGAGGGGTGGAGTGAAGAGGGGTGCATTGTGTGGGGGTGTGGACATTTATTACATTATCTTCCAAAAATGCGAAAAAAAGGGAAAACAAAATCGGGGAGGGGGGGGGGGGGATTCTTGGGTGCGATGGTTGGACGGTATTTCAAGCATAAAATAATAAAAATAAATATTTGTGTTTTTTAACCGTTTCAAAAAAAAAATTGGGGGGTGAGGTGGGGGGGTATAGTGTGAGGGTGTGGTGGTAATTTGTGAGATGATCTTAAAAAAAAAAAAATTAGGGGGGGGGGGGATTCGGATGGGGGAAGGGGGGGGGGGGTGGGGGGGGATTCTTGGGTGCGATGGTTGGACGGTATTTCAAACATAAAATTATCAAAATAAATAGTTTTGTTTTTAACCGTTTAAAAAAAAAAATAAAAATTGGGGTGGGGTGGGGGGGGGTATAGTGTGAGGGTGTGGTGGTCATTTGTGAGATGATCTTAAAAAAAAAAAAATAATAATAATAATAGGGGGGGGGCGGAAGGGGGGGCACGGGCGATGGTTTGGGTGGAGTCTATTGTGGTATGTCAGGTAAGAGTAGTTTTGTCAAAGTATCAATCAAATCTAATCATAAATAAAGAAGTTATGGCAATTTTAGGAAAATTTAATAATTTGACCTTGAGAGTCTAGGTCATTCAAAGGTCAAGGTAAAATTCAACTTGCCAGGTACAGTAACCTCATGATAGCATGAAAGTATTTGAAGTTTGAAAGCAATAGCCTTGATACTTAAGAAGTAAAGTGGATCGAAACACAAAATTTAACCATATATTCAAAGTTACTAAGTCAAAAAAGGGCAATAATTCCGTAAAAATGACATCCAGAGTTATGCAACTTGTCCTTTTACTGTACCCTTATGATAGTTTGCGAGTGTTCCAAGTATGAAAGCAATATCTATGATACTTTAGGGGTAAATGGACCAAAACACAAAACTTAACCAAACTTTCAATTTTCTAAGTATAAAGGGCCCATAATTCTGTCCAAATGCCAGTCACAGTTACATAACTTTGCCTGCACAGTCCCCTTACGATAGTTAATAAGTGTTGCAAGTATGAAAGCAATAGCTTTGATACTGTAGGAATAAAGTGGACCTAAACACAAAACATAACCAAATTTTCAATTTTCTAAGTATAAAAAGGGCACATAATTCTGTCAAAATGCCAGTCAGAGTTACATTACTTTGCCTGCACAGTCCCCTTATGATAGTTAGTATGTGTTGCAAGTATGAAAGCAAAAGCTTTGATACTTAAGGAATAAAATGGACCTAAACACAAAACTTAACCAAAATTTTCAGTTTTCTAAGTATAAAAAGGGCATATAATTCTGTCAAAATGCAAGCCAGAGTTATCTAACTTTGCCTGCCCAATCCCCTCATGATAGTAAGTAAGTGTACCAAGTTTGAATGCAATAGCTTTGATACTTTCTGAAAAAAGTGGACCTAAACGCAATACATAACCAAAATTTTCAATTTTGTAAGTATAAAAAGGGCACATAATTCAGTCAAAATGCATGCCAGAGTTATCTAACTTTGCCTGCCCAGTCCCCTCATGATAGTAAGTAAGTGTACCAAGTTTGAATGCAATAGCATTGATACTTTCTGAGAAAAGTGGACCTAAACGCAAAACTTAACCGGACGCAGACGCCGACGCCAAGGTGATGACAATAGCTCATAATTTTTTTTCAAAAAATAGATGAGCTAAAAAATGGATATGATATCCAACAACTTATGACTGATGAACAAAATAACATAAAATGATCATACGGACAACCATGGTACTGCTAATTTTTCAATTCATAAAAGAATAAATACAACACTATCTTGCACATGTATTCAATAATGTCGCTTACAGAAGCAAAATCAATAAATGAGTTTATAAGATTAATATTTTACCATGCATGAATAAAATGCCTATGTATCTATCATATGTAATCTAATGCATCACAAATGTAATGGACTCACACAAATCAAAACATTTTTCAAATTACATATCACAGTATCTTTAAAGCACATGATTCAAGTTCAATCATGCCAATCCTCAGCACAGCTGTTGAAAAGGAAACCTCTTGCAGTAGTGATGATGGCCCAGGTGTTTCTATGATGCAGAGATTCGATGTTGGGTAAAGTTTATTTCCAAAGATTATTAATCACTAGCATATTTGTACAAATAATACATTTTCTGATTCTGTTATTGCACAGTACACACCTGTTGCCCATTTACCAGTTACTTATAAAAATGTATTGGACGAGTTCTCAGTCCGTCATCCCATAACCAACATGAAGAGAATGACTACAACGTTGATGCCTATTAATGGAACTGAAAAGAAAAAAAAAACAAGCTAGGTATCCATGCAAGCTTGCTTGTTAAAAGTTTTATAAAGATTGATGCATACAAACTAATGTTATTGACCAGAAACAACAACCTGTCTGCTGTCTTTACATTTTTAGTTTCATTTACTTTGACCAGACTAGAAAAATGCTAATCCCAGATGGGTCACATGGTTTAGTTTAGTTTAAACCTATTTATTTTAGCTTGATTGCATAGAAAGTAATTCCTATTTATTTGAAATGCTCTCGAGTCCGTTTCCTGGGCCTAGAACCAGTACTTGGTGTCTATATGGGAGATCGAAAGAACGCTCCCACAGTGGGGATCGAACCCGTGACCTCCCGGTCGCAAGGCGGACACCATATCCATTACACGGTGACCACGGTCACATGGTTTAATGGGTAGACTTAGCTTGTAACATAATTACACACAAAACACCACAGTCACATGGTAAAAAGTTGAGATTATTTTTCAAAATTGCATCATGAATATTAAAATTATAAAACATAAAATCTCAGACATTTTCAAATATTTTTAACAGACATTGTTGTACGCACACATACCAAATCAACATTTTGTGACTTTTTGTCAGCTATATAGGACTGACCATGGGAGGTTTTGACAAAATTGTACAACTTATTGCAGCGTTTTCATACTTCTCATAACTGTTCTGATGGATCTGACTAGGTTCATAATCTGTGTTTTTATTCCTGGCTGCTCACCAAAACCCCTTTGATCTGTACCCCAGCCAACTGAAATAATGAAAAACAATAGAAATGTATATCATTTTGAATTAGTTTGAATGTGCAGCACTAGCTTAGAAGGTGCAGCATAACAGACTTTCATAAATTAAATGATTTCAGTTTGTCATTTAGATAAGCTTTTTCTTATTATTTGGACTAATGAGTAATGTCACAGTCAGTTCTATTAAGCATGTAGAAATTTTAAACTAAAGCAAATGTGGAACTTGAATTAACATATTTAGGTAACTCGTAGAAGATCCGAATAATAAACCAATTAAGTAACTAAATTATTGTTTATTAATATTAAACAGAATGTGAATAACGCATATTAAAATCTTGAATGTCCGAATTAAACTGTCCGAATTTATGTCAAAGCAAAATGAACACGGTTGGATGAAAGCGGCACAATATTTGGCTTACTTTTTGATAAAAACCGTTCTTCGTGAAGAACACAGACAGCGTTAAGGCATAAAATCACTGCCTCTATAAGTGAATACAGCCCAAAAGCCATTATGACTTTATAGAGCACTCACTGTTGGCAGTTGGGTACAGACAACTCCTCTAATCGTTGTCGTCATTGGCGTACGCAGCCGCTCACCTTGACTGGCAAATTAGTTTGTATCCCTGGTCTTGATCACTGTGGACGGGATTCTTAGACAAACTCGCAACAGATCTTTCAATGGCAGAATTCAACATTCTACAAAGTGTTGCATTATTTGGTTTTGCATCTGAGCTCTTCAATTTACGAACGATAGGGTTAGCCTCTGAGTTCGTGCATAATAAAAATAATGCGGAGTGTCTGACTCCGCATTATTTTATCAGTCTTTATATGCTAGTTTGTTTTTTATCAATGAACAAATGTTGAGTCGGCTGTATGTATTACTGGGTTTATAATCACAATGGCATTGAAAATGACGATTGTCTCAGAAACAGAAGTTGAAGCCACGACCATTTATCTGTTCCGAACGTATTTGATCTGATCTCAAATTTCTTTCACATACAACTGTTACCGCGCATTCACATTTTGAACGCAAGTCAGTTGTCTGTTTCGTAACGGTTTGGCTTCACTATTGTGTTGCGTCAAGCCATCTTGTATTTATAAAGTACCGTTATTGAGAATAAGATTGTATGTGGCCACGTTAAATAGACATTAATACTCTGTGTGTGTGTGTGTGTGTGTGTGTGTGTGTGTGTGTGTGTGTGTGTGTGTGTGTGTGTGTGTGTGTGTGTGTGTGTGTGTGTGTGTGTGTGTGTGTGTGTGTGTGTGTGTGTGTGTGTGTGTGTGTGTGTGTGTGTGTGTGTGTGTGTGTGTGTGTGTGTGTGTGTGTGTGTGTGTGTGTGTGTGTGTGTGTGTGTGTGTGTGTGTGTGTGTGTGTGTGTGTGTGTGTGTGTGTGTGTGTGTGTGTGTGTGTGTGTGTGTGTGTGTGTGTGTGTGTGTGTGTGTGTGTGTGTGTGTGTGTGTGTGTGTGTGTGTGTGTGTGTGTGTGTGTGTGTGTGTAAATGGTGGAAACCCACTACCGGTCTTTCGTTACACACCAAACAACCCACTACATATTGGCAACCCACTACACGAAACCTGGTAGTGACTTTGACATTTTGTTTTTTTCGGCTAAATTTGACATTATCTTAATAAAAAATGTATTTTTACCATGGAATTGACTTGACGGTTTTTATTCGCAATTGTGTGTTGCCGTACACGCATAGCGATGTTGCCATTTTCATGTCTCACACATTTTGCCCCAATAATTGCGCGCATGCGCGCATATTCCAAAATGTCCTCCAATACCGAGTCCAACTTGATGGGAAATTAAATATAAGGTATTTGTATGCTGAATACGTTATTTTTAAATACGATATTAGGCGGTTAAATAATAAATGTTATTCTTGTTTAAAATAAACCGCACGTTGGCTGTTAAACTGCTTCTTTTCGGATATAAACAGACACGATTGAACTAACGAAGGTCACTCGTCCGAGCTTGTATTGAACTTGTATTAAACATTTTCAGAAATCAAAATAACCTTTGATTTAATTTCCATTAGTATTTGCCAAATACGATTTCATTGATTGTAGTTTTTTGAATCATAATCGGTAACTTGTCAGCTCGTACATTGTCATTGTACTTAGTCTTAGCTCGTACCCTACAGCATTGTTCATGTAGGTGCTGAACAAGGTGTCCAGTCATTACACCCCCTGGACGTTACACCCCTGGTCATTACACCCTCTAAGCCTGGACATTACACCCACCAAGATATTGATTAGATTAGAAAGGTGTAATCAACTTATGAACCACTAATTGGATTTGTCATGTAAGATGACACTGATGAGATTAATGGTTGCTCAAATTATTTAATTGAGCAGCCATCATTTAAAACATTAATTTTTATTTCACCAGAATGACTGTAACAATATGCATCTAAATAATAAATACTTTTTTTTCAAGAATATACAGACAGAAATAAAAATAAAGATAAATAAAATAAATATTTAGAATAAACAAAACACAATCTTAATTCATATACATTTATTTTTATTTCACCATAATGTAATAATATGCATCTAAAT
The DNA here is from genome assembly GCF_020536995.1 of Dreissena polymorpha. Lineage (NCBI taxonomy): Eukaryota > Metazoa > Mollusca > Bivalvia > Myida > Dreissenidae > Dreissena > Dreissena polymorpha. The sequence goes on from NC_068358.1 coordinate 78,240,697, forward strand.
CATAAATAATAACGACAGAAAAAACTTTGAAAACAAAATAAAATAATGATAAATACAATAATTATGTTTACATCTTGGTGGGTGTAATGTCCAGGCTTAGAGGGTGTAATGACTAGGGGTGTAACGTCCAGGGGGTGTAACGACTGGAAATCCTGAACAAATTTGTTGCAAACCTAAAAGGCTAAATGTTTTGTGCAATAGGTAACATTAAAATTTTCCGTCAGGTTCTTCTTCTTCCATGTGATAACAACATGAGACCTCAAAGAAAGAATTTCAAGAAAGGGTGTAAGTGGGCGTACAAGAAGGCGGACCTGTTTTTAAAACAGGATGAAAAAAGGTATGTGCATCAATGAAGGGAAGCATTTAATTGTGTGCCAATTCTATATATGAGTTGATTGTTATCAAGACGAATTGGTTGTTATTGCTTACAATCGGTAATTTTTGGGCATGCGCAGTCATTGGTTGGCAAAAGCGCTGGTTACTGATATGGAAAATATATGCAGTTAGTCATGTTTTCATCAGAAAATAAGTAAGAACTTCTAAAATAATTACTCAAACACAATCAATGAATATGATAACTATATCACGCCAAACCAACATCGGCTTTGGAATAATTTTATTGTTATTTTTTGTTATAATTAGCCTATGATTGACACCGCCCATTGGTCTTCAACTTAGAAGCAATGTCAAATGACTTCATATGCTTTATTAGCGAAACAAAAATACAATCTCAGGGAATAATCTACATGTGCGTCCCGCGTCTATGACGCACAAATATCGAAATAGACGCATCGTTTTGAAATATGTGCGTCCACTCAGACGCATTGCTGAACTGTATCCGTTAACGCATACGCGAATCACGATAGATACGAACCATCTTGTGTACGAGTCAAAAGTGTAGCAATAAACGCTAAGTTTAACAGAATGAGGCTTGAAGACTCCAGCAAGTCTTTTGATTGGCTCTAGTGGAGCAGCTGATGTATAATACGAACCAATTAGAATCGACCTTTAAAATAGAACGTGTTATGATATTTTATCAAGTCCCCGGATGAAAACCTGCTTTAACTTTGTGTAACTTAGTCATAAATAATACAGAAAAAATGCCTCCGAAATAAGGTGTTGAAGCTTAATAATCCAAAACAAACAAATCTAAACTTTAATAATGGTAGGTAAAAGGCTCGCAATTCGGATGTAAACAATAATATTATCAAGCTCGCAATTCGGATGTTAACAATAATATTATTATCGATTTGAATCAAGTTGAAATGTTATAATAGGTTACATTCATGTAACAGATAATGTTATAGCCTATGTGAAGGCAAACAAGATAGTGATAACTCTGAATTTGTTTTTTTTTTTGGTTTCAACAAGTTTTTGAGATTATTAAAAGTTTAATGCAAGTATAGTTATTGAGCTAGTGTGATTTAGACATATTTTCTTCACTACTTGGTATCTTTCAAAATTTGGGACCCATTCTTTTTCAAGGTGGACTCATTAATTTTGGCCTGGGACTCATTGGTCTAAAATCTGCGAGTTCAGGGACCCATAGATAGTAAATTCTTGATTATTCCCTGAATCTTATGTTTTCTAGAAAAGTTATTTTTTATAAATAATATAATTGAGTTTCACTGTGTTTTAAGGATTTAAAATTATTGTGGAAATTACAGTAATTTTCAACATAATCAATAGATACATGTAAGCGTTAAGCCAACTGCCTTTTGCTAACCAGTGGGCAGTCTGCAAATAGCAGGTGCGCATGACCTCACTCGTTGACTTGTCTATTACACATTACAGTGTAGGCTACTTTGCTCCTTATTTTCTTGCGCAGTCCAGCATTTATATTACACTTACACAAATATTTTCCATATAGACAATCCACAAATAAATTAATTGACAGTGGCCATATTGGCTATCACGTGACCCCGTTGCCATCTTAGTACGGGCGAATTTGGCAAATAACAGCAATGTAGAATTTATCGTCAAATTATTCGTGTAATAATTAAGGCCGAATAGGCGGAGGGATATTGTTTTGGCGTTGTCTGTCTTTCCGTCTGTTTGTCCGGATCCATATCTTGGAAGTGCTTTGGCGGACTTCATTGAAACTTGGTATGAGTATATATATGGATAATAGGATGATGCACGCCAAATGGCATTGTACATCATCTTTTAATAACCATACATACCAGAAATTTTCAGGTCCAAATCGGGACATTCCATTAACAATTTCGGGACATTTGACCAAAAAGCAGGACACCTAAAACGATCAATCATGCCAACTTTACTGTAGTCAGTAATCAGGACATTACTTACAAAACCTAATAATTTCTGGCAAATATAAGCGATAAATGTGTTTACGAATTTCATGAACACAAACGTTCTCAATTTTCTCGAAGTAAACACACATGTGCACAATGTGGATGAATCAATAACGTGAAATGACGTGAAATGCCTCTATTTGACTTCAATTTGGGACAGGGGCATGCGTAATTGTTCAATGCGATGTGCGCGCATCGAGCATTGTTTTATTCAACCAATCATCAATTTACTCTAAATTTAGATTGATGCAATAGGTACAAGTTGTTTTCTGAAAATCAGTCAAAAACCTTAAGTATAAATTTATATCAAACTTCAATGTGTTTGGTCAGCACTCGATTTGCTTGATATACAAACTGGTGTTTTGACAGGTTTTTTAGCCTCAGCTGGTATAATACACAGAATAATGTGTAAAAGAATCTTTGGACTTGATTTGGGCCATGAAATACAAATGCAGTCGGCTTTTAATTCACTATGATGCATCTATCGCTAGCAATTAGCGACCCCTATCATATAAACACCGTGGTGTAAATGCCCGATTAAAATCAATAATTTTCCGATAGAGTACTGATAAGGTGTCAAAAACAACTCTGGATCTCTCGACTAGTAGATATCGTTTGTTAATAAGGGGGCAATAAAGGGATTAGCGATGGTAATTTAAGCTAGACGGGGCTTTAACTGCGAATTTTATTGTGACCTTATAGAACATTATGTCATTTTGTACGAATGTCGGTAAAAATTGTGTCACATCAGGACACCGGGACAAACACCCCAAAAACAGGACTGTCCTGCCAAGATCGGGACGTCTGGCATGTATGGTTAATAACAGAGTTATGGCCCTTTGTATCTTTAAAAAATGCTTTTTTGTGTGTCCGGAGCTACATCTTGGAAGTGTTTTGGCGGATTTTATTGCAACTTGGTAGGAGTGTCCAGAAGCATATTGGCTGGAGATATGTACTCTTAAGAATTTGCTTGTTTTTTATAGAAATCCTGTCAGTTATGCCTTTTGCTTAAAACACATTTCTTTATTGAATTTTATTATCTGAAGATAATTATAAAGGTTATTTCCACATATAAAATCTTAAGAAAACTTTGTGAATTGTAATGTTAACTACTCAGGAGACGTTAATGAGAAATTTAGCGAAATTTTTAAGATGTATGACAGAGATATACAATTTCTTTGAAAATCAGATATCTGCCATTGATTAAAACATTATTATTTCTTTATATAAACAAGTATATAGTTCCAGATATACTCATTCAGAAAATGTATATGATTCAATACCGAGATAGTGAAATAGAAAAAAGAGGAGCGTATGTCACAGTTCAAGCGCGGTGGTGTATACCATATGTTTAATGACCGGACTTTAAATTAACCGAATATACATGTATATTCATTTAAGATTAAAATTTTGAGCTGCTGTAATATTGCATACATACAATATACGTATTCACTATATTGACATTGAAAAACTAGCCCAAACTCAATTGTTTAAAATTGAGAACAGGAAACAACTCATTTTAAAATAATCCATATTGGCTTGTAGTTAAAATTTTGTTCTTGTGAAAATTTAAATGCAGGCCATTGTGTCCGATTCAAAGGATACATACAAAAAAATATCTGTTTTATGTCTATATATTACCATCCACATAAAAATATTGAAACACAGAGAGAAAATCGAAAAATGTTTACAACTTCCATTATATTACATTAAACTCTGTACTAATAGCTTATAGTTTATAGGCATTAATTCAATATTTTATTTATTTATATAGAATCTAGAGCTACTGAGTCCATAAAAATATGTTTTTACCTGGATAAGAAATATCTTATATCAAAAATATATATCTGCTTCGGTTATCTTTAATGACTTCTTGAATCCACCATGAAAAGCGAACTTCTATTCTTCAGTGTACTGTAACCACGCGCGAGGGTACGTATTTACGATGACGCAAAGGCGGGATCTACTTTCTGCAAAATTGGATCATATGACGAATCGGCTTACATTTCAATGTTTCCGATCAATTCATGTTCGTAGACTACATGTAAGTCAAAATAATTAAAATAATAAAAATAAATTGATTTCAAGCTGCATTTCACTTTTTCTTGTTTAATCTTTCCTAATACATTAAATTATCATGAGTAAAATAAACAGAGGTGAAACTTCAGCTGCCCCAGCAGCACAGCATTCACATCATTAACCGACATTAAATGACAACGATAGCCCCTAAAAAGTGTGAGAATTATTTCAGAATATAACTTTTTATACATTTTGAGGAAAAAAATCATTACACACGCATTGTATTTATCTGTTACTTTCAATTAAAGAACTGCTTTGACTTTGACCGAAAATATACAGCAGTTCTATATCTGCATGCCCTTATCTTTTGCTAAAATCAGTTAATAAACAGGTCTACATAATATATTTCTTAATGAAATACAAAAAAAATAAGTATAATATAATTAATAATATTAATAAACACACATGATAATATTAATAACACACATGGCAAGATTAAAGTTCTAACCAAATATCAATTAGGCATTCCTGGTATTAATTTCGTCTAGTCCTTCATATAATCCTATGTTTAGAGAAACAAGTTATTTATAACCAACCAATGACGTTACACAATGCAATTTTCAATTGACACAGTGCCATATGGTACAATCAGAATGGAACAATGATAGTGTTTTTAGATCTGGAATAGCATTACTTGTAAGTTTTTATTAACTTTATTGTAATGCAACTAGTAAAATAATGTTTATATTAAGTGACTCTTGCATGATCATCTGCATTGTTTGCAGCCGTTAAAGCTTCCTACTTTTCTTTACTTGTTGGAACAATGCTATTGTAAATGGACGTTCAACGATATGAGGTCGATATATATATATATGTAGTGACTTGCATAGTTTTTATGCCCATGTTATAACATCAATAGTTTGTATGCCAGCGTAGTGACTTTCCTAGTGTGTATGCCAATTTCATGACTTACATAGTGTGTGTGCCACTGTAGTGACTTGCATAGTTTGTATGCCAATGAAGTAACTAGCTTAGTTTGTATGCCATTGTAGTGACTCACCTAGTGTGTATGGCAATTTCATGACTTACATAGTGTGTGTGCCACTGTTGTGACTCGCCTAGTTTGTATGCCAATTTCATGACTTACATAGTGTATGTGCCACTGTAGTGACTTGCATAGTTTGTATGCCAATGTAGTAACTTCCATAGTTTTATGCCAGTGTAGTGACTGACCTAGTGTGTATGCCAATTTCAAGACTTACATAGTGTATGTGCCACTGTAGTGACTTGCATATAAATATAAAATATTTATATATATTATTTTATACTATACGGTTAAATATATATATATTGATTAACTTTTACAAATCTGTTATTGTTTATTTCTCTTTCAATTAGGTTTGATGGAACTACAGAAGATGGCAGTTTTAGAAGGCTTGTAAATGACTCCACACACCCCAATTGCAAAGTGCAGTGCTTTGAGGAGGAGGGTCTACCAAGCTTGTATTTCGTTGCCCTCCGTGACATTCTGCTACTGGTCAGACGCTACAGGTGACTGTGTCAGTGTCATCTCTCGTGCAGAGAAGAAGTTGTGTATAATTATGGTGCAGGACCATATCCATGGACGAAAAAGGTACTTATTAATGCCTGATGAATTGCCTGAGGCCTGTTTCTACTGCCTTCATGGGTCCGATAGTCGGACCCTTTCCCAATGCCAAATATGCATAGTTTTTCCCAATTCGTACCCCAAAATTCCCAATTTAAAAAAAAAACGTTTTTTTTTTAGCTCATCTATGCTTTTATGACCTGTCTTTTTCCGTCAACGGGGGTTGTGTGTCAACATTTGTACTTAAATGACATCTCCTACTAAATCGATGGGCCAGTCTTGATGTAAATTGCCAAGAGTGAAAGTTTTTTTAAAGAATTGCATGCCAACCGAAAGGAAAAAAAAATCTCTAAAACTGCAAGGTCTGAGGCCTTAATAGATATTTGGCATGAAGCATCATCTGTTGGAACACTACCAAGATTGTTTAAAGTACACTGCAACGCTCATATATCGCAGACCGGTAAATCGCGCTGACCGGTATATTGTGCTTCAGCTATGGCTTCCAAAAATCCAACAAGCATGATAACTAAATGACGTTTAAATCTGAGAATTCGCTAACTAAAGCAGAAAACCGTTTCTAGCTAGTATAAACACCCTATATTTTGCGGCCTACTATGGCACGCAATGAAGCATGAAAACAGTCGATTACTGACAGTGTTGTTTGCACACAGCTGGGGTTGTTTTTAACATTTAAGAAATAACTAATTAGTGTCCCTGCACAGGTTATAATGGCAGTATACTGTACTATAAATCGTTAAATTTCGCAACTTGTCATTCTGACTCTGTACACGAAATACATCGCAAAAATGGCTATGAGTAATACTGTCACGCGCAAACATAAACAATTCTCGATTACTGAGAAGATATAGATAATAGACATGAACTGAAGTCATATTTGCTGCTATGTTTCATATACTGATACAGTGTGCGAAATTCAGATTTTAAAGTATTAGCCCAAATTCTTATACACATATATAAAAAGTAAAATTTCTTAGTAGCCCGACTATATAAATGTTTAAATTGTTCCCACTAGCCCGAATGGATTTTCACTAGCCAAAAACCTTCAGGCTAGTGCAAATTTGGCACACTGCTGATACATAGGTAGCAAACAAAGTTAAGTCATTAAAAGTTACAGTTTTGTTTATACAGAGTTTTTTATGCCTCTGACATCTTAATGCAGGACACATATAATGATTGTGTTGGCCATCAGTAAATCCGTCCATAGGATGGTCTAGCGCAGGGATTGACCTTTACTGTTGGGAGGGGACGGTCCACAGAACTGGCTACCTTCAAAGCCTACTTGTCTGATACTGAATATACATGTACTGGTCCTGATAATCAAAAAACACCAATTTGCATTACCCCATAGTGCATACAATAGCATAAAAATCCAAATGATTATCAAAATTGAATTTTGGCAAATAATATAAATATTTTCAATGTATAATATAACATATTTCGCTTAAAATATTATAAAACATTGTTGCTTAAATAAAGATCTAATATAGAATACTTGAACTTGACTTAAATTTGACACTATGATTTTTTGTGTGCTGAGCAATCAATAAGCAATTAGAGCAATTTAAGGTAGCGCACCTCTAATGATTTCCCGCGATTTCTTCGAAGGTTGAAGAGCCTACTATTAGGTGCCGTAGCCTAGTGGTTATGGCGATAGACTAGAAATCTTTTGGGATATTCCCGCGCAGGTTCGAATCCTGCCGACGACGTATACTTTTTATTTATTTTCTAACGTAATTTGATTAAATATGGCTTATAAGCTATATTTATTGTTAAATATGTTGCAATTTTTATGCACATTCTTCAATTATTAAAATTAAAACAATGTTATGGCGAAATTGGGTGATTTACTGTTGAAAATACGAACCATGCATGTTGCATTTTTATTTTTATTTCAAAAAGTAAACGGTAAATCTGTCTAGTTCTTGGTAGTTTTGCTGTATATAGTGTTTCTATAAAAACTAAGTTTAAAATATGACTTAAATGATACTATTTTGAATTTTATGACACTTTGTTTTTAACCGACCCAATTTTTACTTGGCTGAAATCACTTACATTTCATGGCGCTCTTCCATAGATAAAAATTTGTAAAAAATAAATGTCTGTAAAAGAATACTTATTTCATCTTGTTTAAACTTTAAACACCTTTACAGCATCTGTACACACCAACTGCATGCCCATATTTGGAAATTTGAATGAATTATGGAACTTTTATATACCCCAGGGGTGAAAATAAACTGGACAAAAGCCGAGCGTGGGGGTGGTTTTGAAAAAATCGGTATATTTTTTTTTAAAGCATGGAAAGCCTACCTACAAATTTGCATGTAGTTCAGTGAAATGATGCTGATTAAGAAAATAATTAATTAGATTATATTTGGATATGTGCCCATTAGAGGTGCGCTACCTTAAGTATTTATCGATATTTGATAGGGCTTTTCATTTCTTTATGTTTTGCAATAATTCCTAAAATGTGAAATCTAGGCTTGAATTTTGCTTACTTTGATTGTGTGTTTTTTAAATTAGGGTTACAATTTAAAACTGCCTGTTGTAGAAAAAATAATTGCTGAGTTGAAAAGTTGTTCATCAACTATTATTGCATCTGGAGAAATACTAATGATATCCAATTTTAGTCAAATAATGGCCTAATGACCCATATCAGCCAACTCACTTTGGCCTTGACATAGTTTGTACTTAAAATATTAGAAATGGGTCATCCAGCATGAGCAATAAGCATGTGTGGGCAATGAGCACAGCATCTTGTTTTAAAGGAAAATAAAAATATGCCTAATGTGTAATTTGTGCTCTAATATATTAACTAAAATGTACAAACACATTACTGGGATTATAAATATAAATTACAAAATAGCCTATGCCTTCCAACACAGCTTGTCAGGGCATAATATATAATAATACAGTAAATATTATCTATAAATGAAATGTCGCTATTTAATTTGAAACATGTTTTGAAATCCAAACAGTATTGTTATTTTTAAACTGCAGTTCGAAAAGCTGTGACGTTATAGTATCCAAGCCAGGCGTGAGACCAGTCCATTGCCTACTTGAAGTTTAAACAACGGAAAGGTAAGTATTTAAACCCTGTAGATTATTTTTCATGGAATTGTGTAATATGCTGCATGTTGCATTTAGCTACAGAACTGTGTTTTTGAGCAAGCAATCAATTTTATTTGCCTAAAACTCTTATTTATTTATTTTTAATTGATATCAAAACTTACCAATAAGTCACGTTAAGCAGTTTGATCTGTAATAATTGACAAAATCCTGTCCGTATCATCCCTCGAGCCATAATTTACTGTGTTGCAACAAATAAGAGCACAGCAAATATGAGTGCAAGAAAATGGGAAGCTGTCTTAATAAAGATAACTAATAATAAAGAGCTTGAAACTAGATTTTTAGCTCTTCGCTACATTGTTCAGAAAGTCGATAATGTGAATGTAAAGAAATAGTTTTTCCCGGTCTAATACATAGCGATAAAACCTGTAGGCATTTTTAAAAGACAGTGTTAGTAGCATTGTAAACATATCTGGTTTATTAAAGTATGTACATTTGATCTTTCCTATCAGTTATTTGCAAAATAATCAGATTAAAATGACAATAAAACTTGAAAGCAGACATGAAAGCATTAAATGACGAAGAAAATGCTTCCATAAGCAATAAATAAACAAGTACTGATGTAGATTTCTTCCATCGTTTATAAGGGTTATGTTCTTTAAACCAACTGTCAATTTAACTTGTATGTTCAGTTGAAAACTAATCGTTGCTTTAAAACAAGCTTATTGTGCATTTGAAGGCAATGATTGTTCTGAACTTTTATTCAATTTTAAATTAAAATATGTTTATTAACTTTATTTGGTTAATTTTATTTATGCCACTGTATCCGATGAAAAACTGTACCCACTCTAAGGTACATGTAGCGTTCACCTTTCATCATTCTGTTTATACAAGAAATGCAGTTATAAAGTTAGTACTCAATTCTAATTTGATAATCACTAAAATAAAATCACTGGCATAACACTTCCTGAAATACTAGATTGTTGTTTGATACTACACTGTAAATTAGTTTTAAGAATTAAGGGTTATACTAAATTGACCTAAAATGCTCTGTAGCTGCAGTATATGCTACTAGTAATTCTTATCTACTGGTTTCATTTACTGCCCTTTTGGGGGATCTTTTAACTTGCTTTCTTCATGAAATACATGCAATTACATTGTTATATTTATCAATGCTTAAAGAAACATTGCTACTCAAAATGAACGAAAATTTCGTACAATATTTCGTAAAATAAAGCTAATCAATTAAAAATCATTGTTCCTTATGGAAATTGCCGAAATTTCAACGCCAGACGTGGTCTGGTAAAATAGATGTTTGTAGATACAAAATGCTCGTTTTTATTCTTGATTTACATATTTATTTCCATTTAATAACATGGAATTAATTGTGTCACAAATAAATAAAAAGGAGTATTTTGTATCTACAAAATCTATGTAATCATACCATATCCAGCGTTGAAATTGTGGCTATTGCTATAAGGAACACTGATTGTTAAGGTGTTAACTTTATTTTACGAAATACTTTACAAAATTTTCATTGACTTTGAGCGTTATAGAGGCTTTAATTGGTGGCTCCCAAAGTGATAACTCATGACAATGCAGGCTCTAGTGGCTTGAGTGTTTGTACACACATTCCACATGCAAGTCACTACACAGTACACACTATGCAAGCCAGGAAACACTATTCAAGTCACTACACAGTACTCACTATGCAACAAGCCAGTACACACTATACAAGTCACTACACAGTACACACTATGCAAGCCAGTACATACTATGCAAGTCACTACACAGTACTCACTATGCAAGCTATTACAGCATAATTAATTTATTGGACATCAGTTTTCAAGCTCTTCATTATGTTCATGAGTATTAATTTGTATTTTTTTGTGTTTTAATAATAAATGTTAAAATATTCAGGACAAGTTTGCTTTATACACTGATGTTGGAGCTTGGGGAAAGCCACTTGACTACATTACCCAGCTCAGGCAGTCTGCAATACTCAAAAGTGAGGACTTTGAGGTATAAATAATTTGTATGGATCATGGTGATAAAACAACATACATCATAGATAGCTGAATCAGGGCTGTTTCCTTCTGTGAGAATGGACGTTTTTCACAAATTTGAGAAAATGGCGACTCAAATTTTCACAATTTCAAGAAGTTTGTGACTCAAATTTTCAAAACTTTAGAAAGTTCATGACTCATTATTTCACAATTTTGAACAGTTTTTGACTCATTTATTCACAATTTTGAACTGTTCGCGACTCTTTTTCACATAATGAGGGTTGAGGCCAAGGCCGCTCCACAAAAACAAGGAAAAAAGCCCTGTGAATTAGTACTTTGTATTAAGAAGTGTGTTAATTTTTGAAGGCATTATGAATACTATTGTGTGAAAATCTGTCATAGCCTAGGACTATAATTACTATATTTAATAAAACTGGTCCAAGGAATTTTGAATCAAACTATATACTTTTGGTAACAAAATCAAACATGTTACCACTGAGACAATCAGAAATTATAACTGAAAGCTATATTTTAAGGCTATGTGAGTAATAATAATACAGGTTTTGACATTATTGGAGTTTTCAGACATAAGTGGAATGTAGGGCACCTGGGTCATTTGGACATATTCCTGTTTGAATCTGTGATAATTTTTTTTAATATTTGTCATTTTGTTATGTAGTCAATTCTCTTTGAACATTTTGGCATGCGTAAACAAGTTTTATCTAATGTTTATAAGATTTTGAGCTTCTCAACGAATGAATTTGTCTGTGCCATGTATATTGTTGGCTAAGGGATTAAATTTGTCTTTAAAGTGGGGCTCATAAAAACTTTTATCTGCAATATGTGCCAGTTATTTACTTAAATGAAAAGGATGGGTCACATAGAACTACACCGCATTGCATTGCTGCATGTCCCTATTTGAATGCTACACTGTCCTCAGTTTGACTTTTTACTGTCATAATTAGATAAGATATTACTTTTTATCTTATACAGTTCTTGATGACTGCAGTGTCCATGACTTAAATGTTGAACCAGATGGCCTACATCCAGAACTGATGCATGGAGTTCAAAACTACAGGGATCAAGGTATTCTTTTCTGTGAAACCTTTTGAAAAACAAAGATTTCATGTACCTCACTCAGGCTAGTGCAGTTTATAGGGAATTTGTCCATAAACCCTATATTCACAAGTTAGATTCAAATAAAGAAGGAATTGATATTTACCAACAGCTAAATGTATAATTGTAATCAAGAAATGCAGCAGTACACTTATTTATGAATAATGTTTATTTTTTTGCCTGTGGACTTCAAGCACAATTGTATTCTGAGTGCTGGCTACTGTTACATATAGGAATGATTACATGAAACCAAAAATACTGATGGTTTGCTTTGTTGTTTTGCCTTAAATTACCTTTATCAAAAGAATAGAATGTCTACAGTTTTAATTCTGTTACACATATGCATATACATGTCATTATTTTCATTGTTTCTACACGTCTACCACATAGTAAATCAGGTATTCAAACTTAATGCTATGTTTTTAATAAAAGTTATTTTTTTTACATTATATGAGTTTTCAGACAAAAGTGGGAACCCTTGTCTTTGGGACACTTGTCTATTTTAATATTAGTATGTGATGCATTTGTTGGATAGTTGTTATATTGCTTCGTAGATAAGTCTCTTTAAACTATGAGTCATGCAGATAACAATTCTTTTTTAATGTTTGCAAGGTCATGGCAATTAAAGGAATTCAAATATCTGTATTGGTTAAGGGATTGGCATTGTCTCTAGAGTGCAGCTCAGCAAAGTTTGTTTCTTTAATATGTGCCAGTTATTGAATGACATTTAAAAGGATGGTGCAAAACCAACAGTTAACAAGACTTAAAATGTACTCAAACGATGCTATATACATGTCATTGTGTTACATTCTCCTCAGTGTGACTTTACACTGGCCTCATTTGGTGACGGTTATATAAGATATTACTTTTTATTTACACAGTTCTTGATGACTGCATTGTCCATGACCATGATGTTGATCCAGATGGCCAAGAACCTGAACTGAGACATATGGAGGTGCAAAACAGCATGGAGCAAGGTATTCTTTGGTGTGAAACATGTTGAAAAAAAAGGTTTACATATACTTTAGCTAGTTCTATTATTTTGGAACTGGTTGATCAACCTCACATGCACAAGTTGGATGACAGTGACAGTCACAATGTTTATATTTTAAAATTAATGAATGTGGCTCAATCTGTTTTCTTATGTAATGTTGTTACATGTACAGTAATGAGTCTGCATCGGTTACCTTCTAGGCAGCTACGTTCGCCATGGTTAGCCCAAACAGACTTCCGGCACTTTGTCAGAGGACAGATCATCTGAGATGTGATTGAGAGTCATGAGGTAGCTGCTGTGCAAAGATTGGGCTCGGATCTGACAAGCCCCAAATAGTTTGCCTTTTAAAGAGTGTGGCATATCATTCCAACAAGGTACATTTTATAACAAAATAAATAAATACTTGTTATATATACATGTGTCACTGTGAGACCATTATTTAGTTGAGCTGTTCATAATGTTATTATATTTTAATAAGAGTGAACTAAAACCTCAAATTTTTGTTTTGTACTTTCACCTATATGGAACATGTGTTAGTAAATGTTTTTAATGTTTCTAATGATTCGAGACAAATAGTTTAAGCATTTTTTGTTTTGAATATATATTACGTGTCATTAGTTAAATATTTGAGAAAATATGTACAGTACTACATGTATATGAGTAAATGCATAAACTTCACTTTCCTTATTTTATCTGAAGAAGAACTTGTCCAAAACACTCCAATGTTGAGTTTGTAAATATGTTTTGACATTTTTGGTAGTCAGTTGTTGTTGCTATTTTAGATTCTCTTCTTGTAGTTAGTTCATGTACTGTTATAAGGTATTGATAAGAAAAGTTTATTGATTTGGTTTAAAAATGTATTAAGCGTTTAGATGATTAATTACTTCAATGTATAACTGTCATAGACTTAATAGCTGGCGATTTATTTTTAATAAAAATTAATGTTGGATTGATTGTGGCTTCAAGGCACAGAAGGCATCTCAGATACAGATGATTGCTGGAGTTCCAACAACACAGGATATTATTTCATTTTTCATTTGTAAATGTTTGGACTAACACAGGGTTCCCGCTGTCGATCGCCATTGGCGCCAATTGCGACAAAATAAAAAATCTGGCGACAAAATTTCGTAAATGGCGATTTTAAAAAAATCGTCATTTTTCTGCATTTATATTTTCTTAAAATGACAAAAGACGCTGTGTTTACCAGCCGCTTTACGGCAGTCGTAATACTATAGATTTCCATGATGTAAGCGATACAGCTGTTTTCAATGGAGCGTGGAGCTGACTGCATACTACCGCAAAGTGGCATGTTATGGTGATAATTGCGATTATCTGGAGTGTTGTTGCAAGTTATCTTAATTGGTCGGCAGTTTTATTGCATCAGAGATAAGGCAATATTGAAATATGCCGACTTTGCGCTTAAATGTGAAGTGTTTGTCACAGTGTTCGAAGCAGATTCAAGACCAGTAAATTGACAACAATGACAATCAAAAAGGTAAGTATCGATTGTTTTTAGAAAAATCGGGTGTAATTATAGAAAATAGTAAAACATTTTACATGTATTGGTTCTATTTAAACAGTGACATATTTCTGTTTCACTCGTCGAAATGGCAAGTTCAGAGTGTAAAACGACTTTTAAAAAGTGAACATTAGATTCTGCTAATTTTGAGACTCATTCAAAATGCAAACGTTCCCCTCCCTAACATTCACCAGCTAACAAACAAAAACCAAACAAAGACAGTTGTTTATCAGAATTTGATTTCCTTCAATATGATTTCCAACACACAATCTATGCTGTGTGAACTCTTTATATCCTCATCACTTATCAATTCACTCGCTACCGAATGTACTGTTTTAAGAAAGGTAAACATAGTTAAGCACATTTATATTATTCATATACTACACATTAATTGATTATTATTAGTTTAATATTAATATTATTTTTCCCTTTTTGTATTTTCAGAATACCATAGAGCTTATGAAGCACCAATACTGTGGCAACATATTCAGGCTGCTAAGAAGGTGTCAATCAACAAGAGTTACAACTGATTGAATGTGCCTTTATTTAATGAACAATTTTTAATGTGTTGTTATTATAAATACTACTGTTATTAAATCAATTCCTTTAACATACATTAAATGCTCATTTTTTGGTATTATAATAACATGATTTTCATCGCCCAAATGTTGCCCCAGTGTGGCGACAACTTTTTTAATTCGGCGAAAGTAAGTGGCGACAACTTTTGAAAGCCCAGAGGGAACCCTGCTAACAATAGCAAATAAGCAAGCATATACACGTATATATATCCAGTTAAAACTGTGTTTGATTTCAGTTATTAGTGCGGTGTTAAATATTCATATTGTATAAACCATAAACTTAAACATAACAATTACAGATGTGCATTGCCCCATCACCTTTGTCCAGCCACCTGGCTTGACTTGTAACAGATATCAGGATTCCCTGCGGAGTAGTTGTGTGCTTACTTCTCGGGTTCCACCACCAATGATGGCTTCCCCAAGGCTACAACTACATACAGAAGAGGATAGTGAACAGTCAGCGTGTGATGTAAGAAACGGGCATTCAGCCGGCAAATATAAACCAGCACACCTTAACTGCTTGGTAGGTATATAGTGACGAGTACATGCAACTGTTTAGTTGTTGAAAATTTAAAATTGTTTTCCCTTGAGTCATCAGTAACAACATTAGCCAATGTAAATTTTGATGTATTCTTAATTATTTTATCATGGAAACTTTGAAAAGAACAATTTAAGTGTTAATATCTGTAACATTATTGTTAATTTTATTATTAAGCTAAATAATGTGTTTGTACATTATTCTTTCTTGAATAAATTTGGGATAAAATAATTCCACTTTCCAAGCATGTGTCCTTTGTACACATGTACATGTAATTGACTTTATTTGTTTGTTTTACATTTTTATACTAGTTGATAATAGTTAATGTAGTTGACAGAAATAATTGTAAACAATATTGCTGTTATTGGAAAAATCCTTATAGTGTAAGCAAACACACCTTTCCATATGGAGAGGAAATCCAGGTTCAAATCCTGGTGGGGATCCCATATAAGCAGCAACTTACATAATGTACATATAAATTATACAAAGAATAGTATGTGTTGTCAACTTGTCATAGTATGTGATATTTAATATTCATATTAAAATTAAGTTTTTGATGATTTTCTCTGTCACACACACACATACGCAATATACGCTGGCAGTGACATATGTATTTTTACTTTATGTGATTTATCATTAGTACACCATCATTAGCTTCACGCTTCAAAAAAGGCCCATCACTCTGTCCTGGCAATTAATTATAATTATTACCCTTTTTTACTTCAAAAAGAAAAGGGTTTGTTTTCAACAAGTGTGCATCTTTGTTTCTACTACAGAATCTGATGTTCATATCTTCAGTGTCTTAATATAAGGCAAAAACTGAAAAAAATGAAAATTTCATTAAGTATTTGTGTCAGTTTTCATGTGCAGTGCTCTTGGAAAGTGCAGGGAGAGGATCTTGCTGGAACAGGTGCTCACCCTTCAGTTGGCTCGATTGGTAGCGCACAAGTCACTGCCAGCGCCCATGAATAGGCCAGACGCCCTGGAGATGGGAACCACTGATGCATGATCAGTTCCCGATCTAGAGCAGCACTAAAGGCGACCTCCTTAAAGCCTACTTTCTGGAATACATCTGTGTGCAGAGCTTGTACATCAAGTTGAAGACTTACAATTCATCTCATGTACAGTGATAAAACATTGAAACAAAATCGTATTATGAGTGAACAAATCAAAACAAAAACAAAATATGTTGCTGCCTTATACCAGTGTCATGGCACACTGGTCGCTTTACTATATGCTGCAATAAATCGCTTCTTATCAAGGATGAGGCTTTGTTGACTGCTTTAATAAATATATTATATAAAATTACCTGCTCAACTATGAAATTATGTGAATCAAATATTGTGTACAACTACTGCTGGCCTCATTAAAAAACACAATATGAAGCTTCATTACTAAATGTGTGCGCAAAAATTATTTCCCGATTCTGATCAGTGACTCCTTTGTGTTGCTGATGTTTAACGACTGTTCAGTTTAGTTGCTTTTTGACCAAGTTAGTTATTTATCAAATACAGTGTACCTTTCTAATCATTTTGCTCTATGTAGTATAAAGTTACTGTTTAAAATAAATCAGATATCTTAGATGAGCATTTTCTAAACAAAATTTATATTAAAATCTCTTGTCATAAATATAACTTCCTGGGCTAGTTTTAAAAATTGCATATGTATTGCGCAAAATGTTTGTTCATTCGAATTCAAAAGAATCAACAGTCAATAAATAAATATTTAAAAAAACAGTTTTAGTTGAATAATAATTGATGTTTTGGCTTTTTCTGTCTTTTTTACACTTATACCATACATTATTTCTATACAATTGCGGATAGAATTGAATTACAGATTGATATTATTTGACTATTTGACAATTATTGCATTCTACTGATTAATATACACAATCGAATAATTTACATGTATCTGAAAATCAAGAATAAATACAGTAACTAATTGTTATGAGTTATTACGGATTAAGTTCATATTGTATATTAATGTACATATGTATCTTGTATAGTTGGTTGCTCATTCGACGATGCAGCCTGTTAAGTTGATAAATGAAGGTCACTCGCTGAATGACAGATATTTCCAAATATTTCATTTACATTTAATTGATTGCATATCTTAAATATAATTAACGGATACTTCAAATATAGAAACGTTTTAAAATAGGTATCGTAAGGAAAAAATAATCATAAGGTCCGTTTTGCGATAGACGTCTGCAGTCGAACTTGAATTTTCCTATTATTATAACCGTGTAAATGAAAACTATACGCAACTAAAATTTAAGACATCTTCATCTAGAAAATTGTTTTACTCTACCAGGTCATCTGAGTGTTGTCAACACTATGATTGATTTGATGTTTTTGACAATAATATAATTGTATATACGCTATATTATTCTTTTGAGTCTTAAATAAAAAATCTGTATATTTAGGAAAATGATGAAGTTGTGAAATAGTACGTGATTTTAAACCATATTGCCCTCAGATATTGCAACCTATGCGGAAAAGGTACGGCGTCTCCGCAAGGCGGCCCCAGTGGTATTCGTCACCGCTGTTAGTTTAAAAGAACTCAGTGCATGCAGATTACAACACAACTCTTGTCAATTTGTGTATGCATTTAATAGCGGTGGGTAATATTATTGCGCACGTTATCACTCTTGCGTGCACATGTACGAGTAATAGGTATCGCATGCGCACGTAATAGCTATATCGGTCTCACATAGTAACTAAAGCGTGCGCTCGTAATTTTATTGCGAACATCATTAATACTATCGCCTGCGTATTTAATACACACACTATGTAAGTCATGACATTGGCGTACACACTAGGAAAGTCACTACACTGACATACAAACTATGCAAGTCACTACAATGGCACACACACTGTGTAAGTCATGAAATTGGCATACACACTAGGCAATTCACTACACTGGCATAACAAACTACTAGTAAGTTAGTTTCCCTCAGATATTGCAACCTATGCGGAAAAGGTTCGGCGTCTGCGCAAGGCGGCCCCAGTGGTATTCGTCACCGCTGTTAGTTTAAAAGAACTAATAGCATGCAGATTACATCACAACTCTTGTCAATTTGTGTATGCATTTAATAGCGTGGGTAATATTATTGCGCACGTTATCACTCTTGCGTGCACATGTACGAGTAATGGGTATCGCATGCGCACGTAATAGCTATATCGGTCTCACATAGTAACTAAAGCGTGCGCTCGTAATTTTATTGCGAACATCATTAATACTATCGTCTGCGTATGTAATACACACACTATGTAAGTCATGAAATTGGCATACACACTAAGAAAGTCACTACACTGGCATACAAACTATGCAAGTCACTACAGTGGCACACACACTATGTAAGTCATGAAATTGGCATACACGCTAGGCGAGTCACTACACTTGCATAAAAACTATGAAAGTTACTACATTGGCATACAAACTATGCAAATCACTACAGTGGCACACACACTATGTACGTCATGAAATTGGCACACACACTAGGCAAGTCACTACAATGGCATAAAACTTTGGAAGTTACTACATTGGCATAAAACTATGCAAGTCACTACAGTGGCACACACACTATGTAAGTCATGAAATTGGCATGCAGTGTTACACACTAGGCAAGTCACTACACTGGCAAAAAACTATGAAAGTTACTACATTGGCATACAACTATGCAAGTTACTACAGTGGCACATACACTATGTAAGTCATAAAATTGGCATACACAATTGGCAAGTCACTACACTGGCATACAAACTAAATTAGTTACTTCATTGGCATACAAGCTATGCAAGTCACTACAGTGGCACACACACTATGTACGTCATGAAATTGGCATACACACTAGGCAAGTCACTACAATGGCATAAAACTTTGGAAGTTACTACAGTGGCACACACACTATGTAAGTCATAAAATTGGCATGCAGTGATACACACTAGGCAAGTTACTACTCTGGCATAAAACTTTGGAAGGTACTACATTGCATAACACTATAAAAGTCACTAGAGTGGCAAACACACAATGTAAGTCATGAAATTGGCATACACATTAGGCGAGTCACTACACTGGCATACACACTAAGTTAGTTACTACATTTTTATACAAACTATGTCACTGCAGTGGCACACGCACTATGTAAGTCATGAATTTGGCATGCAGTGATACACACTAGGCAAGTCACTACACTGGCATAAAACTATGAAAGTTACTACATTGGCATACAAACTATGCAAGTTACTACAGTGGCACATACACTATGTAAGTCATAAAATTGGCTTACACAATTGGCAAGTCACTACACTGGCATACAAACTAAATTAGTTACTTCATTGACATACAAGCTATGCAAGTCACTACAGTGGCACACACACTATGTAAGTCATGAACTTGGCATACACACTTGGCAAGTCACTACACTGGCATAACAATTATGGAAGTTACTACATTGGCATACAAACTATGCAAAGCACTACAGTGGCACACACACTATGTAAGTCATGAAATTAGCATACACACTAGGCAGGTCACTACACTGGCATAAAACTTTGGAAGTTACTACATTGGCATACAAACGATGCAAATCACTACAGTGGCACACACACTATGTAAATCATGAAATTGGCATACACACTAGGCAAGTCACAACATTTGCATAAAATTTTGGAAGTTACTCCATTGGGGTATGTATGTACGCAAACTTTTTGGCAGTAGAATAGTGAAGTTCTCTTTTTGTCAGTAAATCTAAGTACGTTTTATTTTCTAGGGATGTGTTGAGTACCATATACATATCTAAAACTGAACTTTTATTCATATTGCCAAACCATTCTTGTTTAAATGTATCTATAATTCTACATTTTAATTCACATGAAAACGAATTTGTACTAACCGTATTTACATTTTCGAATGTATAAGAAAATCAATAATCATTTTACAACTTTTTTTAAATTAGATACCCAATTTTTATACCGTTTATTACAAATATTGATTGCTGGGTTATACACAGTTTGCATGATAATATGTTTACTATAAACAACTTTAAGCCAATATTTTATTATACGAACATATATATTTACATACAGTGGGTGTCTACCTAGTTATCCATACAGCGTGGTATGACATGTGTTGATTTTAACATTCAACAACCTTTTGCAAAATTTTAAGTGAATGCGTCGGTTTGTTTAAGCGGACAGAACGACGTATCGGGAGATCTGCTATGCAGCTTTTTACAACGTGAATTACAATTAAAAAAGGTCTTCACACGCATTTCAATGATTTAAACTATTACGGTAAATAATTTGAAATTCAGTGAACAGTAATAAGACACGAAGCATGGTTATATCGTTTGATACGTATGTCGATTGAATAAAAGAATAATCTATATAAAAAAGCGCTTACCATTGATTCATAATAAGAACGCGAGTCCGCCATATATCGGTAGACGGCTGTATGCGATGGACATCAACTTCTCAAACAGAACGGCATGTTGACGATTTAGTATTGCTTTTTTTGTGATGTCCATGGCTCTCAAACATACTCCGGAATTACACGATATTACACGCAATGATTATGAGGGATGGAATACCTTTGTTCCCGATCTTTCATTCATGGCCATTACCCTGCTTAAGATTTCGTTTTAAAAGATTTTTAAAGATCGCAACTATGTTAATAGTAACAATGAACACACTTTTTGGGAAGTAATTTGTGTCTACATTGTCACCATAAACTAAAATTTTATATCGAGACAGGCATACAATTATTAAACTAGATTCTACAACAGTTCACAAAACAAAATAAAAATGATGCTAAAATAGGTAAAAATAACCATACATTTTGAATAAAATCTATGCCCATTCATTTTCGTTCTAAAAGCGAAATTCAATGTTCATTTTAAACAAATATTTTACTCATTTTTTTTAATTTACAGATTTGTGCTGAGAAGTTTGCAAATTAGTCTTATCTTATGAAAATCTTTATACATAATTGAGTTTCGCAAGACAAGTTACAACACGTAGGATAAGGATAGGCATCAAACAACTGCAAATTAAAAGATCTCTGATCGGGGTGTTGCCAAAATTATCGTTAACTAACTAAACGTTTGATTAAAGAAACAAACACGTTAAAATTAATGAAAGAACGTAACTATTTTATCCAATAAATTCAATTACACATTTTAATTATTGTGATTTTTTAAAATAAATATTTTGGCCAGATTGTACAAGTCTACTTGTACGTAATTATGCAAAGATAATGTTAAAAAAGCAAAATAAAAACACGTTGTGTACGGTTAATCAAATATAACATATACATGTACTGCTGACTGTGTACCAAGGTTCTTTCTGAACGACGTTTATCACATTATATAGTTATATATGCTTTCAAATTTATTTTCACGTACGTACATTAACGTATTTGAACAGTTTAGAGATTTCAGCCCTCTTTATTATTGGTACTTCGAACCCCGATTTTGCCCCAAAATCCGTTTTTCTCAACTTATGGATTACCGGTTCCGTTTAATGGTGTATTTCATCGCCCAGGTTATTGGAGTTGAACAGCGTAGGATGACGTTTTAGGATTTGATATCAATGACGTTTTAGGATTCGGAACTGACACAAATAAAAATATAAACAAAATGTCGTCGTTTATCAATAATCCTTAATCCTTAATGCAACTTATCTTTTAAAGTTGTGTTATACGTTAATATAAGAATGCGTGTTGTCTTTTTTATAACTGTCAACCGATATGAATTATGATGGTACCGTTGGAGAGAAGAACCTCCTAAGTTTCTAACAATTTAAAAATATTGTATGGCAGGGTCAGAGTTAGCCTGTAAATCGCGGCCAAAGTCGGCCTTTTTACACAGCAAAATGCCTAAAGGAAAACTCGGAAAAGGTCAAATTGGTTATACAAACATTATTATAAATTCGATATTAATAAAATGCTACAGTTGTAAAGAAGATCCTCTAAGGTTTCTAACGATGTAAAAAATAGTGTTTATCAGTATTATATTAGGGCGGCCAAAGTCGGTCTATTGATATGATTTTTTTACACAAAACAATGTATTGAGGAAAACCCGGAAAGATAAAAGGGGTTATACAAGCAACATTTTTTCCAACCGACCATACATTATTTGTTACCGTTGTAATGGTATTCCTCCACCGTTTCTAAATATGTAAAAATATCATGTGAGAATAGCATATTATTAATGCTAATTGCGACCGAAGTTGGTTTATATTTTTACAATGACAAGCTGTGTTTCCAGTAAAATCCGGATATGATAAAAGTGACTATACAAGCATTATTCATTCGATATAATGGTAATTGGGGATCGTCTTAGAATTAAAATATGCAACATTATTGTTTAATAGTATCAGATTACCACTATTGTTAGCGTCGGACTCCATAGTTAGTATAAGTTTGCAATATTAAAAGTGACTAGTAATACAACCTATACTAACTTCGGACGAAAATTACAACTCACATTTCATATTACAAACATATTACTTTTGCATTTAGATTTAAATGCAACAAAATATTTACCGGCACTTATAAATATTAATAAATCATTTGGCAAATACAAATGTTATGGAAATTTCAAGTATTGTAAGATAAAATAAATTAAATAAACTTTCATTTAATACATAACAATTTGGAAACTTCACGACTCGTTTTTTCACAATTATTTCTAATTTCGCGACTCATTTTTATCACAATTCTAAAGAATACGGGACTCATTTTTTTAAAAATTACCTGCCAACGGCCGCTTCCCCCAAAACTGAAAAAGCCCTGTTTCTGCTATCATCGTAGGAAGAAATATGGCTTATTTATGTTGTATTTATTTCCATTTCAGTATGACTACTGAATATGACTAAATATTCGCGAATATAAACCCGAGTTCATAGAAATGAATGATATTTTCATTATTATTTCATGTTTCAAAATCATTGTTCTTTTAAACAACTAGATCTAATAATTATTAGCACTAACTCATTCGAACAATACCAAAAATTCTGTAGAAATTAACACTCGTTTCATGAATACTGATAATTTAGTCAAAATGAGAGCTCGAATATACCAATTTGAGTGATATTTTCATTATTATTTTTTTAAATTTTGAATTTTACTTTAAACAAGAACACTGAACTATTAATACATACCAAAATTCGTTGATATTGAACCATTCGTAGAAGTTTTGACCTGCAGCCTTAGAGCGTCAATGTTAATGATTCTCCATAATTTCCTTTAAGAACTCACAATATCAGTTTTTGGTATTAACTTAAATTTTATACGGGCCAAAATTTTAATTTCCTTACGCGCTTCACACATTTATACAATATATAATCATATCATATTATGTATGTGAAATGTGCTCGCTACTTGCCGAAAAGAAAGGCGCAACTTCAAAAACGTCTTTCTCGTATATAAACTTAAGCGTTTTATATCCAGAATACGAGAACACTGAGTACGAACCATTACACAAATAATCGGACAAGTACTTTGTCCCACTACTAAAGGCATTGTTAGTTAATTAAATCACACACAACACTTCGGGCACAAGGTCAATTAACACACATTATATCAATATAGATTCATAAAATGTTTGATTAATATATACATATATAATATATATATATATATATAATGTATATATAGTCGTGATCAAAGCTAGACTTGTATTGTAGTTATGATTGTTTCATACAACAAATCTTATTTATGTATTCGGATCGGAACGGTTCGACACCAAGCTGTATATCTACTAATTATACTTCATGGAATATCGAGATTTTGAACAAGTGCGTGTATAAATGGCTTTGTTTGTCTGATCAATCTAATAAGTATTGCTTGAAACCCATAGCGTTCAGTTGTTATATTTTGAGATTATTGCAAGTAGTGAGTTGTCTGGGAAAATGTGTGTGTACATGTAGTGACAAACTAGTGTGTATAAATGTAGTGATTCGCCCGGTGTTTTTTTCAGAAGCGTGTATGTAGTGGGTAACATGGTAAAATATAAGTTTGTTAAAATACATTATATTGAAATAATAAAATCATCGTTCAGTAAAGTAGCCCTTTTGACATAATATTTCCAAATATTAAATCGCTGGCATAGCTAGATCTAGTGGTAGTGGGTTTCCGGGAGAAAATGCAGTGTAGTGACTTTGCACCATTTGCACGTATGTGTGTGTGTGTGTGTGTGTGTGTGTGTGTGTGTGTGTGTGTGTGTGTGTGTGTGTGTGTGTGTGTGTGTGTGTGTGTGTGTGTGTGTGTGTGTGTGTGTGTGTGTGTGTGTGTGTGTGTGTGTGTGTGTGTGTGTGTGTGTGTGTGTGTGTGTGTGTGTGTGTGTGTGTGTGTGTGTGTGTGTGTGTGTGTGTGTGTGTGTGTGTGTGTGTGTGTGTGTGTTTGTGTGTGTGTGTGTGTGTGTGTGTGTGTGTGTGTGTGTGTGTGTGTGTTTTCGAGTGGGAAGCGGCAGTGTGTTCAAACACTCATACCCAGTTCAAAAAGTAGACTCACGAAAGTAAAACGAATGTGAATCAAAGCTGCAAAGTCCAGCTATTTAAATTTACTGAATAATTTTCAATTTTAGTGTAGTCGTCTGCTGTGGAGGGAAGTAGGAGATATTTAGACTGCTTTACAATGGTGTTTAAATAATACTAGTAATTAAAATGATATAACCATATACTTTTATGTTTTACACCTTTTTTACCTCCAGTTTCTCAAGGTTTTGTCACATCCCAGTGCGTCAGACGCAGACAGCAGACTTTCGAAGGAAATATTTGCATGACAGCTCTTATAACTGCTAATTTCTCATAAAGATATTGCCGCTCTCTCAATTATATTTCGAATTGTCAGACAGTGGTCTTTTCAGTCCATCGAAGCACTCGTAAAAACATAATTTTGACCTACCGCAGCTGATAAAATGACATATTTGTGCTCTTTGATTTTTGTGACATTTTTATCTCACGAATGATTGAATCTTTAAATTTATCCTCATTTATACGGGGAAAAAATATCATTAGTAAATACGATCGACACATTAAAAACGCTCGCAAACAGCAATCGCTTTTCGATGACTTGATGCGCAGATTTCAGACGTGCGATCAACATGCGACTAATGAACGTCAAACTCACTTGTTTTCACGACCGTTGCTTTACCTTGCTATAAAGCCTCGGTCAAAACCGGGGTACCTCGAGCTTTCTTCGAGATTAATGTAGAAAACCTGCGTCGTTCGCATGACAACCGCGCGTCTTTTCCTCGATCGCAAGGTCACCTAGTTAAAACCGACGTAACTCACAGCGCAAGCACATAAGTGGAACTTCGGCCGCGCATCAAAAGCTCGTCGCAAGGGCAACGTGCGCACATTTTGCTTCGAATTACCGATACGTTTTACTCACGTCCAACGTACGTTGCACTACTCGGAATATGCCCTTTAAGAGAAGAACATTTGCGGACAAGGTACGATACCGGCTGAAAAAAGGCACCTTTAGGCTGACGCAACGAGTTTAAGGTAGACTCACGTTGACAATTTGTCGATCTTGGGGTCGTGAACTGAAGCTGAGAGTACGAGTGTAAGGGAATCGAAGTAGAGCAAAAATGCATGCGCATAAATTCCTTCGAACACACTGTCGCCGATAACACCAGCTGCATTACGCATACCGGTACTATAAGTACGTTGCATAAAGGGGGCATAGGAAATTTTTTATTTAGCGATCTCTATGAAGTGCGCACGTGATAGTTATGACGTGCGCATGCGATAACTACGACGTGCGCACGCGATAGCTACTACGTGCGCACGCGATAACTATGACGTGCGCACGCTATAGCTCTGACGTGCACACGCGATAGCTGTTACGTGCGCACGTCATAGCTTACAAATCAGAAAAAGGTATCAGATCAGAACAGGTAGCGCGTGCGAAAGCAATAATTTACCAATGAAACTTGTCGAAATGTCAGGCATTTTGTAACAAGCGCACTGAGCACATGTTTTTATAGCTATGACGTGCGCACGTCATAGCTATCGCGTGCGCACGTCATAGCTAGCGCTTGCGCACGTCATAGATATCGCGTGCGCTCGTCATAGCTATCGCGTGCGCACGTTATAGCTATCGCGTGCGCACGTTATAGCTATCGCGTGCGCACGTCATAGCTTTCACGTGCGCACCTCATAGTTATCGCGTTAGCACGTCATAGCTATCGCGTGAGCACGTCGTAGCTATCGCGCGCGCACGTCATAGAGACCGTTAAATAAAACATTTTCTACGTCGCCTTTATTCCACCGTAGGGTTCGAATCCCGATGAAAATATGGTTGGTTTGTTTTGAACTTTTCTTCTCTTACTATTAAAATTCGATAAAACTAGTAAAACCGTTATTGATTCGGTTGCAGTCTTATTGAGTAGCAATTGAAAATATACGAAAATCAGTGAACAAGTATCTTAAAACCGAGGATAGGAACGAGATTTTGATACATTATTGTAGCTAAACAAATTAATTCATAGACGCCATCTTTCCAATAAATACAAGTACGTTTTTTACATTTTAAAACTAGTTTTTTGCATACTTGGTTATGTATTTTTAACAAGATGAATCTCGTCGAATTTGATGTTGCGATAACATACTTTTTAAATGTATTTATTGATGGTGTAAATTGGGATGGCAAGAGAGGGGGTCAAATTAAAGTATTTCGATATTAATCTGTCATTATTTTACGCATTATTTTAAAGTATTAAAATAATTTGAATTAGGATAAAAACCTACAGAACGTGTGCTCCAAAATACAGCGTTAATGTAATATTTTGTTTCAGTAACGTGGTCGGTAAATATAACGACAACAAAACAACAACAACAACCACACCTTTCTGTTTAAATGTCACGATCGTTACAGTATTATGAGAATCAACACACAAATCAAGCAAAACAAAGATTTAAGTATGAATTAAGCTTCCGAATTAATATTAATAATGAAATGATAACGTTAATTACGACTAAGTACAACTATTTCAAAGGAGCCTGTAACAGTTATGAGAAATATTTACTTCATCTTTTCAATAAACGAACAACGGACATATCTGTATGGAATTATTTTCGCTCAATTAAAACAAGAGCATAAATAAACGTCCAGCCAATCGGGAATAACATTTTCACCCGGGCATTTACTTGCTCGCCAAAAAACACCATTGATACAAGTTTCTGATTTTCCGCTTGAAATAGGATGTTTTGAAGTATTTCATCACTTCTGGTTTCATGTGTATGTACTTATTCTTTAAAGAAACTAAATTTTCTGTTTGATACCCATTTAGATTTTCGTGCAATAACATTTACTTTAGCAAAAAATCCCTTTATCTTGTCAACAGCCTTTCAATGCCGTCGGCGCTTTGATTTCTTACCAGTACATACGATGCAAGTTCATCTTCAAGTATCAGTCTCTGTAAGCGATAGCAAGGGTCCCTTTTAAAGTTCAAGTTTTCATACAGAAAATATTATAATAGACCATAATTAATGGCATCGTTCGTGGTATCACTATCATATATTTCTCAAATGCAAAATCCTGTTTGAATAAATGGCGGAAACTCAGGTTCTATCCACACGATTTAACGAGCAGTTATCCTCCACAGATAAATCTGGCGGCCTTGGAATAAACTACTTGTTTCTTGAAAGAAACTGCTTTACATGACTGCGCTTGGAAATGTGAACTGCGGTACACATACATGTAGAATACATTTTGTTCTGGATTTCATCGGTTCAGAGGCGTCGGAGCTGGGGCGGCAGGGGCGGCGGTCGCCGTCCCAATATTTTCGGCAAAGACCTTTTTATTTGTTTCTTCCATTCCAATACCCGTATATTTGAAAATATCTTTACCGCGAAGCAAGGTAATCACGCTTTCGTGGTTATGACACGTGTATTTTTGTTTGCCATCATCCGCCCGAGGTAGTGTACGTGTCAATTATGTTGTTAATTAAGCGATCTCTTTTATAACCATAATCCCTTTATTCTTGAGTAATTAAACCTGGGAATCTTTAATTGTTATATGATCTAAGCCTTTGCTTCTTTTTATGAATATAAAGGAAAGTATGACATGAAACAAATGTGCCGATATCCAATAGTCCTTAATTATCTCAAAATTAAAGAGACCTCATGATACCTGAATTAATTTAAATAACTCAAAGTAAATCGATAATTCTAAAAAACTTATTTAATGTTTTTTACCACTTTTTTTCTGTCATTTCAATATGTCTACTCCAAACCAACGAATTTCAAATTTCCATTACGGAATTGCGGGAAAAAAAATCCGAATAACGTTATTTTAAATCACATGATCCCTATCGTTGTGTCGCCTGCTACAAAGTACAAACTGCGACATATAGAGATCACTTCTCCATCGATTGTCTGTTTGTCACAACTTTTGTCATTCAGAATATGCCTGCAATAGACGTGTATAAGGTCAGGTATCAGGCATAAAAACGCACCAGAATGCGCCATTTGATGCTAAAATTTGAAATAAAAAACCGGGGAGGCTCCGGACCCCACCAACGGCGGGAGGTCAGATACCCCCTCACAGACCGAACCCCTCCGCCGCCCCATTGTCAATGTGCTTCCGACGCCTCTGCGTTTGGATATATTCGGACCAGTTTCCGTCGTTTCAGACATACAAATTCGAAAATCTCGTGTATTTGTGTCACAGTCTATCATTCACATTTCAATGGATATGGTAACTAACTCCCGATGATGTGACCGTATGAATTGTAATGTCCAATGCTGATGTGGCTTGTCTCGATGAATCCACGCAAGGTTCCGATGTATTTATGCGTATGGATCTCCGCTCTCGCCTGTAGCTAGTAGACTATAGAGGTTATCATTTACAATTAAGCCGCTCACATATACTACTGTCAATTTATATAGGGTCTTAATGTATTGGCTTTCCTTTAGTCTAAGTGAGGCATCCCAAAATTCCTCACGGGAGAAATTTCCTAAAGCATTCTGAAATTTACATAGTAATGATGTCGTTGAACGCAATAAAATACCAGAGTTAAATTGTAATACGGGTAAATGGAAATGCATTATTATATAGTAAAAGGTGCATAAATGAAACAAGAAGAAAATGCGTTTCTGACAACAATCAACTTGTACATGTTCACACAAAGTCAATGGATAAACAATATTATTGTACTAAAATGTATACAAGGGAATGACTTACGTAAGCTTGTCAAATTCTGTGTACCGGTAATTAAATCTCAATTAGAATGATCACTGTCTTTAATAGTATATACGTACTTGTTGCATAACGTATGAGTTACGTCATATATTAAATTAATTATGTGCAGTCATGCGGTAGCAAACGGTCGGTCACTAAAATATCTACTTAAAAGCCATTACAAGAATCGACTAGCATGCAAAAACTGCCAATGACGACCACTTGTTGTAATTAATGCTTATGTTTCTTCAACTTCATTTCCACTTTTCGAAGAGAATACCTCTCAGACTCTTTCAGCGTGTACCACACAATCCCGTCGGCGAACGTGTACTTCGCCTGTGCGTACCAGCCGACGTGGTAGCGGCCGTTCAAGTGGCTGTAGTAGCAGTCGCTGAACCACCAGCCACCGTTGTTCTCTGCCGCGCAGTTCCGGTGATGGATGTCGTTGTCCAAATCCTTCGTACTGAACTTCATGCCGTCGTGGTAGCTTAGTGAATCTCCCGCGTTGCCATGGTAGCCGCTCACGTGCAGCGCGTAGCGTCCCTCCTCGTTACTGACTGAGAACACGTCGTACTCCGCATTGGTTACGTTACCCTCCCAGTCCCAGAGGTCGATACGCAGCCCGTAATCGTTGTCCTTCGTCAACGCCCGGATAATTTCGTTCCCCATCCAGAATTCTCCGTACACATTCCCGAATCCATATTTGTATTCAAGCCAGCCGCGCCCGAAGTCTTGAAGTCCGTCTACCCGACGCTGAATGACGGTAAACCCGACACCGTCCTCTATGCTACAGTAGACCTCCGTCGCCGCTAATATCGGAGCTACCTTCACCTTGTACACGCCATTCATTGTGTGACCTTGGCCCACGATATCTGAGCAATCTGCAGTAAATTAATAGGCTATGACCGCCCTTTTATTGCATGACTAGAAAGAAAAACGGACAAAGGCCTTATACAAAACCCAAACTATCATGGCACTAACTATAAACATGTATGCTATTTTTGGTATTCGTCTACGTTTTTATATTTGTAAATGATGAATACTAACATCTATGATATACATGTCATTTGAAATAAAGTCAATGGAGTAACTCAATGTCTATTAAGATTGAAGTTTTCTTATAAATGTAACATTAGCGGCATTGCCTCTGTTGTCGTACTTTGTATAAATTTTAGCATTTAGACTTGCAATAATAAGTTAATCATTTCAATTAACCAACGTACATGAACATGTACCGGTATATTAGATTACAATTTTCGAAGAATATTTAAAGAGGCATTTTCGCATGTATTGAGTTTTGTCATTAAATGCTTTATATTGATAAATGTAAACATTGAATATCTAAAAGGTATAAATATAAAATAAAAAATAAAAGTAAAAAAAGAAAAAAAAAGTTTCCCTTAACAGGGCTCAAACCTCTGACCCCTGGAGTAAAAGTTTATCACTTTAACCACTCGGCCATGCGTGCTCATACAGATAAGGATGTATTTTATACTTTATATACGCAATCCCCGAAGTTGCACAAAATATAACGACAACAACAGAACACTTCAAATTATTCAATCGTTTCGCGTTGCAGCGCTGTATACTTTTCAGGTTTTTAAATCGTCAAAAGATGCATTTAATGGATATTTTAGAGCGTGGTAAATGTTTAGTATTACTGTTTACTCACAAATATCATAACTAAAACGAAAATTTGCGAATCTGAAAAAACTTTTTAATTTTCGCAATTTACCAAAACGTGAAAAGGCCCCTTTAATACGTAGCACGAAGTACAGTGATTACTTAAGTTCAGCTATGATTTATCTTTTTTGGTATATTCTTCGTGTTATAAATTTAAATAACATCTTGATCATAAATAATCCGTTTTTATGCAAAAACCTAGTTGAACGCTTGTCCTTAGATCTTTGATAATACTTGCCTCGAACATGCGTTTACGTTAGTTGACTTGAAGAATCAAAAATGATTTATACTGACAATTCTCCAACCCCATACCTTTGGGTATCTCATTTTCTCTCAGCGACTTGACTTCCGGGAACTTTATAACGTTGTCATCCGGATTCTTCTGTGTAGCGCTCGGCGCCTGTTGTAACTGCATCGCACCTTTCTGCGGCTGCGCAATGGAGCTCACAATCTGCTGAAGTGTATCAACCTTGTTTGCGAGTTGAATTTCCATGAAGCCTTGTCGCATGTCCGCAGTAGATGCTTGCAGCGCCACGAGGCCGGTCGCATGCTTCTCAATATCGTCCTTTATCTTCTGCTGGTTCGCCTTGATTACCAGCAGATCGTGCTGTATCTGGTCTATGACCTTGTTCACGGTCGCCAGTGCGCTATCCAACAGAGAGTCCTTAATATTCGCTGCGGAAAACATACCTTTAACTTGGTCGCTCCAAGTACGAATACCCTTCGTGGAGTTTATTATTTCAGACTGTATCTTCTTTATATCGTCGTTCTCGTCTCGTAAGTGGATCAAGTCACGTTTCAGTAGAATCCACTCGGCCTTTAGGTCCGAAATCATGGATTTTAAATGTTCTATGCCTTGATGCCGCTGAGTATCCGCCTGGGCAAGACTCGGGACCATTCGCACATGCTTCTTTTTATGCGAGTGTTTAGATGCCTTTGCTTGTATTTTCTCCCTTAGATGCTCAATTTTCATTTCAATTTGTTCCAATTTCGCTTTCAATTCTTGTACCTGTATGTACTTTTCAAGCTGATCTGTCTTCAGATCGGTGAGTGTCCGTTCGTGCGTCGCGCTCCAGTTGCGATAACTCCCCGCATCAAGCGATCTTGTCAGCTGGAAACTAAGGAGCTCCTTTTGAACGTAATTTGTGAAGTTGCTAAACTGAACCTCTAAATTGCGCATGCGCATCAACTCATTTGCATCCGGTTGCCACACCTGAAACTCGTATGTACACTCCTTCAGCGGTCCGGAGTCAACACTTATCATCGCAAATAATGTGAATAAAACTAGACGCTGCATTACTGCATAGTTGTAGACAGTTATCATTTCACTTAAAAATCCAGATTTTAACGTAAGTAATTACAACCTTAATAGTCTAATATTTTGGCTTGAAGCATCAAATAACCATATTAAAGGTTAAGAATCGAAGTGATCAACGGCAAAACTGCAAACTTATTCCTCGTGAAAGAAATTCATTCGCCCCCGTCGCGCGTTGGTCTCATTTGCCCGTCGATTTAACGAAGCATCTTTCATACGCATCCTCTTTGAAAGTCTTGTCAGTAACTAAAGACTACTTTGTGAAGTTAATTTCAAGCAATTTCCGTAGAACAATAATCTTCATAGAAATTCGCATCTCTTTTGCCGCTAAATATGATATTTTTCCGAGCAAATTATACGCCTGTCGATTATTTAATATCTCCAACGGTGATCACAGGTCTTTGGGAAACAATTAATTTCACGGCGAGCGGCGAGAACACATTCTCATCGGAACTTCAGTGTACAGCCTTAAAGCTGAAATCTCCATTCAATACATAGCCGAGAAGTATTTGACAGAAGAAATATCCAGAAAACCGATCCAACTGCCTCGAAGTAATGTGTTTTTTGCAAATGAATTCTATTTATTTTAATAAAAATGTACAGTGTTCACAGCATACGAGTGTTTGACAAACGGTATGGTCTCGAAGGGCTTAGGCAGCAGGTTAATATAATTCTTTTAAAAATTGTATTTCATGTTTGGTCACTTGTTAGATAAAGTTTTTTATATTAAATTGAACGAAATAAACGTACGCGCAAATAATATGGTTGATATTATGTTTCGTATTGAATTTGACAAATATCTAATAGTGTATAAACACTTAATTAACTTTTTATCTACAAATTAAAATACGAACATGCAATCCAAAAACATATTTTTCTGTTCAGTCAATACAATATATCACGACGAGTATATCGATGCGATATCGATTCAATAGTTGCGGAAAAAAACAGATTTTTACACAGTTATTCCTCCTTTTAATATGCACTACATTTTCAACTGGCTCAAGATTTTTTTCCAACAAGAAGACGCGTTAGTCATTGTAATCAGAGATCTATCAATAAACATATTAAATGTATTGATAGATCTTTTTCCCACGTTAATCTTGTTATTTACTTGCGTACGAGAGAACTATTATGATCCGCATACACGCGTTAGGTGGTACTCCCCGCTAGTGAACCCTGTACTCTGCCAGGAACCCATTTGTCAAGTCGTACTTATGTCTTGAACAATCGCTTTGTTTTGTCAGTTTGCGGACGTTCCCTGACCGGATTAATGTTCGTGTCAGCAATTTAGCGATCAATTAGAACCGATAACGTAATAACCACAGTCTGGTGCGTACCGTGAGGAATTGACAGCAATATTTGCAGGAACAAAGCCGTATTTAAGCGTCTCGTGGTCTTATTAGCGGACAGGGTAGCTCCTTACCAGACTGCACGATTGCTGCAGGACTGTTAAGCTACACTATCCACTTAAGACCAGTTATAACATGACGCGGTTCATGTATGTTTGGTATTTATGCTTGCGTACATTAACAGTCTCACGTATGATCCGCAATATAGATTCGAATCTTCGCAATTCGCAAACTTTGCAACTTCTTTGCCCGAGTTTGTCTTATGTGAGTGTCCCAGCACTCGTACCAAATGAACTTCATAGAATCACGACTAATTCTGGGAGAATTCTTAAACAAAAGCTTCATTTCTTTATTGGGTTATTGTTTAACAGACGTAATTAAGTTAGCTTGGTCTTTTGGTGCGGTTGTAAACCGGTGTAAAAGGAGAAAACTCCACTTGTCCAGTAAAAATCCACTTGTCCAGTACAGATGACTAACCTAAATTACATGAGCCGGGAGTTTAGATTGTACCTCATTACGATGCGCCTGCACCCGCCACAGCGCTCACCGGACTGCTCTAACAGGACACTAGGGTGCCCATGACACCGTGATCATTATGGCATGTGTGTTTGTTATCTAAATTGAATGATGACTCACAATGCTAATAAAATCGGACGTCTTCACGAACGGACCGACGGTCAAGCGCATTGCTTAACCAAGTCCACTTTGTTGGTGCATGAACATACATTGTTGATAAACAGCGAGTGTAATGAAGTTCATATAAACTAACAACATTTGTATCTAAACATAATCAATTTATTTTAATCTATATATATACTGATAATGAACATCTTATCTATATACCGGTAATATTCAGTTAACTATAAATGGACGGAATGCTGTTTACATGTCATTATGTGTACATTTTCAAAATAAGTATTATCTTTTCAAAATTAACAACAAGTATATGCATACCAGTATAATCTCAAGACATAAAATGTTTAAAGGATTGAAAGGATTGACAAAAAATAAACATCCTTTACAAATCACAGACTATCTAGTAATACAATAATAATGCTGTAGTATACCATATCAATGTACCCTTAATATAATTTATATATTTATTTAAATGGCTGATTTATGTAAAATAATTCTTATAATTTCCTGCCAACATTTTTTTGCAAAATGCATATAAGGTCTACAAAGGTAAAAGCATTCTCAAATACTCTGGAAAATTGACCTCTTCTTGAACCTTCAAAAACACAAAATGACAATCGATAACAGTTCATTCATTCTCGTAGGCAGTGGGTCTATGGCAGTGTCCTATATTCGCTGCTTGTAGAACGTCTTGCCCTGCAGTCCTAGCTCCTTCTCCCACACCTCAAACTCTCGCTCAAAGAGCTGCTTCAAGGCTACACGTCTGACCTGTAGCAGGATATAATCAACACATATTGCCCACGTCTTATGAAAATTTTCCTCAGCACATTTGCAAATATTGTTTCCATATTGTGTCTTTATAGAAAAAAGACTAGACCCTACCTAGACTGTGCAAATGTGCAGGCTGGTCGAAAGGTATGCTGGCCTCATATGGCATTAAAATGCATAATACCCATTTTCTCATGATGTTACCCATACAAGCTTTGAAACAAACACTCATAAACCTTATTTGGTACTCAAATTGCCCCTTTTTTTTCAATAATCTTTACAAGTGTTATGCTCTTGAGTCACATAAAACTGGAGAATGCTCTATGACAATGGATCAAACCCAGAAGCTCCTGACTACTGAGCAGATACAATTACAGAGTGATATCGAGTACCCCACTGCAACTTACAGTATGTAGAAACAAGTACCTACTGCTGATCCCCCAAATTCATGCTGAAAGGTTACAGGTGAATATATTAAATCCCTAATTAATTGTAGTCTTTGTTTGTTTGAATGGATTTTGCCAGTTTAAACATTTTTGCAGTGATATTGCGGCGTTCAATAAACCTATTCACAATTTGTATATGGAAGCTGGTTAACCAGAATCAGACATATATCCTACTTGAATCTAAGGAAGGGAAGTATTACCATACAACTAAAACCACACAAGTTATGTAGCATAGCCTGAAATCGAACCCTACAATCCTTTGCTATTTAGTCCTTCCCCGGTACCATCTGAGCAAGGCGGTGAATATAAACAAACTCCCAAAGGCGGTGAATATAATCAAGCTCTCACTCCTGTACTCTCACAGCCACTTACAGCAAGTGCAGCCTTAGCTGCCATCCTCATCTCTGACTTGACGATGTCAGCCTCATTGCGGATGCGTTTTTTCCAGCTTGCCACCTCAAGGTTCTCATTCCAGCCTGCCCGCTGATTGATCTGCAACTCCCTGGAAAATATTGGCCTAGTTCTGGAATTACTGGGCTTATTGTATGTGCATACTGTGGGCTTAATACAACTTCACAGGCTAATCTGGGGCGACACTTTACATACATTCATTTAGCCTAGTTTTTCCCAGAACCAGGAACATATCATAGTGAAGAGGGAAACTTGAAACATGGTTCCAATCACTGCAAGACAGAAATTCATTGATGCAATTGTGGACATTTGTTGGTTCTGTCAGTAATTTTAATTCACTTCAGAATTTATTTATATTTTTAATTATAAATATTGAAATTAAAAAAATGATGAAGAGGTAATATCAACATATTTTCTGATTTGTGTAGGCCTTTCTCCTAAAAGGAGCACAGTGAAAAAGCCAATTATCTTTTCCTCAATGCTATTCTATTTTAGGCATGTTTTTCTCATTCTGGAACTCCATATATTTTACTGTCCTATTTAATACCGGTATGTGTTCAATGCATCTCATCCATATCCTAAAGGCCATGTTTCAGTATTCATTTGGTATGAGATATTGGTCAGATTCATTGCATTTCACAACATAATAATCTATAAAATTGACTGTGTTTAACAGACAAAACGTGCAGCAGGTGAAACCAAGATAATGAAGGATGCTGCAATTTTATATGGATTTATTTTTTCCATGATGCAAGCTATGTATAGCCTTCATTCTTTTTATGATAGTTTAAAATGAAAATTCCAATGACCATGTTGATCATCCCATGTACATACAACTATGACAGCACAAAATACAGACAATGTAGTTAAACTCCGGTCTGAAGTTAAGCTGGCTGCATATTGCATAGGACCTATTTTCACGCAACTTGGGTCACATGAAGAAATTGGTCAATAGTGTGGAAGACATTAAAAAGCCTTTAAAGGGGTTTCTTTATTACATGTGACATTACGTTTCATCAGGGGATGGTAGCTAATCTTATCTCGAGACAGTTTTTTCAGTATCATAAGTTTAATCATATTTGTAGCCCAGATATTCCTTTCACAAAAGCATAAAATTTGTGCCACAATTACCCTAAGCATATTTTGAGATAGTAAAAAACAGATATGAAATTACAATACTGTTCTTGCAATTCTAATTTCCTCCAGACAGTTATAATCAGCATTTATCAAATCAAGTCACCATTGAGTATTCATCTCTTAGATACAATATACAGACTCAACATACAAAGTGTCAGTGAATGATAATTTAGAACTAAAACTTGCAATTCTAATACCGCTGTGAAGTTATCATTGAATCAAATGTTCTCTCTTGACAATGAAACTGAAATTTATATGCATGCATTGTCTTAATTTTTTAAACAACTAGCCGCAAGGCACACTGAAGTAATTATTGAAAGCTTTCTGCAATAATAGCAAAAATATTTTAAAATAGCTCAATATAAAACTTTCCTTAAATATGTACTTAGCACAAAAAATTCTGTAAACATGCACTAATTGATTGATGAAAATTTATGAAAATGAACAAAAATGTTAACATGGCATGATATAATATTATCTTGTTTCCAAACATTAACCTCGTATTAAAATCTTTTTTTTTACTACCATAGGGGTATTTAAATACTTATTAAATATTTAAATTACATCAGTTCTTTTTATAAACAAAATGAGTCTCTTAAACTAAAACAATCTTTTTGTTCGAAATTATTAAGGAAGAGATAGGTGCTTAACTGCTTATATGAACATATAATTGAATGCACTTTTAAATAATTGCTGTATTTAAGCCTCGTCATGTGAAATGGGTCTATTGTTATATGCCACAAGTGTAGCTCCTGAACTGCATGCATGTTTGCAAAGACTGGTGAGGAGCTACCCTGCCCACTAATAAGACCATGAAACCTTGTGTGACTAAATAATGGAAAAGGTAGCCCCTGATATGACTGCGCTAATGCACAGGCTGATCTGGAGCACTGGAAGCATATTATATAAGACCCATTTTTGAATACGGCAGCTCATTTGATGCATACTGAGGTCTCACCAACTTATGATTGGGTGTATAGAAATTATATGATTGAATTTTACCCAATGACATGTCATTACATTAATTTTGTTTGTTTTTTAATCAGTTATATCCAGTGGACTGAGGCTTAACATCTAGGTGGTGCTTTACAGTGCAAAAGCTAAAATCAAGCAAAATGCATGTGAGCCGCTCTCTGTGAAACTGGGATAAATTCATCTGTTATGATTTTTTTGTGTAAAGAAAGTCTATTCTAAACGAAATCCAGTCTAGGCATTAAGTATGGTACAAACATGCATAAAGCCCACTTTTAAAAGAGCATGGCTCATGTAACATCAGACTCAAAATTTTGTGCACAACTAAAACTTGCAAAAGGCCAGGAAAAAAACCTGCCATGGTCCTATCTTATGCCTGTTATGTGGAAAAAATAATAATAAAATGTTCATAACACTGTTATTATTTTCTAATTTAAAACACATCCAGCATCAAGGGGCTGCAATATCTGATTTAAACACCCTGTTTTATATTAAAGAATTAGCTTATAGACACTAAATATACTATTCAAATGTTATCTAAAAATATATATATAAAGATAAATAATTTATATTGCTGTACTTCCACTCTGTTAGGCACAATAAATAAATTGTAAAATAAACATACATTATAATTATAAGCATGCAAACAGAAAGCAATCAACTATGCATGTCAACAGCTGCTAGTAATAAATTTCCTTCTACATTATGTGTCACAGTGGTCATAACCTATCTATCGGTGTGTATTAATTCATATTATAAACAAGGGACAAAATTGTCACAAAACCAGGTTTTCATTGTGAAAAAAAAGCTGATAATGGGAGACAACTCAAACTGAACTTTTGTAATGATCAAACAAAATTAACCCTCTTTGTAAGTTTGTTTTAAAATAAATCTATTTTTAGTCGTGGCGACGTTGACATTGGAGATATTGACGTGATTCTTTCGTGCGACACACCGTCCCATGATGGTGAACAAATGTGCCAAATGATTTTAAAATCTCATAATGAATGACTAAGTTATAGCCCAGACAAGCTTATTTATGGCTATTTTTTACCTTTGAACTCAAAGTGTGACCTTGACCTTGGAGATATTGACGTATTTTTTTCGCGCGACACACCGTCTAATGATGGTTAACAAATGTCCAAATGATTTTGAAATCTCACAATGAACGACAAAGTTATGGCCCGGACAAGCTTGTTCCGCCAGCCCGCCAGCCAGCCAGCCCGCCAGCCAGCCCGCCCGCATTCGCCAATCTAATAACCAGTTTTTTCCTTCGGAAAACCTGGTTAAATATATGAGCTGCTCACTGGAAAAACAGGACTCAACTCATGTTTGTTTGTTGTCTCATTGCAGTGCAGTCTGCTCAGGCTAATAAGGGACACGCTTTTTATAGTATTTTTCATTTGACCTAAGTTTCTTTTAAACAACAAGGGCTGTTTGTAAAACATGCATGCCCCCCATATGGGCTCTAAGTTGTAGTGACAGCCATTTTGTAAATATGTTTTTTGTCACTGTGACCTTGACCTTTGACCTAGTGACCTGAAAATCAATAGGGGTCATCTGCGAGTCATGATCAATGTACCTATGAAGTTTCATGATCCTAGCCATAAGCTTTCCTGAGTTATCATCAGGAAACCATTTTACTATTTCGGGTCACTGTGACCTTGACCTTTGACCTAGTGACCTGAAAATCAATAGGGGTCATCTGCCAGTCATGATCAATGTACCTATCAAGTTTCATGATCCTAGGCATAAGCGTTCTTGAGTTATCATCCTGAAACTATTTTACTATTTCGGTCACCGTGACCTTGACCTTTGACCTAGTGACCTGAAAATCAATAGGGGTCATCTGCTAGTCATGATCAATCTACCTATCAAGTTTCATGATCCTAGGCATAAGGGTTCTTGAATTATCATCCGGAAACCATTTTACTATTTCGGGTCACCGTGACCTTGACCTTTGACGTAGTGACCTGAAAATCAATAGGGGTCATCTGCTAGTCATGATCAATCTACCTATGAAGTTTCATGATCCTAGACATAAGCGTTCTTGAATTATCATCCGGAAACCATTTTACTATTTCGGGTCACAGTGACCTTGACCTTTGACCTAGTGACCTCAAAATCAATAGGGGTCATCTGTGAGTCATGATCAATGTACCTATGAAGTTTCATGATCCTAGGCCTAAGCGTTCTTGAGTTATCGTCTGACAACCACCTGGTGAACGGACCGACCGACAGACCGACCGACCGACATGAGCAAAGCAATATACCCCCTTTTCTTCGAAGGGGGGCATAAAAATCCATTCTAACGGTAGCTGGAAAGTGTACTCCATTATAGGCCTGTCACAGTGTGTGGACTGCATAAGCTACCTTTGGACGCCACTTTACGCATAAGCAGTAAGCCCAGTTTTCTCAGAATACAGCTCAAATATATGCTAGTTCACGGGTGATGTAGACATTTGCATCTATACAT
Organism: Dreissena polymorpha; assembly: GCF_020536995.1. Taxonomy (NCBI): domain Eukaryota; kingdom Metazoa; phylum Mollusca; class Bivalvia; order Myida; family Dreissenidae; genus Dreissena; species Dreissena polymorpha. The sequence continues at coordinate 78,281,864 of NC_068358.1, forward strand.
AGGTGCATGTGTACTTGTCGACAGCTTCATCAGGGTCCTCGTCCTCTTTGCCCTCAGATTTAAGGACAATGTGGTGAACGTCTTTCACTAGCTGATCCCAGAAATCATTGTACTGGTGCCTACATTGCACACAATCATCACACCACAAACAGTGATCAAACACAGGAAGAACCAATTGTATTGCATAATATATAAAAAAAATGGCATCATGTCATACATAATGAATGACTTCAACTTTGGTTTTTAAACAACAGTTTAGACAAAACACATTTTATTAAAAAACAAGAGGGTCAAGAGGCCCTAGTTCGCTCATCTGAGAGGAGTCAGTTCATTCAATCTTTACCAAACGTCAAACTTGACCTAGATATTGTCCAGACAAACAATGGAGTGTTTTTGTTTTTGTAAGATTTGACCTGGTGACCTATATTTTGAGTTGAACCCCCTTACTAAAAACATCAAACTTTGCTTACAAAAATAAATATAATGACCATGATTCATTAAACCTGAAACAAAATTGTGACCTCTAGAGTGTTTACAAGGAATTTATATAATACAATGAAAATTTGGACAATCTAACGGCAATAATTATGGCATTTATTATGTGATTTTGCTCATTATCAAACTTGACTGAGATCTCTCAGCAACTTTGATAATGAATGCTTGAGAAATGTGAATGCTAGAGTGTTTACAAACCAAATGTGGACCAATCTAAAACCTCACCTGAGCAATCAGGTGAGCTTAAAAGTGTGTTTCACCGATCTGAGCCATTTTCCAACTTGTCACAGAAATCAATAAAACCAATGTATTGACTAAGTTTCACGAAGATTAGGCAAATAATGTGACTCTACAGTGTTCGATCACAAGGCTTCTCTCTAGTCACATAAGGAAAACTGCCCCCCCCCCCGACAGCCATATTTTTTTACCGATCGGGACCATTTGCAAACTCATCTGAGATATATATAAAACCAATCTTTTCACCAAGTTTCATGATGATTAGGCAAAAAATGTGACTTCTAGAGTGTTCACAAGCTTTTTTTACTATGTATAAATATAAGAAAACTCCCCCGCCCCCCCGGCAGCCATGTTATTCAACTGACCGGAACCATTTTCGAACTCAACTCTCATATCAAAGAAACAAATGTTCTGACCAAATTTCATGAAAATTGGGCAAAAAATGTGACTTCTAGAGTGTTCACATGATTTCACTATATACATATAGAGAAAAATGCCCCGCCCACTGGCAGCCATGTTTTTTCACCTATCTGGACCATTTTCGAACTCGTCCAAGATATCAATAAAACCAATGTTTTGACAAACTTTCATGATGATTGGGCAAAAATTGTGACTTCTAGAGTGTTTACAAGGTTTCTCTATAGCATAATTAGGAAAACTGCCCCGCCCACTGGCGGCCATGTTTTTCAACGGACCGGAACCACTTATGAACTTAACCAACATATCATTTAGACGAACATTTTGACAAAGTTACATGAAGATTGGACATGAAATGTGACTTCAACAGTGTTTACAAGTTTTTTCTTTTTTTTGACCTGGTGACCTAGTTTTTGACCCAGCACGACCCAGTTTCGAACTCGACCGAGATTTCATTGGGATGAAGCTTCTGACCAAGTTTCATGAAGATTGGACAATAATTGTGGCCTCTAGAGTGTTTACAAACAAATGTGGACGGACGGACAGACGACAGACAAAGACTGGTCACAAAAGCTCACAAAAAATCAGGTGAGCTAAAAAAATAGATACACAAATAAAAAATTACAGTTTAAGTTTACTACAAAAATAAAATAGTCGAGAAGCAGTCATGGCGATTCTTAGTAAATTCAAATTTTATCTTAGAAGTTTAAACTGAAGTTTTCTTGCAACGTTTAAAACACATTTGTTAAACTCTCTAACAAAAAACATCAAGACACTTACAGTCTGACAACATTTTCTCTATCTGCCATAACTTCGTCATACTGAAAATAGAAAGCAAAAATGTTGCATTTTCTCAAACTGTTTGGTTAATATCAGTATTCAAAACTGTAGAAAACAAGAGGGCAAGAGGCCCACTAATGCTCACCTGAGACTTCAGGGCACTTAACTGCTTTCAGCAACTTTTGAGATGTTTCTGATACCGTTTTCAAACTTGGCCAAAATATCAACTAGAGGTTTTACTATAGCCATATAAGAAAAAATGCCCAGTCCCCTCGCAGCCATGTTTTTCAATGGACAGAATAATTTTCAAACTCAAACAGATATCATTAGAATAAATCTTCAGACAAAGTTTAACCAAGATTGGACTAAAAATGTGAATAAGAGTGTTAACAAGCTTTTTCTATAGCCATATCAGGAAAATGCCTCGCCCCTGTCCAATTTTCAAACTCAGCCAAGCTATCATTACCAAGTTTCATAAAGATTCTACAATTAAAGTGACTTCTATAAAGTTAACATTCACTACAACAATATGAGAGTATCTGGGGTACATTAAAGTAGTACCCGAGCCGACAATGACCAATCGAGCGTTACTAAGATTGTATCAAATAGAAATCCAATTGGCACTGGGATATCCCCAATGAACATGCGTAAATATAATTTTCTGTAAATCAGTCAAAAGCAAAAGTACTGACAAAAATCAACATTTGCTTGTATGATCAAAATTATTTATATTTGGGGATGTCTAAAACTCTCTTTATGTTTGTTTAGTTCTCATCTGTTTGTTTGCAATTTTTATATAACTGAATATTGTTTTTTCAATGTTTTAAGCAAGTCTCGTTTCTGACATCATCTATTAAAGGATTTAACTGCGTAATTAAGATACTTCAATATGTAAACTGACCTACAAAATCATTGTTATGACAGATGAGACATGCTCATCAACTTTTGGTTGTTATTTTACACAGGGTGTTGGATGTTTGGGGCTTGGTTGGACAATAAAGATACAATATGTAAACTGACCTACAAAATCATTGTTATGACAGATGAGACATGCTCATCAACTTTTGGTTGTTATTTTACACAGGGTGTTGGATGTTTGGGGCTTGGTTGGACAATAAAGATACATATTAATGTGCTGGGTGTCATGCAGACTGCATTTATCTAGTTAATTTTCCCAATAATTAACCCATAACTATCTAGCCTAGCAACATAGTGATGAACAAGACAACAGGACTTGTGTTCATTAATTTTGAATAATGGCCAGAATTCACTGAAAAAAATACGCTGATCAGAAAATTTCCACCCCATAAACTCTGACTTTGCAGGGTGGAACCATTAAATGGCCTGCAGATACCATTGCTTATACTTCTTAAGTGTCTTGATGTGACTTGGAGAGTCATAAGGTTGCTAGACGTGTATAAAGGTGTCTAATAATAAGATAATCTATAATCATAATTTATGATTGAACTGAAATAATTTTATTATTATTATTACGCATCCCATATAAAAGCTTTATTGTGGTGTCTTGCCTTTTGGGATATTTCCATCCACCACCAGATACAACACATTCATCAAAGCGGGATAATAACAAAACTGTTTGTTACAAAAACTCTCAATGCACAAACAAACAATCCTGATATGGAGACTTAATGAAAGATTAATCTAAAACTAAGACGAAACGACTCATTTGGTAAATCGTTCTAACAAATGTCATAACCGAGTTCTAAATTCTAATTAACTTATTAATCTGGGTGTAAAATGTTGTCATGCTTACGACAATCGTAAGGCCAATAGAAAAGTCACCATAAAAACTTCTAATACATACTTTTATTCTTTCTACTTGTGCTTCAAAAGCCTTCTTAAGGTTAGGATTTTTAGCAGTATCTGCTTCAAAACGAAGTGCTGTCTGTAAACTCATTTTTTGTTGTTGTTGAGCCGCACAGCATAGACACAGTGAAATATAACGCAAAATATAGTTCGACAAGTTGTTCGTTACTACTTGTCTATATAATAAATCAGTTGAAAAAAATATATTGCCTTATTGTTATGCAGGTCATATATATCAACGATTTTTTCATTTCCCTATATCATAACCGAAGAATTTAAAAAAATATTTATTTCTTTTGGAATTAAAAATAGTTCTATGGATGCTACGGATACACTGCAGTAAAATATTTGTGGCAATTTTACATTCACCACCGACTGGGACATAGTATATCTTTAATCAGACCCACGCTTCTATTTTCAGCTTATATTTATTTTAAGAAATAAAACCCAAACAGTTTTGACGATTGATTTGGGTTGCATACTCATATATTTTCAACTCAAAATAACAAATATCCTCCTATAACGCGAGAGAGCCATGAAAACTGATACTGGAAATTACCCGTTACGAGAATTTGGTACAATAAAAATGATACACATACGTTTGTAGGAATATCCTATGTTGAGATTCATATTAATTTGTTACTATAATTAGAGCTTTGCCATGAATATGACTTATAACCTCGCTTCGGTTCGTCAACTTTCTTTAAGGGTAAATAAATCGGGCATTGGTGGATCACTTGGGTTGAAACAATTGTATATTTCGCATTAACTATTCGTGGTGTTTAAATAGTTCAAGTTTTAGTTTGAGAAATGTGGAAATAGTTTTCGCCTCAAACTTATTTAAGACGAACCGACAGACAAGCAGACCAACCGACAGAGTGACTAATGTATATCCATTTAACATAACCCTACACGAGTAGATCCATTATGATCATTATTTATATCGACATATTTCTCTTTTTTAGTAAATCAATATAGACCTTCCAATCAATAAATGCCTTTGGCGTCATTATACACTCACAGTACATGGTATGAAATTCTATGAAATGTAAAACAATGCTATACAAAATCGTACAATTATAATATTTCGTGACAATGTAGGTACCTGCTTTCAGTTGGCGCAGATTTCAATTATTAAACTTGTTTTTAATAATATACAATCTGAAGCATTCAAACTTAATAAAGGAAGAGGTATATTCGAATAAATGTAATTATTTCTCACATGCTCTATATTGTTTTCTATATACTAGAAATACAGCCATTACTAATAGTGTTGGCTTAAACGTTTTAATATAGCTCTTTGAACGTTTATATATGCTAATATCCGTTTGAATTACCTTATTTTGATGACGAACGACGCAATTTAGGCATCTTTCCGGCTTTATCAAGACATTTGCGTTAATTTTATTTTCTTTGTTTATTTGAAAGATTTTGATAAAAAGGATATGACTATCATTGTCATTTCATACCGTGATTTATAAAACTGGTCCATGAAATGTTTAAGTAAGCTCGCGGAATACTCGCCACCTTGCAAAATTCATGAATTCTTAAATGTTTCTATGGTATGAACTTGACTCCTGTCTGATAAATATATGCAAGAACAAGAGCTAAAATTTTGAGATTGTCTATCTGTTATACAATGAAAATGTATGCAAAACAACCATAAGCATGACATAAAAAATATACTTAAAGACGTCATTGTATTTACTTAACAACATGTATATATACATTTACCGTGGCTAAAGCTCTGTCCCATGGCGACTCGATGTATGATGGTTGTGTTCCGGCCATTGCATAAACGCGAGCGATTATTTTGACATTTATTTCAGATAAATTAAGCTTTTTGAAGTTAAATTAATATACGATCTCGTAATTTTATTTTGACGATTTAAAATCTGCTTACAACAAGTGAATAATCCATTTAGAATCAGGTGGAAACGCGATTTTATTATGTATGAAATCAACTTGTTTGGCTTAAAGTCCGTCTGTTTGACATCTAGTTTGGCGCGCAAATGTTTAACATGCAATAAACTTGAAAGATCGAAGCTAATATAAATTATGCGGCTAGCGCAAACTGATACTAAAATCTACAACTTGAAGAGGACTGTTTGCGGATGTACTTAACATGCAGGCGTGCGTAGACAGGAACGACGAGATGTGTTTATGTACGTACTTCAAACATACCTTGACTTGAGCATGAGCATATTTACACATTAACTTTTTGAAACCTGATGAATGTGCTGGCAAGACCAACTAGACTTCAAATGCGTGTAAATTAATAACTAAACGAGTGTAGTTTGTGTGTTTGTCATTAAAAGCGACATGATTTGTCTTATTTACTCTCAACCAAATTTTATACATGCCACTGTTACGAAACAAGACCGAAATAAAGGGTCATAAACACTACATTAAATATGCGCTAAGAAGGATTGTGCGATTCGAACCTCCCACGTGCAAGTGCAAAATAAAATCTTGCATGACGTCATACTGATGTCATAAATAAACATAACTAGTGTTTTACAAACCCTGATATTGTTTACCAACATGGATGTCCTTGTCGAAGACGAAAGCAATGAACCATTTACAGAAGGTTTAAAACTTTTAGTGATTTATAATGAAGGATTCGAATATAGTAGAACGTGGATTTGTTATCTGATTTCGTCGATGTAACTTTTACTTTATCGTGTAAACTGATCATTTTATGTTATATGATATGCAAACTTAATTTAAAAAACGCAGCCATAGCTAACAGTTATCAAAATTTTAAATCCGGTGATCATGGCTTATTTTACTTTCAGATGAGGATGACAATATCGCGAAGATAAAGACGTTAAGGAAGCAGTACTACAGTAGTCTACTACCGTCTTCATGAGGCGAGACAACAGTTGGAGCATTCGCAAAAGGTATTTAAAGTAGGCCTACAGTGTTACTTTTCTTGTTTACCGTATATATTACAAAGGTGAGGTTAAATGCTAAACTACATATCTAGTACTATTGAATGAAGTGACATATACTTAAATGTCTAGAAATATAAAAAACCAAGTCTTTTGAGGTCCATATTATTATTTAAGTATTGGAGTCAATAACTTGAATTCGGTAATTTATTTATGAAGCTCTGTTGCAACAGTGCCAGTGGGGAAGATTGCGGCGACGTTGTACACCCCAAGAAATGGAATACGCACGAGTTGTGTTACCAATTATTTTAATAAAGATCAATGTTTTGATTAACACAAATAAGCAGCATTGGCACTCACTAGCACAATAACCGGTTTATTGTTTGCCGATAGTGCGTCGCCGGCAGACCTATGACGTGTTTTCTGCATCCGAGTGTGACGCCGTGCAAGTTGTACGAGCACCTGAAGAGTCGAGGTGCCGCTGACGCTGTCATCGTGGACTGGCTCAGGCGCTTAAAAGACATAAGGGATCCGAAGTGAAAGAAATAAGATCGTTCTCGATTTTGGTCAATTAATTGTAATATTCATTTTTGACATTTGTGTGTTATCTCGATACAGTTAATTGTGTATGATATTAAAATGTGCATTTACCCTTTGGACTTGATGTGCTTGGTAGTTCCGTGTATATACCGCCTTTTCGTTTAAGCATTCGACAAAACGATACATGAAAAACAAGCATATACATGTATAAGCTCACTTTGCCATTTTCTAACAACCGAAACAAAAACAAAATACGACAACAAAATTGACTTCTTCACACCGTTTTAAGTTTTACTAATTACAAACAAAACACGAAACGTTTTCCAAGTCCATATTTCGTTTCAATCTTTATATAACGAAAATCAATGTTTGAATCTTGAAAACGGAATGTTTGGTAACGATTACCGTTCTAGGATTTATAAAAAGGTAAACAAGAAATAAGACCTTGGCGCTGCACTGCAATATCCACACAAAGTTGTCGTTCCATGCTGTAACCGTCCTGCGCTGCTGTCTTGAAGAGGTGTACAACTCGTTATAGTGTCTTTTTGCGTAAATTTCTATCTAGTATATAATAATAAATTAATAATTTTCATAAGCATGATTTCTTACGTTCATTTCTCGGAGAGAAAAAGGGAAAAAGACGTAGATACTTTCAAGTGGAAAGTTTTTCCCGGTGTTCTATTTTTCGCTATTGAAATGATCACAATCTTGACATCTAAATGTTTTACATCGTACCGGAATTCCATGTCAATCAAGCGAATAGATTGGACTATAATTAGCCTCTTATGATACAAAAAACAAACTCGTTTAAGTCCTATTATCTTTACATTTTAAGAAACGTAATGCCATTCCTCTGAGTCACGTTTTCCTTTTATTATTACCCATTAGACCCGCACGACGTTGAAAGAAGAATACTCGGCGGCGGCTACCATCATGTCCTCAATGTTTTACTTCTAACGTCGCCTTACATAAAAGAACATTACCATAAACTGGTCTATAAGTACTGCCAATAATGAAACAAACAACATGGCAAAATGAGAATTAATAAAAAAAATGTTGTCATTTTATAGAATGGTTAAGTGAAAACTGTCTAATAAATAATTTAAAGGTAGTTCAATTTAGAACAAGGACACGTTCGGCCTAAAGCAACGTAAATACTCAAATTCAACGAATATTTCGTAAAATATTGCGTAAAATAAAGGTAACCTACGACAAATGAGTGTTCCGTATAACAATAGCCAAAATTTCAACGCTAGATGTGGTATGGTAACATAGATTTAACGAGATTTTCCCGCAAAGATATCCGAACATTTACGAGCAAACGCGACATTGGCTTCGGGCAGCGTTGGAAGCACGACTTATCAGGTAGCTCTCATGAGCCGCCCAAAGCCAATCTCGCGTTCGCTCGTTTGGATATCGTCGCGTAAAATTCACATGGAATATATTGTCACACAAAAAATAAAAACGATAATTCTGTATCTCATTAAATCTATGTTACCAGACCACATCTAGAGTTGAAAGTTTGACTATTGCTATCAGGAACACATTTTTTATGGGTTAATTTTTTTTTACAATATATTTTAAGAAGTGTTCGTTGTTTTTAAGTATGTATAAGGCTTTGACAAATGTCCAGTGGCCAAGTGAATTAAGCTCTGAAGTTTTAACCTAACACCTTATTGCTTAGTTTATTTTTATTTGCGCTTGGAGGAAATAACAATCAAAGCGCACACGGTGCTAGAAGTCTATTGACAAGATACAGAAAAGTTTTTGCTAAAGTAAATGTTAAAGGAACAATATGAAGCTTATAGACCAAACAGGACTTCCAGGCAAGTTTAAGGCATGGCTTTACCAACATGGGTTACTACCTAGGCTTATGTGGCCCCTTATGCTGTACGAGATAGCTACAACCACTGTAGAAGGATTCGAGAGAGTGATCAACCGGCATCTCCGGAGATGGCTTGGTGTCCCTCCTAGTTTCACTAGCATTGGACTGTATGGCAGAACCAACCAACTTCAACTCACAATGACCTCACTAGTTGAAGAGTTCAAGGGTGCCAAAGGAAGACTGGTGGTAACCCTCAAAGAATCATCAGATGACATGATATGGAAGGCAGGCATCGAGACACGCACAGGGCGAAAGTGGTCAGCAAGCCAGGCAGTCGCCCAGGCAGAAAGCAGGCTACGACACAAATACATCGTAGGCACCACAGCTATAGGAAGACATGGCCTGGGCAGTACAAAACCACAACGCTGGAGCACTGCCGGTAAGAAAGAAAGAAGCCAAATGGTCCAGCAGGAGATCAGGCTTTCAGAAGAGGAAGACAGGCGCGCCAGAGCAGTCGGGATGGGAGGACAGTGCGCATGGACACAATGGCAGACCACAGAAAGGCACCTGACATGGGTAGACATTTGGCACTACGAACCACTACGACTCAAATTCCTACTGAGATCCGTAAATAATCTGCTGCCATCTCCAGGCAATCTACACAGATGGGGGTTAGTGGAAGACCCAAAGTGTCAGCTGTGCGACAAACCACGAACCATGCAGCACACCCTCTCATCTTGCCAGACAGCGCTAACACAAGGCCGCTACAGATGGAGGCACGACACGGTCCTCAAGGAGCTAGCAGACATACTAGAGCGGGAGAGAAGGAAGACAAGACCTACCAACAAGAAGGCAGTACCAACAATCAAATTCGTCAAGGAAGGACAAACTGCCAAGAAGGCAATAACCGCAGCAACATCTATCCTTGATGAATCAGAGCGTTGGGAGATGAAGGTCGACCTAGGAAAACAGCTGGTATTCCCAGTCCATACCACACAGAAACCAGACATAGTTATATGGTCTCCCAAGGACAAGAAACTGGTGATGATAGAACTCACTGTACCCTGGGAGACTAGGTGTGATGAGGCCTACGAGCGGAAAATGGGAAAGTACACTGAGCTACAAGAACAGTGTAAAAGTCGTGGTTGGAGTGCCTGGCTGTTCCCCGTTGAAATGGGATGCAGAGGATTCCCAGCCCAATAAGTATGGAGAATGCTCAGCAACATTGGGATCAAGGGAGGTGACAGGAAGAGGGCTGTAGGCAGACTTGGACAAGCTGCAGAAAGAGCATCCAACCGGCTGTGGATGATGAGAGAGGAGAAGAGCTGGACGCTAAACCACTGACCCGTAGTGTTTGGCCAACACTACGGATCCACTGCCCGGAGAGTGTCCTGGGATTAAAGGATAGAAACACTTGATGATAGGCAGTTCCCAGCTGATGAGTCAGTGGTTTGTGCAGTAGTATCTGTATTCTTCACATCATATATCTGGGCAACCAGTGACTTCCAGGAAAGACTGGATGACGACTGAGAATAGAACATTGACACTGGAGAGACAGATGACACCAGGAACAGACTGGACCCGGGGCTTGACGGGGTAGCATCCCAGATTGCAGTCTTTGTGAGAAGACACCCACTATTAAGCTACTGACTCCGATACAGAAGAAAAACCCCAGAGTCTCCCGAGAGGGGGGAGGATGAGAGACTCGATCCGACGGATTCAACAACAACGACACGGCTAGTCCAATCGACATTGACCGGAACAAAGGCAGAGGTGAAGTGTAGATGTGGAAAGGTGTGCAAGAACCTTAGAGGCTTGCGTATTCATCAAGGGATAACGGCATGCGGGAGCACGGCAAGGCAGCGGAAACGCTCAGATTTTACATCTGGTGAGACGTTGGAGGATCCTAGTCAGGACTCAACGCACAGTACTGGGGACCTCTACGCAGCTGAGAAGCCACGCACCAACTCAGCAGATCCTGATATTGTCTCGCAAGTCAGCGACATCTTCGAAGAAGATGACCCTCTTCTAGAGCTTTTAGAAACTCCTGAAGACCTGAGGCCAAACACAGACGCACAGCACAACACCCGAAATAAAGCTTCCAATACTAATGCCACAGCTCAGAAGGTGAGAATTACATGGCCCAAGACAAGTGACAGGAACCTGTGGAAACAGTTCGATGAAGACCTCAACACCATCCTAGAAACAACACTCCAAGAGCCAGTAGAGAAGAAACTGAAGTCTCTTACCAACCTTGTCCACTCTATCGGCAAAGAACGATTTGGTGAGGTGAAACGGAAACTCACCAGAACCCCTGCACAGCCAAATAGAAGACAACGACAGATCGCAGAGATAAGGAAATAGCTGAAGTCACTGAGGAAATCCTACCAAAAAGCAAATATAGAGGAAAGACCCGGACTTCAGCAGCTTAGAGATGAACTCAGACAGAAACTGACCGATCTTCGTAAGGCAGAACAACTCCGAGACAAGCGGAAGAAGCGAGCCAAGAGGCGAGCTGCGTTCATAGCCAATCCATACAAGTTTTCCAAAGGACTCCTAGACAAATAGAAATCTGGGAAGCTTGAAAGCAGTATGGAGGAGATACAACAGCATCTAAAGGACACGCACTCCGATCCAGCGAGAGATAATCCATTAGGAAGCTGTCCAAGAATTGAACCAGTACCAGAACCCACAACTGCACTAAACATAAAAGAACCCACAATGAAGGAAGTATCTGATGTAGTGAAGAAAGCAAGAAGCGACTCCACACCAGGACCAAACGGTATACCCTATAAGGTATACAAGAAGTGCCCGATGCTACTACGAAGACTATGGACCCTACTTGAGGTGAAATGGAGGAAAGGAAAAGTCCCAGATTGTTGGCAACAGGCAGAGGGAATATTTACTCCAAAGGAAAAGGGCTCCAAACATGTGACCGAATTCCGAACCATTTCACTGTTGAATGTGGAGGGGAAAATATTCTTCGCTGTCCTGGCAAGACGAATGACCACGTTCCTGACAACCAATCAGTTCATTGACACATCAGTACAGAAAGGGGGGTCCGGGCTTCTCTGGCTGCATTGAACACTTCAGTGCCATCAGTCAGATCATCCGTGAAGCAAAGGTGAACGACAATGACCTCACAGTCGTCTGGTTAGACCTTGCCAACGCCTATGGCTCCATACCACACAAGCTTATTGAAGAAGCAATGAAGCACTATCATATCCCAGAGCATACACAGGGGATTATAAATGGCTACTTTGATGGCATACAGCTTCGATTCTCAATCGGTGACCAGACAACGCCATGGCAGAGGTTAGAGAAGGGGATAGTAACTGGCTGCACCATCTCAGTGGTACTATTCGTGATGGGCATGAACTTGATCATCAATGCCGCGAAGAGGGAAACCAGAGGACCAAAAAACAGTGTCAGGTTTACACCTCCCATCCAGCAGGGGGTTCATGGATGACCTGACCATTACTACCACCACACATGTACAGGCCGCTAGGTACTAACAGCCCTAGAGGACATGGTCACATGGGCACGAATGAAGTTCAAACCCAAGAAGTCAAGGAGCCTGATCATCAAGAAAGGAAAGGTCACCAAAAGATTCACTCTACAGGTGCAAGGGGAAGACATTCCATCCATTATTGACAGTCCAGTCAAGTGCCTCGGCAAGTGGTACGACGCCAGCCTGAAGGACACTAACAACATCACTAGAGTCAATAACCAGCTCCTAGATGGCCTGAAGCTTATAGACCAGACAGGACTTCCAGGCAAGTTTAAGGCATGGCTCTACCAACATGGGTTACTACCTAGGCTTATGTGTCCCCTTATGCTGTACGAGATAGCTACAACCATTGTAGAAGGATTCGAGAGAGTGATCAACCGGCTTCTCTGGAGATGTCTTGGTGTCCCTCCTAGTTTCACCAGCATTGGACTGTATGGCAGAACCAACCAACGGTATATACACGGACCTTAGTAGAATGTTGATTTTAGGTTTACTGCCCTGACTCAGATGTCTTGAAAATATTAAAATTCGACCCTGTACACACAACCAACACGCCCACGATCAATCGTTATTTATCGTAGCACAAGACGTTAGGCACAACCAACACGCCCACGATCAATCGTTATCTATCTATGTAGCAGCAATTTTGATGGACCTGTCCAAAGCATTTGACTGCCTCCCTCATGATTTGCTGTTACTAAAGCTTGAAGCCTATGGTGTCACAGGAAGTGCCCTTGAACTTATTGACAGCTATCTTTCAAACAGAAAACAATGTGTAAAGTTAAATGATATTAAAAGCTCATTTCAAAACGTTTATAAGGGCGTTCCACAGGGATCTATTCTGGGGCCCGTCCTTTTTAATATCTTTATTAATGACATTTTTCACTTTGTTCAAAATAGCAATCTCTACAATTACGCAGATGACAATACCCTCTCTTTCTCTGACAAAAATTTGGATACAGTTAAACAAACATTAGAAAATGATAGCATGACATTAATTCAATGGTTCTCGGATAACAAAATGGAAGCAAATCCTGATAAATTTCAAGCAATATCACTTGGTAAGAAAACACACGATTCTAATATTTCTTTTACTTTGGATGGCTCTGAAATTAAATGTGACGACGAAGTCAAACTTTTGGGTGTCACCATAGACTTCAGGCTTAACTTTGATACTCATATTTCCAATATTTGTAGAAAAGCATCAAGACAATTAAATGTGTTAAAAAGACTAGGGAACAAACTATGTAAATTAGGGAAGATAAACATATATTACTCATTTATTATGTCAAATTTTAATTATTGTCCGTTAACATGGCATTTCTGTGGCAAAGTCAACACTAAAAAAATTGAAAAAATACAAGAGCGTGCACTTCGTTTTATCTACTCGGATTATACCTCTACCTATTGTGAACTATTATCCAAATCTAAATTACCATCGTTGAATGTACGTCGCTTAAGATCTATAGCTTTAGAATCTTTCAAAATAATACATAGAGACACACCTTCATACTTACATGACCTGTTAACTGTTAAACAGACTTCATATTATTTCAGGTACTCCAATACTGCTGTTATACCTAAGGTAAGGACCACAAGATACGGCATCAGCTCTTTCCGCTTCAGCGCGGCCAGGCTTTGGGATTCTCTACCGCAAAACTTCAGAGACCAATCGACCTACAATTGCTTCCGAAGTCTGGTCAGCGCATGGAGTGGAGAGAGTTGCGCTTGTTCTTGCTGTTCCGCAGCTTCATAGCCTTATTTATTTACTAAATTTAGTTGTAGTTTTGTTTGCATTTAGTTTTATTTGTACTGCTTTTATTTATTTTTGCTTGCATTTCCCTTGTTTTCTTCTGTTTGCTTTGTTTGTATGTGTAGTAATCATCCCTTTCCAGTCTCTATAACCCTAAGAGCGTGAGTACTTTTGTTTTTGCCTAATTTGTGTGCATGTATTTGCTGCTTTTTATGTCTTAACTATGAAATATATTCTAATTTGTGTTATGCACTTGTGAGGAAGTTGCTGATCAGTTCTTTCCAAATCTGATTTGGGGGATATATGTTTTTTAGAATTGTCTTATTTGTCGCACTTTTGTGCTTATTTTCCTATTCAGTTTCTTATTTATTTTGTTTTATTGCAGTTTTTAGACCTAGGTCAAGATCAGCAACTTCAACACAAATTTTAATTTAATGTATTATTTCTGCCAATTGTATTTGTGATGTTTGTAGTCTGCCAGTTATTTAAATTTTGCCTCTGCATGAATATATTTGTTTTAAATACCTCATGTCTTAAAAGTCTATAGGATTGATTATGTATCATTTAATGCTGATGTTTGTTTAAAATATGCATGTTATTTATTGCTATTATTGTAAACGTCGGTTACTAGCTATTCATAGCTAATGTTTCTTTGTTACACATGTACCGACTTAAAATAAAATTTGATTTGATTTGATTTGATTTGATCGTAGCACAAGACGTTACGCACAACCAACACGCCCACGATCAACCGTTATCTATCGTAGCACAAGACGTTACGCACAACCAACACGCCCACGATAAATCGTTATCTATCGTAGCACAAGACGTTACGCACAACCAACACGCCCACGATCAATCGTTATCTATCGTAGCACAAGACGTGACGGGACATGTGTAACATGCGGTTTGACCTTACAACACTCTCACGAAAAACTTCATTGTTTGTCTATGATTAACCACCCTGTACAACCGTCAACCATCAATTTACGTGTAAACCTGGTAGTGGGGTATCATATAGTATCGCTCATTGGCCGGGTCATTGTCGACCTGAAATGGCTTGAAGTCGTCCGGGGGTGACTAGAAGCCAATTCATGTAACCCTGGGGTGAGTTCAAGCCGATTCTTGTCATCCGGTCGGCTTGAAGTCACCCCAGGGTGAAATGAATCGGCTTGAAGTCATCCTAGGGTGACAAGAATCGGCTTCTAGTCATCCCCGGGTGACTTGTGGGCCATTTCAGGTCGACAATGACCCAGTGAGCTATAGTATCATAATTACTTGGCGAAACTTTGTGAAACTGATGTTTATAGGCTACATAATCCAAACATTGACTTTGATTTCATACTTTCGTACTAAAACAACCGTAGAGAGTCCCGAGAAATAATCTGATGATTGTGGCAACGTGCTTACTAATTCAACACGCAGGTAAATATTTTTCAATCGAACTGATTTCTTTGGAAAAGGAAGAAATTCACGTGTCACCTGCCTAGCGTATACTTGACGCTTGCGAAATACGCCAAAATGTTTCATATGACTCACCTACGATCGAATACAATCTGGACATTTTTTTTTTATTTAACATGATTAACACGTCAACGATCAATAGTGGTCAAACGTAGATTAAGAGTGACACGGGCTCTACAGTTGATCACCTTTACTCGCGATTCCTATCCTACAGACCTATATGCTGCTTGCCTAGCAAAGATTTTCCTCCATGGAACCATCAGAACATGTCCCGTACGAGACTCGATCCTTCGATCTTTAACGGACACGGAGAATACTGAAACACTGCCGAAGTCAACAGCATCGTGTTCACGGCCAGTACACACTGGCTAGATCAAATGAGTAGTGTTTTGAGAAAACTGGGCATAATGCATGTGCGTTAAGTGTCGTCCCAGATTAGCCTGTGCAGTCCGCACAGGCTAATCAGGGACGACACTTTACGCTTTTAGGACATTTTTCTTAGCAAAAATCCAATTTATATGGAAAGTGACGTCCCTGATTTGCCTGTGCGGACTGCACAGGCTAATCTGGGACGACACTTTACGCACATGCATTACGCCCAGTTTTCTCAGAACACGACTCAATTAAAGATGAATGATAATGGAGCCTACGCTACTTGCCAAAGCAAAATTCAGGTCTAGAAATAAGTAAAACATAAGAACAAATGTTAAATGTCGGTCTGTTTTTTGCGAATGAATTAAGAGGTGTTTTTAACATCTTTTAAACGTCTATTCTTTGACAAATGTTTGATTACATTAAACCACATTTCATTTATACCTGTTAAAATATTTTTATACTAAACAGCGTTGTCTGATTTTTACAATAGTTTCCGTGCTCGCAACTCTACAAAATGTTATACAGATTTTCCGTTGTCAGTCCGCCCACCCCTTCCTATCGTGGGGAAATTGTTTCGAGTGTATTTATTATAAAAGTAGTGCTGAAAGATGAATGAAAATTAACAAACACGTCTATAATACGTCAAGCGAATTTTAGCTTCCGCATATAATTGGTTTAGCGAAAAAGACATTGTTTAACTTGAAAAATAAATCAACAAATTATATGTTTTTAACTTCCGTCTCTTGCAACTGAAAACTGATTGCTGTTTAATTGATGATCGAAACGTTACAATAATCATCTTGTAAACTCGTGTACCTCCGTATTTTTTGTATTGTTAGAAAATGGTGAAGTTATGGCCCCTTTTCCATAAGAAATGACCTTTTTATACATTGTGTAGATCGTAACTAAAAATAAGAGAGTTGGAAAATTTAATCAGCATGCGAACTGTGCAACTTTATTTGTTCAGATTGTATTCGATGGTTCTTTTAATCCAAAAATAACATATTTACACTTATATTGCACGCTAATCAAAATTATTACACACATATTAACCAAAAGTTTGGAATAATTGTACTGTCGATAAGTTCATATTAACATCTTAACTCTGTGATTTTTATCTTCTGTCATGAATTATGTGTACAATTATTCATGTTTATTGCTCTTGGCCAAACAAACCCGCTATTAAATTGTAAAGTCATGATTTTGACCGAAAAAGAAATCATTGTACGGGTGACTGAACTGCCTCACACGACTCCCCGGATCTACGCTGATCCACGGCCTGTCGACACGCAGTTTTACTCAACAGTGACGGATGCAGGGGCTTAGCCACTAGGTCAATTAAGCCGATGCAGTTTTCATTTACCTAATACAAAACCTCAACTTATCCATGAACGTTTCTGTAGCCTATGAGAGGTCACTTTAAAACCAATTCAGTGTATTTATATATCCAATTGATTTATATACATGTAATTATGTTTCCTTCCAAATAGCAACAAACATTATCTTTATATAATGTTATTACTGTTGTAGCGCAAAATTCCGCCACTGTCTTTAATCAGATAGCTAATCAAGAAGTCAACATTAAGTAAAATATGCTCTATCACGTTTCAAGATTGATTTTTTTACAACCACACCATTTAAACAATCTAGAATAATATGACCGTACGTATAAACAAATGTGTTTCGTCTGGAAATACATACACTAGTACATGTGTATCGAAGTTTCTTTTGAAAAATGATAACATACAAAACCCATGCAGTTTGAACCTTTTCAAAAAGGGTGGTGGGTTTAGTCAGTTTTATTTATGACGTTTAGTCCTTTAATACTTGTATTAATTTTTACTTAACAAAATCGTCGCAATTTTTCCAAAATATGTACAAATGTATAAATCATTTTGAAACTTGTTTTAAGTTAATATTTATGCCGATCGGTTATTTTTTTTTATATCGTTAAAATACCGTCCAAATATTCCAGATTACTTGAATCAGTATAATTCAATTCAAAAAATGATTTTCAAATCAACATTTGAGCCAAGTTGTCCCTCTCGTTCTACAATAGCATGGCTACGACACTGGGATGCGTCGAACTATTCGATTGTTTTTCAATTATTTTCTTGTAAAGATTTACGGGTCATGTAGTGGTCATGTAGATAAATGCGACTTTTAGTTTAAAGTGGCTGTCAGTTGGGTTATAACTATCAACGCCACTAAAAATACATAAGTGTGATGCGGTTTATTTTGCATGTGTTTAAACTTTATAGACATTAAACGCCTCTTTAAATGAATAACATATGCCTCGGTCATGGACCACTGTCTTGCTATAGATCAGAATGTTTTCAAAAGCCCGGGGCTATATTCTCATCATATATATATCATGAAATTTATCTGGACGAAATATCAGTTGTTTTGAAAAATGGCATCTTTACGTCTGCTGATTTTTGCGTGTGTAACTATTTTTCTGGACAGCTGCAATTCCTCTAAAAATGTGTTGTTTATAATATCGGATGACCTGCGACCTGAACTTGGCTGCTACTACGAAGCCGGAAGTCAGATCCACCCGGGTATTGACACCCCGAACATAAACAGCCTCGCCAGCAAGAGTCTTCTGCTGAAACGCGCGTACGTTCAACAAGCCGTATGCGGACCGAGTCGGACATCCCTTCTGACCGGACGTCGACCCTCGACAACGCGCGTGTACGACCTGGAAACATACTGGAGGGACGCGGCGGGGGACTTCACCACCTTACCTCAGTATTTCAAGGAGAACGGATACACGACGGTGGGCATGGGCAAAATATTCCATCCAGGAAGCGCTTCTGGGTTTGACGATCCAATCTCGTGGACAGAAGACTACTACGAAGCGGAAGTCAAATTCGAAAGCAAGAAGAAGAGCTGGGACAGCATTTCGGATAGAAAAATAAGTAATACTGGGAAGCTTCTTCAAGACCAAAATATCACCGAGCATGCGCTGAGTTTGTTGGAAGAGTACGCGAGTTCCAACACCAATTTCTTCATGGCCGTTGGATTCCACAAGCCACATTTACCGTTTGTTAGTCCAGAATGGGCATATGGCCCGTACCCAGAAGATGAAATTCTCGATGTTTCAAATCCGTTTGCTCCCTCGAACATGCCGGAAATCGCGTGGTTTAAGTACGGGGATGTGAGAGGTTACAGTGACATAGCTTTATATGGAGCGACCGGCGATATCAACACCACACTACCAGACGAAGCGACACGTGACCTTAGGCGCGCCTACTACAGCGCGGTGTCCTACATCGACGACCTTGTGGGACAGCTGGTAGACAAGACTGTTGAACTCGGTATTGACCAAGACACTGTCATAGTCTTCTTAGGAGACCACGGCTTCGCGTTGGGCGAGCACGGGCTATGGAGCAAAAACACGAACTTTGAAGTCGCCACGCATGCGCCCTTGTTGATTCATGTTCCCGGTCAGACAGACGCTGGCATTGTCTCCGAGAGCTTGGTGGAGTTTGTCGACGTTTTTCCGACGGTGGTTGAAGCGGCCGGACTCGCGACCGTTGAACGCTGCGAGGATGGAAGTTCGGAATCCACCCCTCTGTGTCACGAGGGGACCAGCCTCATGCCTCTGGTGAGTGCCCCGGATACCAAGCTTAAGCTGAGCGCCTTCTCCCAGTATCCTCGCCAAACGGATATCATGGGGTACTCTATTCGCACGGACCAGTTTCGGTACACAGAGTGGGTCCAGTTCGACTACACGACGAACACACCCGATTGGACCGTGAACTCGGGTACCGAGCTTTATGACCACGACATTGACCCGGAAGAGAACTACAACGTTCACGGGGACTCGAGCTATGCGGAGGCTGAAGAAATTCTCCAAACGATTCTTCATAACGGCTGGCGAGATTCCATTATTCTATAATTTGTGGCGCAGAGAATAAAGGGATTTACATTTGATGCATTTTGGTTTCATTTCGTGCATCATATATATTATGCATAATCTTTTGGCCAACTAGATGTAAGACGATAATTCTTCACACCTTTCCGATTGATTTCTTTAGATTTAATATCCACTACTTGTAGTACATAAAATTTACTATACATGTACGTATTTGAAGTGAGATAACTGAATTGTTGTACAATGTATTTTGCTTACAACTATGTTGTTTGTTTGTGTGTTTTTTTTACTGTAACGAGAATTTAATATGCGCCAATTGTATTCTTCGTATGTAGAAAAAAACACCAGCAATAATTAAGTAATAAATCAAAAAGCATTGTTAAGCCCTCATGTCTGTCACTTTGTACACCGATGTCTGTTGGTTTCCATACACTTGGATTCGTAGAGAGTAAAGTCGAGATATAGAAATAAGATTACTCGATAAACAAGCGTAATGAGTCTAACCAGTTCCAGTTATAATATGTGTTTGCATGATGTTTGCTAGTACAACAGAAAACATAATTTATAATGGCGTTGCATATTTTAACACCGCAAGTGAATGTGTGTTATTATGCAGCGTTAATACGAGATATCCTCGCTATATAACGGTTCTTCTGTTCGTGCACATCACTAATCGTGTTTCAATTTACTTTTCTTAATGTTCATATTTCTATTGTAATGGCATTTAGGACATATCGGCAAGAAAGTGATGTGCGTTTATTTCGTATTAACATTCGTTTGTTATCTCTTCTATAATGCTATGTTTACATCTGGCCACGATTACCACGATGTCCCCGATTCCAGAGCATCGTGGCGAATGTAACAGAGCGTGGAGTCGAATCGGGGTGATCGTGGGGGACCGTAACGGAACGTGGTTGAATCGGGGACATCGTGGGCACCGGGACAGATTTTAAATCAAACTTAAATTTACTACGATTGCCCCGATTCATTTTCTAATCGTGACAGAGCGTGGCCTTCGTAACAAAACGGCTTTGTCGTGGGAGATCTTAACAGGACGTAACGGAACGTGGTGGAGCGTGGAAGCCAATCGTGTTGATCGCAACAAAGCGTAACAGAACGTGATGCAAATCGTGGGCTCGATCGTAGCAACAAAACGTGCTGATTTCGTAAGGAAGCGTAACAGAACGTGGTGTATACCATTTAATCGTAGAGCTCCCCGATTTTTTAGCCTCTGGCTAATCGGGGAGATCGTGGCCAGATGAAAACTTAGCATAACTCGCTGCGAATTTTTGTAGCGGGAGCTGTAATTTTGTGACCCGCTAAGAAATTTCACATTGAGTAAAGTCGAGATATAGAGCGAATATTTTTACAATATTAATTGTTAAAATGCCGCTCACTTTCCAGCCATATCGGCAAGGAGATGATGAGCGTTTACAGTGGGCCAAACGGGATTTATCATTGCACTCCAAGAAGGAATATTAAACTGATATTTGGAAAGATTTACAATTTCTTTGTCGTACTCATTAGCTGGTATCACACATTTATATAACCGGGAATAGTGCTGAACTTTACCCATAGCGTGGGCTTTATTAAAATCGAGTAAATAATAGGATACTTACACGGATTCGAATTTTCTTAGCGGGGGAAATATTTACATTTTTTGTCATTGCGTGCTAGCCAAAATGACGTCAAGGACCACGTCGTATTGCCACATTGTAAAAGCTAATTACTTTCTTGCCGCTATGGCTGAAAAGTGAGCGACACTTTAACAATTAATAATTGTAATACAGAGTATCTAGCGGCGAAAGATACCGTCTCGGCATGATCGTGGACATCTTGTTTGTAAAGTTATTACACCCTCTGCTTTATTGCTGCGAAATTTCTTAGCGGGATCACAAAATTACAGCTCCCGCAGAAAAAATTCGTAGCGAAGTCTACACAACGAGCTTATATTAATACGAAATAAACGCTTATCACTTCTTCCTGACATGGCTGGAAAATAAGCGGCATTTAATCAATAAATGAAAGTAATAAAAGGCATAAAACGGTGAAAAATACCTGTGCCGACATGGACGTTGTCATTTTGTTTGTCATCTGATTCCCCCTCTGATATTGCTAATGTGGTGAGATTGAAGATAAATATCAATATTGTTATTACCGGGTAATTGCGCGATTACTATTTAACCCTTTCCCACTTTGAAGCAAAGTGAAAATGACTATGTGCAAACAGCATAAAACCAGAATAGCCTGCGAGTAACTCGCAGCCTGTTCAGGTTTTATGCTATTTGCTGCTCATCAGTATGTTAGGGTTGCAAATGAAGCCTTAAAAACTTTAATCTAGTAAGAAAGATTTTAAGTATAATAACTTTCAAAGGGACTACAAATGCGTGAAAATACGTAACTAAGTGGTAGAGGCTTAAAAATAGATATCATATTTGACATTCAAACACGATCAGTCTTTCATCCGAGGCAGTCATAGATTTAACTTTATTGAATTGAAATTACATACTTTTTCTATTAACGATGTCCCGTCCCGCAACTGCTTCTTTTCTTATCTCAACTTCATCATTTCTAAAACCCTGCTACTTTTTAATTATGTTGAGCATATGCATTTAATGCAACCGTACTGCAATGTGTTTGTGCTATGTACATTATTATGATACACATTTTGTATTATGCAATTCCAGCAGGACTGAACCCTTTTTATGTTATATGAATGCTCCAAATTGTTTCTCGTTTTGACATTCCTTTGCATTGAATTTGCAACTTAAGTAGTTAACGACATTCTGGCAGCACTTTCCAACTGACAGATGAGAGACATAGAATACGACTCGAGCTTGTTTCTCAATTCTGTCAAATTGCACTTTGCATAAATGCACTCCATCTGAGCATCTATAAAATCTGAGCAGGATTTTTTTTTGTAACAGAGCGAAATGAGGAAGATTGCTATGTCAACGTGTATGCTTTTAAGTCCGAGGTCAAATTCTTGTTAAGCTCATCTGAGCACAACGTGCTCATGGTGAGCTTTTGTGATCGCCTCATCTCCGTCGTCTGTCGTCAATATTAACAGTGTTAAAACTCTAGAGGCAAAATTGATTGTCCAATCTTCATGAAACTTGGTGAGAACACGTGTCCTAATGACGAGTTAGACAATATTTCCAGTTGGTTAAAAATCACGACCGCCAGGGTTCGTGGCAGTTTTCCTTATACGGCTATAGTGAGATCTTGTTAACACTCTAAGTCACATTTATGTTACAATTTTCATGAAATTTTGTCAGAACATTTGTTTAAATTATATCTTTGGTGAGTTTGAAAATGGTTCCGTTCTGTTTAAAAATATGGAACTTAATGATATCTGGGCCGAGTTCGAAAATGGTTCCGGTCCATCAAAAAACATGGCCGCCTAGGTTGGGGCATTTTTCCTTATATGGCTATTGTTAAAACCTTCTTAAACTTCCTTAACACACTAGAAGTCACATTAATGGTCCAATCTGTATGCAATTTTGTCAGAACATTTGTTCTGATGATAGATTGGCTAATTTCGCAAATGGATATGGTTTGTCGAAGAGATAGCCGCCAGGGGACGGGACATGTTTCCTTATATGGCTTTATAGTGAAACCTCGTTTACACTATAGAAGTAAGAGCAATCTAAATTAAGCTTAGTCAGAACAGTTGTTCTAATGACTTCTCCGTCAAGTTCCATATTTCTTTTGGTTTGTTGAACAACATGGCCGCCGGGATGTGTCCGATAGTAGGTATTAGGATTTATTATGTACGTTTTTAAACTCAATTCAAAATACAGTTAAACGGATCTTCATTTACTCTTCTTCATATGTGGACCGTGCGTCGTTTAATATGTAAGTTTATGGACTACATATTTGCTCTTTGTTTAAAAGTGTCATACACAATTAGAAATCAATAATTTGTAATTAGGAAATGTCGTCTCGTGCGCACTAAGGCGCATTGTTAACTGAGATTTTAAACAGTAGATACATACTTTTTTCATGTACGCACATAATTTAAAGTTTAGTACACTGCGTGGGGATTGTATTTCAGGCAATTATGAATTGAATCGCTAACGCGTGAGGATACGTTGGCAATAAGCTTGCAAGCATATAGTAATGTTAGAGTCAAACTACGGCTTGAACACTTGAGAAACAAAGAAAACACTTGTAGCGTTAGTTTCATATAACGGATATGGCTATGAGAATTTAATGTTCCATTAATTTCAACTGAATACCGTGTATTTAAAAAACAACAACAGGTATGCTTATTTTATTTTTATGTAGATATGTACAGAATAGGTTTTCCATCAGACTCAATCAAAATATGTCGAATAATCTTCGAGGACCAGCATATCGTATAAAATCAGTTATGTTTAAACTTATATATGCGAATCGTGGTCTTGTACGACACCGAACATATGATCGGTATTAATAACTGGCTCGGATACCATGTGTTGAGCAGCCATCATGTTGGACAGGCAGAGGTAACATCTTATATAGTTAGTTCAGATACGGAACCAAAGGCATGCTCTGATATGTTACTGAAAAATCTGCAATCATGTGTTTGTCAGAAATTATGTGCACAATGTTCGCTGTTTGCTCGTTCAAAGTTTAAAACTGTCGTATTAAGCGGCATATATTCTGCTTGCAAGGCCGACAAAACGGTTGAATAGCAATGCCAGCTTCGATAACCCAAATTTCCAAATTCGTTGTCAATATTATGGAATATTATTCCTATATTATATTTAGCTGTTTGCCATTCAACAACAGTAACAGAACTTGCAAGATGCATAAACAGCGTCATTTCTAAAACACTTTTACGTAACACAGAAATACAACTACCTACTATTCGTAAAAAGCAATGCTGTCACTTATCAACCTTATATGATAATCCAATATCAAATATTGATCATATGTTTTTATTTTATATTAAGGTCACAGACTTCCCCTTCCAAAAACCCTCGTTATTATGTTAACAATAATTTATCTAGAAAATATTTCCCTTGATTTAAATTATTCATATATATCATAGGCGAAATAACACCCTACTTATTGTATTTCAGGTACAGTGTTTTCGGAACACATCCCATCTGAGGTAGCTTGATCATTTCTGTATGTCACTTATATCGCTGACTAAGTGAAAGGATGTGTGATCAGCCAGAATGCCATTCGGAGAAGACATGCGACCCCTGTTCAATCGAAGGAAAGAAAGAACAAGCGAAACACTTTTGTGTACATTGCTTAGAATATTTTTGTATCACCTGCGCACAATATCACAGGAAGTACAAACCGTCACGTGCGCATACAATTCTAAACGATCTTCCAGAAGATACACGTATTTATGAAAGAGTACTGAAGTTTTCGCATTGTCCATCTCATCCGGAAATCGAGATAGATCGATTCTGCAAGCATCATGATGAAATGTTTTGTCGCTTTTGTAGTGATATCCACGCTTCATGTGAAAATGTTGTTAACATTGAAGAGTGTCAAAAAGGGAATATTGACACCATACCTGACAAGCTGACCGCACTGAAGTCGATGTATTCGACACGGAAAAAAGAGCTTGAAAGGCAACTGGAAGAACTTCAGGTTAATAGTTTAGAAGTAAAAAACAATATAAGGGAATATGTAAAACAAATAAGAGACGTGGCAGACAAAGTAGAACGATCTTTAAATGAAAGCCACCAATCACTTATTTCCACAGCGTATGCTGTCATTAAAAGGGTATTGAAAAGGTCGAAGAAAAAGAGGCGAAACTTAATGAATGCAAAATTTTCCATGATATAATGCCAAAGATTTGTTCAACGAAAGATCAATATGTTTTGGTATGCAAATTATACCAACTGATGAATGATTCGGTGATACAAGAAAGTGGAAAAGATGGGTTCTCCGTATTTGTCAGATTGATTTCACCATTGAATACTAAAGAGCTCGTTGCAGAACTTTTGAAATGTGAAGTGAAACTGTTGAGCCATGAAGAGTTGACACAAGAAAAGTTTAGCGATGAAGACACTAGTTCTGCTGGTTATAATGCTCCATTGACTGCAGAGGACAAGAAGAAAAAATAGGATTACAACGATGTACTTGAACTCGACATTGCCGCATTTAAACCGGTAGAAGAACAGTCAGATCATTCGCAAATCGACGAAGCTGTGAAAGATATAGACAACCAGTTAGATGTTGACGATACTTATCCATTTCTAACAATGATCAAGAATAAAATATTTGATATTCGTAAAACGGATATTGCTAGAAAGGGACTTTGTAACATCGTGACACTAGATGTTTTATCCGATGGACGAATAATTTTAACTGATGATCGCCAAAATGTTCTTCAACTTTTTACAACTGAATTTGTGCTCATTTCATGCATGGTCCTACCTCACCACAAACCTGTAGATATGTGTGTTGTTGAAGATAAAGAAGACAAAACATTCACGGTTGCCCTTTGCTTCGAAGGTCAAAATTATATACGTTTAATTGAACATGTCTTGGACTTTAACATAAAAAAGAGCATTCAATGCAAAGGTGCTATATTAAGTCTCACTTTGTTTTCTCAGGATATATTAGTGCTTACATATGAGAAAAATACTAAATATAAGCACCATCAAATACAAGTCATTCAGCCAACATCACGACGTGTTCGTTTCATTCTCGATGTACCTAGACTCCTGGTCTCCAAAGAGGGTCAAGACATATATATGCACGATCTGATAATAATTCGAGCAAGCAATATTGCCAGGCGAATCATTTTAGCAGCAGACGATGAAGTATATGTTTTTACTTTACCTGAAGGAAATTTAGAAGAACAATTGTTCACAAAACCAGTACAATGTGATTGGTTTTACTACCGTGCGGACAATAGTTTTGTGTCTTTCATTACAGATGTAAAGATGGACGTACAAGGAAATATTTATATTTGCGACCATGACAGCGGTGTACATCAAGTTTCCGCAAAATCACGCAGAGACAGTCGCATTCTCTTTCCAAAGGCCGAAAGAATATCGTCTATTGTTATCGACATGCCTCGAAGACGCATCTTAGTATGCCACGCAAACACATCGTTCACGACAATGTATCGTATTTGATAGTGAAGACCAAAATGATTATTCGAACAGTAGTTCAGTGTGATAATGATTCAATTTCAGAATGGGCGAAAGTATGTGTAAGTAATAATATTCTTATACATTTCGTTTGTTTTTGCCATATATAAGTGTTGTTAAGTATTTCGATGTACGTGTGAATCTGGGATCAATGAATGATTGGATTGTTTTCGGCTCATACAGTTTTCTTTTCGTAGCTGATCGTGCAGTATAATAAATATAATATTTATATGATACTTTTTTTAAACGCCTAGTGAAAATGCAAGAAGCCCTACATATCATTCGTTAATCATGTTTAACTGTGAAATCTACTATAACACGTATTTATATGCAATATATTTGTCTAAAGGTTTGTTCTGGTCAATGTTAATAACCCAAAACGAAGAGCACTGCTAATGGCATTTTTTTATATAAAAGTACAAAGTATAACCTGGCGGTTTCCTATTGAGGCTAGTTGCAAATAACGACGGCATATATCCAGTCATTCAATTAAAGAATAATTTCATCGAAGTTTAACGTATCAGCCGAATTTGGAAAATCAAACAGTTGAGCGAAGAGAACTTCAGTAACATTACTTACGTGCTATTCAGTGTGTTCGAACGAAAAAGAGGCTTTGTACATAATCAAAACGAGAATACATGCGATCACGTGATAGTTTTATTTACCGGAAGTTGACGTTTGCGGTATATCTTCTCATTCGCGTGGCGGGAAAACGTTTAATTGCAATCGGCGTCGGTGATCATGTCGATAGACGAGAGCTTCGTTTTAAAGGGAACCAGTCCATTTCTAGATTTGTGTTTATTAGACAGGACTTAGGAACTCTACCAACGCTGAAAGACGGTTTCGTAAACTAACTCTTCACGGCGGTACTTTGCTGATGAAGGATTCGTTCAAATCTTTCAAATTTAATATAAGAACTACGCATAAATATGTTAACCCGGTAGATTTGAAACACCTCAGACTATTTCGCGCTCATTAAACCGTAAATAGGTGTGGCATTTGAAGACAGTGATACAAAGAAGTATAGAAACCTGGAACAAGAAATAAACAGACGAGCATTTGGCGGCGCAGTTGATGTCGCTATAGTTTCTATAGACAAGGATCATACACAAGAAATGCGTCACCTTGTGGCGAAATCTATTATTCAGCTTTAACAACTGCTGTCATACAGCCAGACATGCCACCTGACTAGCCACATGAGCTGATTATTATGCGATACAACTGAAAATTGGCGATGACAGATATGCGTCTTTTATGCATTTATTAGTATACAAGTCCAAATGAATGTTATTAGTTTAACAACCTATTTGAATAAGTTAAATTGACAAAAACCAAAACAATTCTTCCATATCGTTCAATTTATTCAGTCTTGCCAATTGTTTACTGTGACAAAATGTATAATGCACTGACTTCGCTATTTAAATTAATGCATTTTTAAATCAACTTTCAGTAATACAGCCAGGATTTGGACTGAACAGGAGTTCCTTTGTCCAAATGGCTATAAAGCGCGCAAGTTAATACTATCTGCATGAATATGAAATATTTTCAATATAGCATATAAATAGTATATTTAAGATAACTTGCTTTTTATTGAAAACATTGCTTCTGTAATAAATAAAGGTAGTTTCACTATGAAATTTCAAATAAAATGTCTATATAATAATGTCATTATGACAACAGGTTGGTGCCTTGGGGTGATTAAGAGCGTTTTCCCTGTCTTAGGCCAAGCTGAGGCACAGAAAGTCTTATGAAACAAGTGGTGGAAAATACCCCCGGTATGCTTTCTCCTGAGCTTATCAACACAAGAATTTAAAGACAAGACCTGGTGATCTAGTGCCCCACTTAACCCGGATTAAAACATGCCATTAAAATTGTCAGATAAGTATTCTGACCAAGTTTCATAATGGAGTAAGCCATAACTGCCAAGAGAATGGTAACAATGTTTTTGGACGCATGTAACCCAGATTAAAATTAAGCCAAGATATTGACACGATTCGGACCAAGTTTCATCAAGATTAGGTCATAAATGTGTCCTCTAGAGAAGTAACAAGGTTTCTTTAAGATGTGGCATAGTAACCTTGTTTCCAGAAATAAAGAATGAGTAATAAGTGTGGCCTCTAATCTGGTAACAAGGTATTTGTAAGAATTGATCTAGGTTTGGGACACACATTACCCAGATTGAAACTGCCTGCATATTGTAGATTAACATTCTAACCAAGTTTCATCAAGATTGGATGACAAATGTGGCCTCTAGAGGGGTTTTGAGCTTGAAATTGATGTCGAACACCGGACATTGCACACTGCACAATGACATACGCCAGACATAGTGGGTTAAAAATAGCTCACCTTGAATATTTTGTGGTCAGGTTAACTTAAAACATGCCAAAAAATTAACAACATTAAAACTTTTAACTTGCATTTCGAACAGTCAACATGTCAACTTTGGACATAAACAGGTAAAAGATAATTCCTATAGATGTTGCTTATGCCATTCAAAAATACGGTGTATTTAAATTCAGACTCATGTTATAAGAGGATGTAAATGCCCAATAAGACTCAAGATAATTGCAGTTCATTAACATTCAACTAGTAAGAACATCAATGATCATACATTCTTAAAGTCTAAGAAGTCCAGAATTGGTCGCTGACAGGGGTTTGTAAAGCATGACTCAATTGAACTCTCCCCCAAATATGAGGTCTATAGCTGCCTGGAGGTCTCCATTGGTGGCTTGTAGAGCCTGTCTGGCCACGTTCTCATCTGTGATACCCATCTCCTGCATCTGCTGCAGCTGGCTCTGAAAAATAATTGAGCCTCATTCTGGGAAAACTGGGCTTAATGCATGTTCAAAAAGCGTTGTCCCAGATTATCCTGTGCAGTCCACTTTTATTGTATTTTTTTGTTTAAAGGAAATTTCTCTTGAGCCGAAATCCATTTTGACCAGAAATTGTCTTCCATGATTAGCCGTGTGGACTGCTAATCCAGGATGACACTTTACGCACATGCATTAAGCCCGGTTTTCCCAAACTGCAGCTCTTTTATAAAGAGGACTAAGACCAGAGATTCATTGGTTACCATGGAAACCCCACCTTAACAATTCATATATCGGTTAAAAAATGACTAACTTCTGTTGCACTTTCCTGGTTTTTGGTCTAGCATTCCAGATTGCATTTTACAATTAATATAGTATCCAGTCTCCAGTTGATTGTACAGGCCTATGATGCCATTATTGGTTGCCATTGTAGCCCATTAATATGTCAATTTTAATCATCATCTATGGATTAAACACCCTTTATGCAGTGATATGTGACCATTTTAACAAGATGACTAGCCATAAAAATTGAACTATATCCATCAATTGCACACATTGCAGTGACAGGTTACCAAAATCCCAAGAACAAGATTGCAATCAACATTAATGAACTAACTGTAATCTAATTAAACATATAAAACACTTGTGGTCTGGCTTAATCAATACATGATTAATGTTGTTGTACAACAAAGATTCATTAAGTCAACATCGCTTTCAAGTTTGCAATTTAGAAGAAGCCCAGTGTCTTATTTATTGTAAATACTAACCAGTCATTTCTTTGACTCAGAATGTTCACCAATATTTTGCATGTTAAAAATAAAATATATATTTTTTAATATACAACAAATGAATACTTACTGTAATGGTACTGGACTGGGCCTGTAGTATTGCCTGTTGGAAGAAGTCCTGGGTGATTGGTCTAGGATGACCCTGTAACCAACACACATGTCAATCATGGAGCGGGAAAAGAGGCATACCATATCACTTTTAAACATTAGACCTAAAAATTAGAGTCCAACATGAAAATAGGAATGTAGTGCGAAATTACAATAACTTATTTAAACATCATTAAGATAGATCAAATATAAGGTTTTACAGTCTTTTAACAGGGATAAAAAAAATTAAGTTTGAACAGTTATTCATGTAAATGTTGAATAGGGGTCACTGTATAAAAAAGCAAGATTTACGTTTAAACTGATTTTGTAACTGTAATTTAAGGTGCTTATAATTAAGAAAACAGACATAATTGTTTGCATAAACAGAAAACTTATTGTGTTGTTCTAAAATCTAAGGAGAGTGTATTTACTATAGAATAGGAGACCCAGGGCAAGTATTCATAAAGTTGCTTAGAGAAATTTATAATAAATAAATTTATAATAAATAATAATAAAAGTAAATTCCATACAGTCATAACATTCCAATTTCTGGGTATTGGTATGTGAATTTCTTAGACCTTTTTTCCTTTTTTTCATGAATATATTTTTAATAAATACATATTTCTTTAAGTAAAACCTTGGATTGGGTACATGTATTTAATATTGTATTGCATGTTTCCACTTAAACTCATGTTAAGTTTAGTTTTCCCTGGGAAGTTTGGCGAATACCCGCTATTGACTATCTATCACACCTGTGCTGCAGTGGACGTGGAGGGTCCAGCCCCTGTAGCTGTTGCTAGGGCTGCTGCCAGCTGATTAGCTGTGATAGGTGTGCTGCCACTCTGGAACAGAATAGTGCATGGGTTTGGGACAGATACGGAAAGAGAAATAACAGGAAGCTGCTAGTTTTGGTTCCCCTCCCCCCTCCAGGCTGCCCCTCTGGACAGGGCGACGCAACAAGTGACAGCATCTTTTGTACTTGTTGCAATTTAATGATAATTAATGAAAGACTATGCTAAAAACTGTAAATACAGGTACCTAACTAAGAAAGCTGGAATTACCAAAGTATAACAAAATGTCACCAGACAGGTCCATCTTTCCACCCTATCCCTTAAAGCTGTACCCTGTACATTTAGCAATCCTTGATCTTTCACTAGGTAAGGGAAATGTTATATAAAACTAAAGTGTTGTCATTAATGTGACTAAATATACCCCAGCACAGCTTTGTAAGAGGCCTTGCAGTTTGCCTATGGCTCAGTTCAATGGCACATAAATCTAAAGTAAGAAGTTTACTGCACATGAAAAGTGTGTCTTGTACCTCTACATTTAATGGCAATCACATATTTTCAGATTTCAATTCTATCGCTAGAGGATTATAAAGTTGCTTGAGAATGTACAAGTAGTTTTTACTAAAAGACTTGTCCATCTACAATTCACGGTGATGGCATATTTGAATCACTAGAGACGTGCTTAAAAAATCGGTTTACAAACTAAGGACTCAATGATTCTGTCATGAAAATGGCAAAGTTAAAAGGCTGAAAACTCATGAGCCCTTTCATCACTGAGCATTAAAAAGCTGTCTTGAACTTCAACACTTCTTGGTGATGAAATATTTCAAGTTTCTGTCTGATCACTTTCCAAATGTATAAGTAGATCACGTCACAAACATAACATTTCATGCTGCTGTCATAACAGGTTTTGTACACATTTTCAACCACCAAATTCAAGAACATAAAGGAAATTCAAATGCTTTATATATTCATGGATGACAATTTAAGAACTATCTGGTTTGTTTTGTTGTCTGCAACAGTGCTGAGCATTATTTTTTAATCAGGATCTAGCAGACGCTAATTGTATTACATGTATAGAGTTACATTGACTAATCTGAAGTTTTTTTAAAGCTTTGCAGAGACTAAGATTTGAAATTAAAGGCACAGTGGTTTAAGGGTTCTTGAAATCCCTGGGAAAATTCCTAGAATAATGTTCAGAAAACATACAAAATAATATAATCTCTGAACTCTATCAATGTTTCTGTAAATGCCAAATGCACATCAGTCATATTTACTGAGACATTAACTAGACATATGCCACAGACACTGATGCCACCACAAACCATGTTTGGACACATATTCACTATACATTGAAAGTTTGTGCAAATCTGCCACACAGTGAGTGAAGTTTGATTCTGTTACATTAAATAAGATAGTGGACAAACAGGGAAATGGCCATATTTCTACAAATACTTTTTTCCTTTCTGTGATATTATCTACATATTACCTGTGAAGGTTTGAGCCAAACTCAGGATGTCATTAAAAAAGGAGTTGAAGACCCCGAATTCTGTACTACATATTCCAGTAGTCTGGACAAACACAGACAGGGCCATAATTCTGCAAAATCTAGTTGCAGCAGAAATTTCTTTGTTAAGGACTGTGACAGTTTGAGAAAGATTTACCAGCGCAAAAGTTTGGGACTATACAGAAATTACTCTAAGCTTTCCGAAACTTATAACTAATTTTGTTTGTGTCCAAAAATTTAGATAAAAAAAATATACAAAGATTAAAGATGTCCGAAAATTTCGAGAAGAAAATTAAGGTCTCCGAATGTAATAATTATATTGAAATAAATGCAATAAATCAATCTACAATAATTTTCTTGTGATTTACCCATACCGCTGCGGGTGCCTCCTCCTCCTCGTCTGACATGTGGTCCAGGGAGTAGGAGTGGGTGGAGGACGTTGTGAAGTTGCCTGTCCTGCCTGCTTCCTTTACCTGCTCGGAGATCAGCTCGGCCACACGCACAAAACTGGGGTGAGACTCCAATAGCCTGCAGTTTGAGGTGGAGTGAGAAATATTTTGGAGAGATTTTTATGGTGAGAAAATGTATGTTTTTATGGTTATTTTTGTTAATTACTTAATAGGTATCAACTTCAAAGCAGAAGTGTGAACAAAGTAATATTCCTTTGGCAGAAAGGAAAATCAAGCAAGTGTATGTGTTAAGGTGTTTCTTAAAATGAGTGTAATACTGACTTGAATAAAGCCCTGTTTTTCCAGAGCATAGCTCAAATATATTAAATGTCATTTTGACCAGTTGTACTCTAGACCATTATTATTGTAGGTAGTTCTTGAAAACAGAAAGCCTTACATTTAATATATTTAATATATGATCATGTTAATTTTACCAACAGTCATTTTCTAATGTTCAGACCAATTAATATTTTGTTTGTAACAGTCTGAAAAATTACTAAAAATCTTATACAACTTCACCTTCCAATATTGCCTGGATGAGCCAGTATGCTAAGCAATGATGGGTCCATGAAAAGATCTGCAAGAAAAAACAACAAAGATTACACTGGAAATTTTATTTCTTCTAAATATCAAATAATTTCTTACTAACAGTAATTGATAGTGAACTATTGACTACGATGTGATATTCACTGGTAGTATGTTATATTGACAAATACTAAGTTATTAAAGGAGTACTGACCCAATAAAGCACTACACTTTCATGTTTTTTATTACTCATGATGGTCTCTCACATGAAATGCCTCACTAAGAAATCATATACCGCCGGTATTTTGTGCTTTTTGTGAATCAAACATAATTACACAAAGAACACAGTCTTTTCAAAATTGAAAATACTATATATAAAGTGGCTGTCCAACCACGGCCTAGATAGTGGAATCATGTTTATTTACAGATCTCATACTAATCATTACTTTGCTATGGAATATCAATATTTTCAAGCTGTTATGCAGACAATTTTGACTGGTTGGAAATGATGCAGCAAAATGAAAATTAGTACTGTACAGTTTAAAGACATCATAAAGTTGACTCTGTCAACATATTTTTTTCTATACCATTTCAAATAAATGTGATATTTTCATGGTACTAACTCAGTGTGGATGGGTTGCTATTCAAGCCAGGGACTGCATTCACAATTTCTTGAAGCTTCTCTGGAGAAGTCATGATACCTTCTACCTGGCATTGTACACAACATGTAAAATAGTCATTTTCTTTAAGTTTTTTTCCAATTGTTTGCTGTTTTGACATTGTTCGGGAAAGGAAAATAACATTTATAACATTTATATGACAACTTAGTTAAATACATCTTTTTTTTGTCAGAATAGAAACTGAAAAATACATAACAAAAGCATAGAATAAAACAGGAATTTACGTAAAATATCTTTTGCTATAGGACTGATTCAACAGTCTCTTGGAAGAATTTTGTGTATGAACAGATGCTTTAAGAACTTGAAATTACACATAATTAAGTAGAAATTGAAATTTTAATATAAATTGCCAAATGTCATTCAAATTGTATAATCATAGATTTATTTTAATAATCAGTTTGCATGAATACACAAGTGATTCTTCACTGCTTTGTGCATTTACATTTAAGATAAAACACAACTAAGACATGTTAAAGATGCAAACCAGTGTTTTTTTAATCATGTTTGGGAATGAAGCCAGGACTTTTGGGATTGGAAAAAAATGCGTTGTTATGACTGAAATAGGGCAATTGGTGTTCCTTTATTTTCGGACATTTAAAAGTTATTGTGTTTTTTTGTGTCCAAAAACTGAGAGGCAAAACAATATGTTTTTAAATACTGGTGTTCAATATTTTAAAGACACTCTAAAAATGTTGCTATAAGGATAGGATAAGGGTTTGCAATTTGTACAACCTCAATTGTTTAAAGGAATAATATTATGTGCTTGTAAAACACCATGCAGTATGGTATAATTAACTTTAATATATGTTTCACTTTAAGCTGATGGCTGAAACCCTTGTCTTTCATTGTTAAACATATTTTTCTACCCCAAAAAGCAAATGTAATTGCCGTTTGCCCAAAGGCATTCATCTCCCAGATTTGATCACCTTAATCCATTTGTAAACACACATGATCCAATTGTTACCAGATAAGTGCAAGAGGGCAGAATTCTGGTAAACTAGCTTTTAAAATAACAAATTTAGTTATTAATTTTGGAAAAAAAACCTGTTCGTCCGAAAAATAATTTATACTTTGGATAAAAATGGGGGGTGTCCGAAAATTTAGTGTCTGAAAAAGAGTAATTAAGTTGCATAAGTTTTTGCTAACAAATACTCCAAATCAGACCCAAAAACACCCTTAACCATTTGGGTTTGAGTTGTGTTCAAAATGTATATTACTAGTATCACTTATAATATATATTGCAATATAGGTTTTGCTGTAATTTTGTTCTCTAAGATGGCATATTTTAAGTTCAAAATTAATATGAAAAAAATGTAGACAGATTTTGCTCCATAAACTTTTAACATTTTATTAGCAGAAAATAATGGTGATGATATATTTGCATGATATATGTGGAAGCAGTTTGCTCAATAAACTTGATGATAGACCAACTGACAACAAACCAATTGAGTTGCCAATATACCACCTCATAAGCTTTTTTTTCTGTGTATAACATTGGAATAAGGAGAAAAACTAACTGTTGACTTGTATGCTGGACTTTTAAGTGCTCCCTGAAGAACTGACATCAGCTGCTTAATCTTCTCCTTGGAGGGATTTACTGAAATTATTAACCAGTTCAAATGTTTAAAATGTAACAAAGAAAACGGAAACTAAAATAAATGATGATATGAACTGCTGGGACATAAGTACCAGCAATTTTTTTGCCCAATTGGGAAAAGTACCAGTACCAGCCCAATTGGGAAAAATATGAGCGAAAAGCCCTGAAATTGGGAAAATTCGCACTATGAAGTCTTCATATTGGGAGATTGGGGAATTCGATTTTTTGCCACCAAATACTTTAAATTGATAACTTTATGTTGTCAAGTTATCAATATTATATTTATTTTGGTTCAAGCCATATAACTGCATAGGGAAACTAAATATCATTTATAAAAAAAATAAAACAATTTTTTTATTTTTTTTTAAACCTTCAATGAGGATTTTTTTTACAGCTATTGGGAAATTTTGCAGTTTTTTTCCTAAAGTGCTGTTTCCCGCTGAGGACAATATTATGACCATTTTTCCATTGCAACTTGTGATAATACATAATATTTTTTTATCTATTCTTACTAATTCCCTTAGAAATAGATTCACATTATATTAATATATTACACATACAATATATTTTATGTTAATTCTTTAATTTCACAAAATCCAAATTGTTTTTAACATAAATATCTTATCAAAATAAATACTAACCTTGTGATGGGTCAGGGTCTTCTTCTCTTAACTTTGATTTGGACAGTAAGTATACTGTTGATCCAGTGTGAAGACCACATGACCTCATTGTTGATTCATCTTTCAAAGCATTCCCACAATACACCAATTCTGTTAAAAGATTCAACATAAACAAGATATTGTGCATGTTAAGATGTTGAACTAATTAAATTCGGGCAATACTAATAGGATTTCTTTACACAGGTATTTGGAATAAAATTATGTTACCAAAATTTAAAAGACGCTGTCAAAACTGCGAGCACACTGCCAATAGTGTCCCACTGGGGTGTGACCCCTTATGTACCATTCCATTTATGTACCAGTCCCTTTATGTACCACCTATATATTATGAAGGTGTTGTCCATTCATTCATAGCAGTGTGAATGGGCATTTATAAGTGTTGATCGAGTAAAATTTGAGTTAATCAAATATTGTCTACTATAACATTGCAATTCATTGTACTGAATCATTTATGTCTTGCTATCAGAAAAGTTTTGACAATTTGGAAAAATAAAACTGATTAACTTAGTAACTCAGTTCTTACAAAGTAAAATATTGCTGAATTATATGTTATATCTATTTTGTTATTTCAATTTATAATGTAATGTTAAGAACCAAAAAAAGTTAAATAAAACTCAGTAACTTAGTAACTCAGTTCTTACTAAGTAAAATATTGCTAAATTATATGTTAAATATAAAAATGTCGCAATCTAAATTAAATGTACAAAATTAAAAAAAATCTCAATTAGAATTATAATTGAAATTTCGTTCACATTCATAAATTGTTTTATTTCCAATAGCAAAAATAAAGTGATAAAGCTAAAATGAAATGAACCTTATGCAATGGTTACAGTATCACTAATGACACTGTCTGGTGCTCAACAGCTTTAAATTCCTCACCTATGCCATGTGTGAAATGTCATGTTTTTTTTTAGTAAACATCCCAAACCAAATGGGTCCGTCTTCACAAGTGACACATTCCTCAAATAATTAGACCACTTAACAACAAAATTTATACTTTTATTTAATTTTACATAACAATAACATAGTCCAGCACATAATCTCATAATACATTTTCTAAATCAAATCATAAATTTTTATTGTTATTCTGTTATATTGGAATTTTATAACATATATAAATACTTAATACATAAAAGTAGCACATGAAAAGCCAAACACATTTATCATTCACAAAATTGATAATGGAATACTTTCATTTGATTATTGGCAAACAGTACAAAGGAAATAGTACATTAAAGTAGCACATGAAAAGCAAAGAGCATTTATCATTCAAATCATTAGTTTTTTTTTCATTTTTTGGCAAACAGTACATATACAAGCATACATCATAGTACAAAAAATAACAAATGAAAAGTTCATAAAATAAGGGAGTTTATTTTATTTTTTCTTTAAACAACAGTACAAATACAAATATGCATCACACAAATATCACACGAAATAGCTTCATCATCGTCAATGACATTGGTACCACGGTATCCGGAGAAGCGCCCCCCGGAGAACTGCCCCTCGGAGAACTGCCCCCTTATTTTAAAGGTGGCGGAGAGGTGCCCCCCCCATCAAATCGGTAGGGGCGGAGAACTGCCACCCTGTCAGAATTTAGTAGGCGGATATCTGCCCCCCCATCAAATCTGTAGGGGCGGAGAACTGCCCCCGGTGTCATATTAGTTATTAGTTACGTAGTGAAAACAATACTTACGGGTATTTTTACGCTATCGCGGTACAAATTTTATCCGGTAACATTTTAATTTCAGTACAAGTATATTACCATTTATCGAACTGAATAACACATATTGTCTAGAGACATCTGATAATACTGTTTAAGGCCCTTGGTACGCATCTGCACCACTCACTATATATGAAATCCATGTAAAAGTCGTGTTTTAATAAGAGCGCGAAACATAGTCGAGATCCACACAGGAAACGCGTGGGTGTTAATACTGGCCATGTGTCGCAACTAAATATAGACGTGCAACTCAGTACTTATGGAGGAAAAGTTACATCGGAATTAATTAACATTATAAAGATAGATTAACCCATGGAACAAAAACGTAAATTTACGTATAAAAAAGTAAATTAATAGGCAAAGCAAAGGCAATAATATAAAAAAATATACGAAATAGATGTAGGATATAATATGATCGGTAATTGATAAGTATTAATAATAGAAAGTATGTGCTTTTTTAATAATCTGAATGTACAGTTGTCACATTTAATGTCTCTTTTACACTTGTGGTCGGTGTTTTCACGGGTTGTTAGGTGTGAATGGTCCTATATACAACAAACAATAATTAAAATGGCAAAACATTAATCACACTTAATTAGGCAGGCAGAGAACTTGTTACCGTTAACGATAAGCACCGCGATCTTTTAATCTTTTATTTGGTAGACCGGACCGACCTTAATTGTTAAGAACTTGTTAGCTTTGAATAAAGCCACATACGGGTTTATTATATTGAACCGTCCAAATCCGTAATTGGCGAAAACAAACAAATAAATTTTTGTTTTCAGCTTGCATAAGGATGGATTAAATTGCATGCTAATTGTTTGTTTTAATTACGGGGAAAATATCAAATAATTCGGCCGCGAAAACTTTTTATTAGCAAAAAGTGATTTGTTTTTCTTTGTTCACATAGACGAAAATCACGTGATTATCAAGATGGCGACGTCCATGCCGAGGCAAGTATTTTTTTGCCGTTTTATAACTTTTATTACTTGTACAACTTTATATTACTTTTTAAATTTCACTCAATTTCCAGACATAATAGCAAGAAAGCTACTGGCGTTATTGTCATTATAAGACTCGCTTTATATATCGCTGCGAAATTTCTTTAATTAGGGGGTACTTCTCCGGGTCATCAATTCTGACAGGGGGGCAGTTCTCCACCCCTTATTAATCAGCAGGGGGGCAGTTCTCCGCCCTATAAAAAAACAGCGAGGGGGCAGTTCTCCGCCCAGTGAAAAATCTTTGGGGGGCAGTTCTCCGGGGGGAACTTCTCCTAGAGCCTGGTACCACAATCAATACAAGAAAAAATTATGTCTGCCATGATGTTGGTATGGTTTTACATATTGAATATCACCAGCATATATACACACTTTAACAATTGAGCAACAACACTTACCTTAATTACTCAGGGACCTACCTATACAAACGTATATAGGTCCCTGAATTACTTGATAACCTGTGAAAACTTTCTCTTTATCCTCCCTTT
Source organism: Dreissena polymorpha (assembly GCF_020536995.1). Lineage (NCBI taxonomy): Eukaryota > Metazoa > Mollusca > Bivalvia > Myida > Dreissenidae > Dreissena > Dreissena polymorpha. The sequence goes on from NC_068358.1 coordinate 78,322,091, forward strand.
GATTTTTTATTTGAAAATAAACGTGATAATTTTATAATAACATAGGTACCTAATAACTTTATTTATACCACAAATAGACATCCTTTGATGACACCACCAGTATTTTTTTTTGTAAACATGATTAAAGAAGAATTTTATTTGATTTTTCACAGTTTGAAAATTAAGGTCATTCACTAAACATGATTAAAAAAGGAAATAATTTTATTTTTTACAGTTTGAAAATGAAGGTCATTTTCTCTTCTCTTCAAAGTATCACATTTCAACTATACAATAGGAAATACAAACATTTTAGTTAGACTTAGTCAGGATAGGATAGTGATAAATGGATTTTTATAATATACTTCAATTTCAGGTAAGAATATGAATCATTTATTACTACTGGGGCTAATAAATTATACTAATACAGTCACTGACACACTGGCATAAAATATAATCTATGGCAATATATTAGTCTAAATTTATAAAAAATATGTCACAAAATACATTTCATTATTAACACACCTTCATATTAAACCATATATTGTTTATCTCTATATATTATATATATGGTACATAGAGGGTCAGATAGTGGTACATAAAGGGGTGGTACATAAGGGGACTGGTACATAAAGGGTGACATCCGTGACAGTGTACTGTAAGGAAGAATGCGAATATGACACTTTACTATTATCCGAACAAGTGCAGTCCGAAATATATATGGTTTTATCGTGATCTTCAATATTTCCTTACCGTAACTTAACGGACCATCTGTTAGCTGAGATGTAATAAGTATCTTAAGATTGGAAATATTTGAGTTTAAATCAGTCACAGTTACTCGTTTCCTCTCAGAGATTCCATTTTTTCGACGATCACAGATAGTTATTGTCGCCATATTTTGTTTACAATAAATTTGCACCCTAGTGTAAAGGCGGAGCTCCACTAATTATTGTAAAACAAATGCGATTTCTTTTACACGAATTTTTTTTTTGAATGACTATCTTAAAGGGGCATTACACCGTACTTTTCCTGTAAATATCTGTTGAGTTAGCACATTTGTCGGTAAACTCGCTTCTCAAAAAGGCGACCAGGGCCTCGATTCATGCGCATGCGAATTTTGTCTCTCACCTGTATATTATGTAAATCCTTAGAACATATAGTTTCCAATAATCTTTCAGCTAATTTCAATAAATATAACATACTTTATGACTTACAGCATGGTTTCAGAGAAGAGTTCCTGTGAAACACAACTTCTACAACTCATTGATGAGGTTTCGGTAAATGACAAGTTCGGTAAATTGATTTATATAGTAAATGTCGTGGAGGTTTCGGAAAACTGGTCTAAATAGGGATTATCGCACCTTTTGTCGATAAGCGTGTACATTAATTGAGTTGTTTGGCACTAATTAAATTATCTGTTTAAATTAAGTTGAATATTCAAATATGTCCTTTTTTATTCAACGGATTTGTTCAGGCTAAAAACGATATCAGTTATTTTGGTCGTAAAACCCATTGTTCCAGTACAGTAGCCAGGTGCCTGTGTGTTACGTTGATAAGATAGTGATCATCACAGCAGCTTGCTATTACACAGTGTATTCATTCTGATGGCGTTGTGTTAGATGTCATTTTTATCAGTATTCAATTATGTGTATCTCTTCGCTTAACTCAACGTTCAATGGCACGCGCATTTAACATAATTATAAAACATAACGCGTATCATTATATTACTTTTTATTAATTACGTACACGTATTAGATTTTATATATTGTTTTTTCTTGTGTTTTTCTCAACCAGACAGAAATAATAAAACATGTAATATAAAATTCAACATTTGGCTCTTACAAGAGGTGGCCTCCACGTGGCAAGAGCTTTGGTTTCATATTCATTATGTTGGCAAACTACCCAATGTTTATATATTGAGAAATTGAGTGTTTATCGGTGGTATAAACTACTATTGCGGTTTATATTTAAACTGAAATCATTTTTATCAAATCATATTTTACAAGAAACTTTTTTAAATAGCATTAAACTTAATTGAAGATCTTACATTGATTCCGCCATAAATCATTATTTATTATTACTATTATTTTATTTAAATAAAAGCATCAATTATAAAAAAAAACAACAGTATTGCGTTATTTAAATCGTAAATTTACCTACAATTTCCTAACAGAATTCGTTTTTCAGAGGTAGCTCATTCATTTCCCTTAATTCTTTACCGTAGGCATAGCATTAATTACTCAACTCAAAATTAATCCACAGTTTGCAAATAAATGCCTCTAATGTTATTGTAAGAATTTGTAAGCCAATAATAGGTGTCATTAACACCTCGTTGTAGGTATACCACCTCTATAAAAACCTATTTACCGAAACCTCCACGGCACTTACTATATAAATCAATTTACCGAACTTGTCATTTACCGAAACCTCCAGCACCCATTGATGACCTGGCACAAAATAGGACATCTGGAAAACAAACTGATCTAATATTGATTGATTTCAGCAAAGCGTTCGACAAAGTGAACCATCTTTAACTGCTTTTCAAATTACAGGAACATGGTGTGGATAAAGATACTCTCTCATGGATCAAATCATTCCTGATAGGTCGTACTCAACGTGTTGCTCTAGATGGAGATCTATCATCCGAGGTACCAGTGACATCTGGGGTACCACAATGGTCTGTGCTTGGTCTGTTACTTTTTCTTCTCTATATAAATGACTTACCTCAATCTATTACTTCTAAAGTTCGCTTATTTGCAGATGACACTGCCGCATACATAACAATCAACAATATGCATGACTGCCATACTCTTCAGGAAGATCTAGATAAACTAATGAAATGGGAACACCTTTGGGACATGGAGTTCAACCCAGGTAAATGCCAAGTTTTAAACATAACCAGGAATAAATCAAAGTTCTCTTTTAATTACAGACTTCATGGACAAATATTTGAAACTGTTGACAATGCAAAATACTTAGATGTGGACATTTCAAAAGACCTTTCCTGGAACACCCATATAAATAGAATTACAACGCTAATAAATCTCTTGGTTTTCTCCGAAGGAACATACAGACAAGAAATTCCAACATTTGCCAGCTCACATACAAGACCATAGTTAGACCACAGGTTGAATATGCTTCTTCCGTATGGAGTCCTCACACATTACAAAATATTAAAAAAATTGAAAATGTACAGCGTTGAGCAGTCCGCTGGGTCAAGGCTCTAGGAGAAGTGCCCCCCCGGAGAACTGCCCCCCCAAAGATTTTTCACTGGGCGGAGAACTGCCCCCTCACTGTTTTTTATAGGGCGGAGAACTGCCCCCCTGTCAGAATTGATGACCCGGAGAAGTGCCCCCTAATTAAAGAAATTTCGCGGCGATATATAAAGCGAGTATTATAATGACAATAACGCCAATAACTTTCTTGCTATTATGTCTGGAAATTGAGTGAAATTTAAAAAGTAATATAAAGTTGTACAAGTAATAAAAGTTATAAAACGGCAAAAAAAACCTGCCTCGGCATTGACGTCGCCATCTTGATAATCACGTGATTTTCGTCTATGTGAACAAAGAACAACAAATCACTTTTTGCTAATAAAAAGTTTTCTCGGCTGAATTATTTGATATTTTCCCCGTAAGTAAAACAAACAATGAGCATGCAATTTAATCCATCCTTATGCAAGCTGAAAACAATAATTTATTTGTTTGTTTTCGCCAATTACGGATTTGGACGGTTCAATATAATAAACCCGTATGCGGCTTTATTCAAAGCTAACAAGTTCTTAACAATAAAGGTCGGTCCGGTCTAACAATTAAAAGATTAAAAGATCGCGGTGCTTATCGTTAACGGTAACAAGTTCTCTGCCTGCCTAATTAGCTGCTAATTAAAGCAACTGTTACCGATTTTGTTTGTTTGGCATGTCGACATGATCTGCTCAAAATGCAAACTGTTGCCGCAATATGTGTAATGTGTGTATTTATGTATGTCATTTTGTATGACACATGCATTAACTAAACAACATAAATAAATTGATTATAAATTCGATTTCACTCTACTTTTTTCTTCAAGTCAGCTAAATTAATGCCTTTGCTTTGCCTATTAATTTCCTTTTTTATACGTAAATTTACGGTTTTTTTTCCATGGGTCAATACTATCTTTATAATGAAAATTAATTCCGATGTAATTTTTCCTCCATAAGTACTGAGTTGCACGTCTATATTTAGTTGCGACACTTGGCCAGTATTAACACGCACGCGTTTCCTGTGTGGATCTCGACTATGTTTCGCGCTCTTATTAAAACACGACTTTTACATGGCATTCATGTATAGTGAGTGGTGCAGATGCGCACTAAGGGCCTTAAACAGTATTATCACATGCCTCTAGACAATTTGTGTTATTCAGTTCAATAAATGGTAATATACTTGTACTGAAATTCAATTGTTACCGGATAAAATGTGTACGGCGATAACGTAAAATTACCCGTAAGTATTGTTTTCACTACGTAACTAATAACTAATATGACACCGGGGGGCAGTTCTCCGCCCCTACAGATTTGATGGGGGGGGGGGGCAGATATCCGCCTACTAAATTCTGACAGGGGGGCAGTTCTCCGCCCCTACCGATTTGATGGGGGGGCACCTCTCCGCCACCTTTAAAATAAGGGGGCAGTTCTCCGGGGGGGCGCTTCTCCGGATACCCTGGGTCAAGCATAACTATTCCCCGTACGACAGTGTCACCTCCATGCAGCAGGAACTTGGTTGGCAGACCCTACAAGACAGACGAAATGACACTAAATTAATATTTTTTTCAAAATTGTTCAAGGTTTAGTTGCTGTGCCCCCGTCATCATATATCGAGCAACCCACCAGATTCACTCGTCACATGCACCCCCTCTCTTACAGACAGATCTATACCACTGCAAATTATTATAAATTTTCATTTTTCCCCAAGTGCTATTGTAATGCGAAACAACCTCCCTGCCACTACAGTTTTAAATCCTGATCTTGAAGGGTTTAAGCAGTCCCTGCTTTCCCCTTCTGCCCCTTGAACTCCGGGAGACATGTTTTAATCAGTTTTTAACCTTTAATGACTTCACCTTCTAACAAGGGCTGTTTGTAAAACATGCATGCCCCCCATATAAGCTGTCCGTTGTACTGGCAGCCATTGTGTGAATACAACTATTGTCACTGTGACCTTGACCTTTGACCTAGTGACCTGAAAATCAATAGGGGTCATCTGCAAGTCACGATCAATGTACCTATAAAGTGTCATGATCCTAGGCAAAAGCGTACTTGAGTTATCATCCGAAAATCATTTTACTATTTCGGGTCTCTGTGACCTTGACCTTTGCCCTTGTGACCTAAAAATCAATAGGGGTCATCTGTGAGTCATGATCAATCTACCTATGAAGTTTCGTGATCCTAGGCATATGCGTTCTTGAGTTATCATCCGAAAATCATTTTACTATTTCGGGTCACCGTGACCTTTGACCTAGTGACCTGAAAATCAATAGGGGTCATCTGCGAGTCATGATCAATCTACCTATAAAGTTTCATGATCCTAGGCATATGCGTTCTTGAATTATCATCCGAAAATCATTTTACAATTTCGGGTCACCGTGACCTTGACCTTTGACCTAGTGGCCTCAAAATCAATAGGGGTCATCTGCGAGTCATGATCAATCTACCCATGAAGTTTCATGATCCTAGGCATATGTGTTCTTGAGTTATCATCCGGAAACCATTTTACTATTTCAGGTCACCGTGACCTTGACCTTTGACCTAGTGACCTCAAAATCAATAGGGGTCATCTGCGAGTCATGATTAATCTACCCATGAAGTTTCATGATCCTAGGCGTATGCGTTCTTGAGTTAACATCCGGAAACCATTTTACTATTTCGGGTCACCGTGACCTTGACCTTTGACCTAGTGACCTCAAAATCAATAGGGGTCATCTGCAAGTCATGATCAATGTACCTATGAAGTTTCATGATCCTAGGCCCAAGCGTTCTTGAGTTATCGCCTGACAACCACCTGGTGGACGGACCGACCGACCTACCGACCGACCGACATGAGCAAAGCAATATACCCCCTTTCTTCGAAGGGGGGCATAATAAATCAAACATACTTTTATCTTTCACACTTTTAATACTTGTATCTGCACTGACTGCGCACCTGTCAATAATACCTGCAAGGGGAGTTAGACCGGATAGATAGATTAGATAGATAAATAGACATTGAATTCATAATTAAATACCTGGTGATTTCAGTTAATTAAATACAACGGTTTCTGGAGAATGTTCCAGGTTGCCAAATTATGACGCCTCAGACATGGAAGCACCCCATCAACTTATACACGCACACTTTTTCCCTTTGAAAGACATGTATAAAATAATGCATAGTTCCTTGTCTTAAGCAGATATTGATCTAGTAAGTATGTAATATAATTGAAGAAATTTTAACATGTTTATGTTGTCAAGAAATATTTTTCTTGATAAATGCCTCCATTGGGTCATGAAGTTATGCTTTAAAAATAGCCCTCTTCGTTAGTACAATAAAGTCCAATAAGTGTAAGAGTGCGTGCCTAAAGCTGTGCATCATGTTCATCTCACTCAAACCAATTTATTAAATTTAACTATTACTTCAGATATTCTCAAGCCAGATGCGATTCCACGAACACATTTTCAATTTATAAAATTGAATTAACAAGAGGCCCAAAGTTGGTCACCTGAGATAACAAGATATTATTGGGAAAAATCTTCATACCAAGTTTCATGAAGATCGGAAAATAAAGGTGGCCTCTAGAGTGTTAACAATGTTTTACTATAGCCATATCAGGAAAAATGCCCCGCCCCTTGGCAGCCATGTTTTTCAACCAACCGGCATCATTTTTGAACTCGTCCAAGACATTATTGGGATGAATCTTCTGACCAAGTTTCATAAAGATCGGACAATAAATGTGGCCTCTAGAGTGTTAACAAGATTTTACTAAAGCCATATAAGGAAAAATGCCCCGCCCCTTGGCAGCCATGTTTTTCAAGCAAAGTTTACCATTTTTGAACTCATCCAAGAAATAATTGGGACAAATCTTTTGAGCAAGTTTCATAAATATCCGAAAATAAATGTGGCCTCTAGTGTTAACAAGGTTTTACTATAGCCATATAAAGAAAAATGCCCCGCCCCCTAGCGGCCATGTTTTTCCACCAACCAGCATCATTTTCGAACTCATCCAATATGGCAAGCGGTTCGACGCATAATCCCAAGAAACTAGGTTTCTCATGAGAACCTAGGTTCTCAAATGAGAACCTAGGTTCTTGTGAAAACCTAGGATACCAAACGAGAACTTAAGTTCTCAGAATGAGAACCTAGGTTCTCATGAGAACCTAGGTTCTCATGAGAACCTAAGTTCTATGTGTCTATGAGTACCTAGGTTCTCATGAAAAGCCTAGTTTCTCATGAGAACCTAGGTTCTCAAGCGTAAACCAAGGTTTTCAAATGAGAACCTAGGTCCTCATGAGAAACCTGGTTTCTTGGGATTTCATAAACCTTGGTTCTCATGAGAACCTAGGTTCTCGTGAGAAACCTGGTTTCTTAGGATTTCATAAACCTAGGTTCTCATGAGAAACCTAGTTTCTTGGGATTATGCGTCGAACCGCTTGCCATAATTAACCTCCAGTTGTCTCCCATTGCTTGGTACACGCTGGCAGCATATGTGTAAAATTAATAGAAATGGGCGTGAAACCGTGAATGTTTCTCCCCAAGAGCATTTTCTGAACTCAGTAATATTCTACGAAACTTATCTGTTGAATATTTGTGACAACAGGCATTAGCCGTCGGTGACCGCCTCTTGTTCATGTTTCCGTGCATGGGTGTTCTTGAGGAATGAAATTAGTAAAGTAATCGGTCGACATTGGTCTGAACACGTTAATAAAAAATTGAACTGTTTATGAAATACATCTTTAATTGTAAATATTATTTTGAGACTAAAAATTCAGATCAATCGTTACATAATACATTGTTACAGCATTAAATGAGTTTCAAATATTCAGTTCCCTTGTTCGGGCCTCAAACGACTGTACGGTACAGTTTTCTATTTTAAGTATGTCTGTGACCTACATGTAGAAAGCAATCATTATGGTATAAAATACAAGTTTTATCTCTATTGATTATGTGTAATAATGTATTATTTCATCGTAAGATATTGGCAACACTGCAAGAAAAACTTATGCGCTAAAGACTTTGCAAACATATTTCAATAACTTGATATATCTGCAAAAATAAGTTCTTAACGGCGTGTTTTCATTCTGTCCAGCCCGTGTGTAATCATATGTGAACCCCATTGATCCTGCGCCCTGAATAATATGTGTCCCGTATTCCAAACGAGCAAGTTTACGCCGTCCGACGCGTAATTCTGAAAACCTAGGTTCTCTGAAAACCTAGGTTCTCAGAGAACCTAGGTTTTCAGAGAACCTAGGTTTTCAGAAACCTAGGTTTTCAGAGAACCTAGGTTCTCAAAGAACCTAGGTTCTCATGAGAACCTAGGTTCTATGAGAACCTTGGTTCTCATAATGAGAACCTAGGTTCTCATGAGAACCTAGGTTCTCTGAAAACCTAGGTTCTCAGAGAACCTATGGTTCCCAAATGAAAACCACGGATATCGCAAGCAGTTCGACGCATTATCCCAAGAAACTAGGTTTTTCATGAGAACCTAGTTTCTCATTCTGAGAACCTAGGTTCTCATGAAAACCTAGGTTTTCAAATGAGAACCTAGGTTCTCATGAAAACCTAGGTTCTCATTTGAAAACTTGGGTTCTTGACGCCATGTGCAATCTTCAAGCGAAAACCTAGGTTCTCATTCTGAGAACCTAGGTTCTCATGAGAAACCTAGTTTCTTGGGATTATGCGTCGAACCGCTTACCATAATCCAATATATTAATGGGATGAATCTTCTGACCAAGTTTCATGAAGATCAGACAATAAATGTGGCCTCTAGAGTGTTAACAAGATTTTACTATAGCCATATAAGGAAAAATGCCCCGCCCCTTGGCAGTCATGTTTTTCAAGCAAACGTAACCATTTTCAAACTCATCCAAGATATCATTGAGACCAATCTTCTGACCAAATTTCATGAAGATTGGACATTAAATGTGCCTTCTAGAGAGTTTACAAGGCAAATGTTGATGCAGCACAACGCATGAAGGACAAAAGACGATCACAAAAGCTCACCATGAGCACGTTGTGCTCAGGTGAGCTAAAAACAGTGATATGTGCTACGAACCATTTCATACTTACTAAAAAGGAAATTTTTGTTTGAAAATAAATTACTGCATTAACCGTTAAAATATAAAATGCTAAGTTAAATAAATTGATGTTTTAGAAGTGAATTAAACATCATTAAACCTGTGTCATGTGAAAAGGGGTCTAATTCCATATGCATCCAGCATAGCTCCAGACCTGCCAAGTCTGGTCAAGATTTACCCATTCCACTATAGTCACACATGGTTTCACCATCTCAATAACATGGTTGCGCAGGCTGGTCTGGAGCTACACAGGCCACATATTGCACAAGATCCATTTTCACATGATCAACGCATATCATATACTGAATCTCTGCTTATCTTTATGATCACCTTTTCACAAACGCCTATGCATTGCAAGAAACATGTACATGGTACTGACTTTTATAATCTAAATGTAACAAGGCTATTGTCAAGCAATATGGTCCCCTACCGGTGAAACTCCACTATTGTCAGAATTTTTTTTTTTAGTTTGTTGCCATAGCAACCAGAATTTTTGACGTAGGAACAAAACGAAATGACATGCATAATCTCCATATTGACATCTATCCATGTTTCAAGTTTCATGAAAAAATATGAAGTACTTTTGAAGTTATCGCAGGATCCAGAAAGTGACAGACTGACTGACTGACAGAGCGCAAACCACAAGTCCCCCCCGGTTTCACTGGTAGGGGACAATAAGCAAATTTATACCAGAAACATCAGTATCGTAGCGCAAAAATGCATGATTAATAGGACCAACTGCAATGATGAAACTTGGACTACCACTAATAGAACCAGAAATGCAGCCAAAAAGTTGCCACAAATAGCTTTATATACCAACATAAACAAACCACTTCAATTTGGTACTATCAGATTGCAAATTTTTTCTCTTTTTAAATAAGCTCCTATAAATTAGTGTGTTAGAGCTCTAATAACAAAGCATTATTTTGAGCCAGCAGCTTACCATGATTATTATTGTTCCCATCTTTTAAAATTAACTAAACAGATTTTATTGTATTCCTTAAAAAGAAAAGGCAATAACAAAGAGAATGTACGATTTATTTCAGTTTTCACAATATATAAACATTCCTGATTATAATGCATTTAATAAATATTTAAAGTGAGCAAATATACATACAAATGTAGGGGTGTAAAATTGTTCTGTTTGTAATATCTCTGTATACCTTCAAGTATATGATAATACAGTAAAAACATCAATTGACTAAATCAAAATGGAAAAATCTTAAGTTTTAAATAGACTATTATAGATTAAAGTGTTTTATTGATTTCATTTCATAAATTCAACCAAGCCAAACAACCCAAAACCAGGTTTTAAACGTATAAGATATCAATTAAAATAATTATCATGCAAGCTAGCTATATTAAAAATTTCACTAAGATGGGTAAATGGTAATTAAAGTCATTGTTAAGAACCACCTGTTCTGTAATATGCTCATATTTAGTTAATTTTCACTGCAAATTACATTAAAAACAAATATTGCATATTTTGAGATACCATTACAAAAAACTTCAAACATATTTGCATTTCAACATATAATAGGTACATAAAAACTCAGAATGAAAAAACAACATTTAAATACACAAAGTGACATGAACATGAAGGTAAAGCTGCGTTTTGAATGTGTACACAATAATTGTGCATGACTTCGATAAACATTATTGGGCTGGATGATTTTGCTTCAGCTCTTTCCATTCCGATAAGTCACATAATGGGAAGAATATATTTGGAATCCAGATATCTCACCATTTTCCGAACCAACTGTTAAAACTCTCGACTAACTTATGTTTTTGACTAATTAGCTTTGGTGGTTTTTGCAGAGCTACGATGCGTGAACTTTACAAACAGCGCCAGCATAATGTGGAAATTCTGAAAAATATTATATAGATGTAACATATATGGTAACAATTTTGGCAAACATGTTTATAATGTATATTACCAAACTTAGTCTCTTGATGCACCCAAGCTCTTTAACCATGTACCTTACGACTGAGTGGTGGATAAACAATAAAGTATAAGAATGTAATATGTTTCACATTTTTATGAAATGTTGCTTTGAATTTATCATTGTTAATTAGTTAAATAACAGCAGACATGAGCATGAATATTTAAGCAAGACCACTTAGCCAAAATCTGCACAGGCACTACAGAGCCAAAACGACTGACCAAAAACCACAAACCTATGGACAGACGTTGAGAATTCCATATGCACTCAGGAGAATGAACAAATGAATTTTAAGTTTTTATACCATTTAAGTTTGTATTTTTAGGTTTAAAGAGTATATTTTGTTCTTTCACTGGTCTTAAACTGACAACAAAAATTGTTATTAATACATATCTTATTGGCTTCAAAACAAACAAACACCATTTGAAAACCATTAAATAAATGGACAAACTTAATAGTTCAGTTTGGATCACAGAAGATTGAGGACCCGTGCCCTTACCTGGACAAGGAAGTAAATAGCTGCAAGGTAGCCTCCAATAGCAACGGCCAGGAACAGATCAAAGACGGCTGGTTTTACATTGAATGCGTTCATCATATACTCAGATCCGTCATAGAACAGAAACTCTGGGTCTCTGAAAATAATGTAGTGGAAATACATTCATGATAAAACATGAAAATGTTGTATCTTGTCTGAACAGGCTTAACAGGGATGACATTTGACCCTTTTATGGAATTTTTTATTTAGTGGAATTCTCTTCTCAAAATAACTCCAGTCTTGGAAGCAAGTCTTGTCCCTGCATATATGACTATCCATGCATTTAAAACCATGAATTTGGTAAATAAAACAGCAAGTTTATCCTATAAGACAAGATATGCGGAAAACTTCTTACATTTTGTCATTAAATTCCGGTTGCTTCAAGTGATAGTTAAACATTAAAAGCAATCATTTAGAAATAATCAAATACAAAAGAGGTGAAGGTTGCAAACATCTGTGTTTAACTCATTAACTTTTTTACTGTCATTGTTGAGCTTGATATATACCTTTCATGCTGTTTTGTCAGAGGCAAAAGGCATTGTTGTTTTACAACTGGTAAGAATATTAACACCTTTGAAGTTTCGCCTCATATTATTGATGAAAGGGGCCTTGTGTGAAATTTCAGCATTAAAATTCACAAGGGTAATAACTACAAAACTATGAAAGCAGAAGTGATGGATATTGTGCACTTCACTTCCGTCAATCAGCAAAATCTACATATTAAATGTCAAGTTTATACTTAATTTATTTTACAATACATGCCCCTATAAAATAGAAAATGTAAAAATAAAATGAAGTGAAGTTATTCAATATATGAAAGTAACAGTTAGGTTCTTGTGCACTGCATATCTCATCACTGAGATTCATCCACTTATCAAGTTTCAATACAAAATCCCAAATAGTTTTCAAGATATGCTCATTTCAACATTTAAGTTGCAAAAATTAAGAAAGGGCAATAACTCCAAAAATATGGAAGAATGCTTATAGTTCTTGTGCCCTGCATATCCTCATACTGAGATATAGCTACCAATAAAGTTTCAAGTTTATACCTCAATTAGTTTTTAGATATTCCCCCTACATTCAAGTTTATACCCATATATAGTTTTAAGAAATCCCCTTACACAATCTAAGTACACACATTAACTAAAAGCACAACTTCATCAATATTGAAGCAAGAGTAATAGTTATTTTCTCTTCATACACCCACAATGAGAGTTACCTACCTATAAAGTTTCAAGGTTATAAGTTTCATCAAGATTTTTTTGGTATAACAAGAGTTCATTGGTTGAAGACATATGCCCCCTCCAAACAAGGCTTTGAACTAGTGGCCCCAATTTCAATAGAGGTCATCTACTGTCCAAGGCCAATGCACATGTGAAGTAACAAGCCAATCATTCAATTTGTTGACGAGTTGTTGAGCGGAAACAAACTGGTCTACCGACAGACCGACCGACATCTAGCGAAACAGTATATGCCTTCTTCTTCGAAGCTGGGCATATTAATATTTGATTCATAAAACAACTATTGTTTGTCAGTGACCAATATTATTACATCACACCACTTTCCAAAACACTCTTATAAATGTGGGTTGTGAAAACAGGTTATGATGGAAACAGGCTTTGGAAAATAAATGAAAAACTTTTAGGACCAAACAGGTTCACAGCACATTAAAGTCTCTATAGCAGCTTATGCTCACCTCTTGTCTGTTTTCACAGTGGTTCGTTTCACGTCCTTGAGGTATCTTGACATCATGTCCTCAAGTGTTGACAGCAGGCTTGCATCTCGTGGCACGAGCTGAGCTGCACGTGGCTGTGAGGTCAGGTGGTCGAGCCAGGCAGATACCAGCTCTTGCTGAACATCCTGCCAACATATTTGATGACTTTATTATTTGTTTATTGTGTGTTTGTTGCGTTTAATGACAGTATTGAAACAAGCAAATTTGTTGAATTGATATCCCCCGCCAATATGCTTCTGGACAGAAAAGTGTTATATTTGACACTCAAAAAGCATTTGTTCAAGATACCAAGGGCCATATGGTGTACAATGCCATTTTTGGCGTGCATCATCCTCTTATCCATAAATATACTCATACCAAGTTTCAATGAAATCCGCCAAAGAACTTCCAAGATATGGCTCCGGAGGGACGAAAAGACGGAAGGACGGAAAGACGGACACCGCCAAAATAATATCCCTCCACCTATGGCGGGGGATAATCATATGATAATGTCATTCACTTGATAACATACCACTTTAACGTACTATTTCCTGAGCCAGCTAAGCAGATCCTAGCCATAATTTAGTTTTAAGTGCATATACTTTGGCTGGTTAGTTAAAAATGACCTTGAATCTGAGGGAGTGGTGAGAATTATCATAGGAAATATTCCATTCTCAATCCCTCATAAGTTTTGTTAAAAGATAGTAATACAACATATATACGAAGACATAAAAGCAATTATACAAATGTGATGACAATAATTACTCGTTTAATTTTATTCATTAAATTTTAAACAATAGCAGTTGCCTGGATTTATCCCACACTTACAAGAGTATCTGAGAATAGCTGTACATTTCCCGCACTTGTAAGATTATACACATGTCTTGCAAGAGATTCTGCGATTATGCGAATGTTTCGTACTAAAACTTTTTCATCTACATTGGCCCTGAAGCAAAAATATTCATATTAAACAAATTATTATTATCATAATGGAAGAAGTTCACACTTCAAACTTAAACTTTAGGAAACTTTGGGATAGAGATGATAAAATCTCTGGCATGGAACTTAAAAATACAAAAGACAGTGGAATTGACTACTCTTCTGCTTTGCATGTATAATGCACATTTTGAGTCAGTCACCATATTTAAGAACCACAAAGCCTTATTGGAAGTTGAAAGTCTGTAGCAGTTGTATAGATTCTAAAATCTGAAAGATGAAAATTATAAATCAAAACAAGTTACATAACCATACCGGAAAATAGATTTTCAAAATTTTAAACTATTAATTTAGGTGAATTACACAGCTATTGGGTTTACAACCTCAGCAGTTCTACACCATGTAAATGAAGACGATTTGGTCTTGTTTGTTTGTTTGCTTGGACTTTGCGCCATTTTGAGCACATTTCAGTCATATGATGGAGGTCAGTTAAGGCATTCAAACTTTCCTGAATACGCTGGTTTACTATAACTACCAGCTAATGCACATAATTATGTACTAACTTCTGTCTGTAACTGACATGCGCTCAAAGGTATAGGGTAGAATGGCCATTGAAACAAGAGATTGCCATGCAATATGGTCCTCTACTGGTGAAACTCCACCATTGTCAGATTTTTTTTTTATGTGTGATGCCATAGCAATCAAAATTCTTGACGTAGGAACAAAATGAAATGAAGTGCATAATCTCCATATTGCCATCTATCCATGTTTCAAGTTTCATGAAAAAATATGAAGAACTTTAAAAGTTATCGCAGGATCCAGAAAAGTGTGACGGACTGACAGACAGACTGACAGACAGGTGACAATAATGTGATGATCAATCAACACACTAGCTATGTGGCCTGGGTTGTAATTGCATCCTCAATCCTGATTTGTTAACGCACAGGTCGACCAAGTAAGCTAGTCATTTAATCAAGACAACACAAAGGGTGTTTAACTGACCTGGTATCCAGGATGGTGGTCCTCTCTAGTGACTTGGGTGTCTCCAGGTGGGACAGAGTGAAGGCAGGCAGACGCTTCATGCTGAACCTCTCATGCTCCCAGGCCAAGATCTCATCGGCCAGGTTAATCTTCTTGTGCACCAGGCTGAACGACACCGACGGGTAGAATGTTGCAATCACCGATTCAAGATGCTGAAAACAGTGAAGATGTGTGAAACCTTTTTTTGCTGATAGCAGATATAACTTAGTGCAGTAGTTATATACAAACATTTTCATAAGAGGACCTGTGATGGACATTGTTGCAGACATTGTAAAGATAAACATTTTAACGAAGTTTCATAAATATTCATCCATAAATGTGGCATCTAAAGTCATAAAGTTGTTTTTACATTTTGTTGTCTTACCATGTTTTGGGAAGCAAATGACCCAGATACATTTTGGCCTGCAATTTGGCAAAATTATCATTCTTACCAAGTTTCATTAAGGCCGAGTCATACACGAGTCATACAAGGTTTTCTCAGATTTAACCTGGTAACATTGTTTTTGATGAACATGATTTGAACTCAGCCTGCATTTGTATATAGTATGTAGATATACATTTTGACCAACTTCTCGTAAAGATTGGATGAAAAGTGTGGCCTCTGCACACTGCACGACAACATGCAACGGTGATCAATATAGCTCATCTTGAGAAATTGCTGCTCAGGTCAGCTAAACATAAAAACAATAATTTTTTTAAACGTAATATGTTTGCAAATTTGTGAACAAGTAACTCTAAAAAATGATATCTGTGGGTTTATGTTTTATTCTCTGCAATAGCTACTGTGATATAATATAGTTGAACACTATGTTGTAATTGAATTTGATTGATTTTTATACAATCAAATTCAGCCCCTCCTTTCATTGATAGATACCTGCAGGAATTCCCAGGCAGGTGTTTCCTCCTTCGGTGGTTTGGAGACATGCAGCCTCAGGTTGTCCTCACGGCCGATGGTGTCCAGGCAGAGAACATACGAGATATCGGACAGCAGTGTGCTTTCTGAAATCATACAACATTAAAGTGTATCTGCAAGACCATTGCATTGACATCAATTTTTTCAAAAGGCAACTGCCTGTAAAAAATAAAATGTGAAAACTGCCCAATCAACATACACGTATACAGTGAAATATTGAACACATCAGAACAATGTCATTGTTTATTTGAGTATTATTTGAAATTATAATGTAATCTTAATCAGCGATTGAGTAAATGTAAATACAACGAAACATAGGATTGTTAAAATGTACAGCCCAAATCTTTCTCAATATCAAATCTTTTAAATTAATCAAGCAATTGACAACCATAGCAATGACAGTGAATAAGACTGTTTACCAGCATTTTCCAATGAATCTTCAATCCACTTCTTTGAGCCGATGTAGTTGAATTTTCCCGCACCAGACAACAAGAACACTAGATTGTACCTTAACACTGTCAAGGATTTTCATGCCAGATTAATTTTTACTTTATGGCTTTATGAACAGCATTTAAACAAGACATACGTCCACACAGATGCCCCACCTTTCAACTTGCATTCTGCAACTCTGCTTCTGTCACAAACAAGCTTTTAATGGACACATTAAACTTTTGAGCTTTAAGTCGACTTGACCTTTGAGGTTTTGACAGGGGTGATAGACCCCATACCAAGTCTCACAATGTGGTTATTTGTGGAATGTTATTTGTTTATTGCTGAAGATGCAGCTCGGACACACTGTTTTATGTCCAAATCTGATTTATAGACTCTTTGTGTGACCTTGACATTGAGGTAAGGAGAAAGGTTTGGCGCATAAACTGCCATCTCCTTATAGTGGTACATGTAAGTTATTTTAAAATAGCTTGATGAATGGCAAAGTTGCAGTCTCAAAAGATGTTTAATGAGAAAAAATTGACCTTTAACATTAAGTGTGACATATTGTAATGTTTTTAGCAATTTTCATCATGTTTGCAAATTTTGTTAAGGTGTTCAAAAGGTTTCACAAAAGCAATATAAAGAAATTGCCCACGCCCACCACCTGGCAGATATGTTAATTAATGGACAAAACTGATTTTAAAACTTGACCAAGATATCATAAGAACAAATCTTCTGACCCAGTTTCATGATAGTTGGGCAAAACAAAGACCTCTTAAGTCTTCACAAGTTTGTTATCAATTTGATCCAGGGACCTAATTTTTTACCCAACATGAGTTACATGACCCAATTTTGACCTTAGCCATTATATATCTTGAGAAAAAAAGTTTTACCAAGTTTTATTAAAATTAAGTAACAAATTTTTCCTCTCAAGTGTTAACAAGATAAATATTGATGATGGACGATGAAAGGGCAACAAATAGTGATTTGAAAAGCTCAAATTTATCATATGAGCTAATAAGCAACTTTACCAATCAGACACTGGAAATAGTTTAAAAAAATCTACACATAAAATCATGACCTAAGCATTTATTGTCAGGAAATTCGTGGCTTGAAGGATACTTTGCGTGTGTTCGTGAGTTGGTATAGAGCTTGGAGAATATCCTAGCCAGTTCAAGGAGGGCTACCACTCCACTACCATTGGAATCTGCGCCCGTCGACAGGCTCTGAAATTTAACACACATATTCAGGACTCTGCCTATTACAATTATTGCAAAATGAGACAAGGGCTGTTTGTAAAACATGCATGCCCCCCATATGGGCTGTCTGTTGTAGTGGCAGCCATTGTGTGAATACAATTTTTGTCACTGTGACCTTGACCTTTGACCCAGTGACCTGAAAATCAATAGGGGTCATCTGCGAGTCACGATCAATGTACCTATGAAGTGTCATGATCCAAGGCAAAAGCGTTCTTGAGTTATCATCCGAAAATGATTTTACTATTTCGGGTCACCGTGACCTTGACCTTGTGACCTCAAAATCAATAGGGGTCATCTGCGAGTCATGATCAATCTACCTATGAAGTTTCATGATCCTAGGCGTATGCGTTCTTGAGTTATCATCCGAAACCCATTTTACAATTTCGGGTCATCGTGACCTTGACCTTTGACCAAGCGACCTCAAAATCAATAGGGGTCATCTGCGAGTCATGATCAATCTACCCATGAAGTTTCATGATCCTAGGCGTATGCGTTCTTGAGTTATCATCCGGACACCATTTTACTATTTCAGGTCACCGTGACCTTGACCTTTGACCTAGTGACCTCAAAATCAATAGGGGTCATCTGTGAGTCATGATCAATCTACCCATGAAGTTTCATGATCCTAGGCGTATGTGTTCTTGATTTATCATCCGGAAACCATTTTACTATTTCGGGTCACCGTGACCTTGACCTTTGACCTAGTGACCTCAAAATCAATAGGGGTCATTTGCAAGTCATGATCAATGTACCTATGAAGTTTCATGATCATAGGCCCAAGGGTTCTTGAGTTATCGTCTGACAACCACCTGGTGGACGGACCGACCGACCGACCTACCGACCGACCAACCGACCGACATGGGCAAAGCAATATACCCCCTTTTCTTCAAAGGGGGGCATAAAAATGTTCAAAGAGTATCAATACAATTTTACAATTCGTACAAATTAGTCGCAACAATATTTTTTACTACTTTGAAACCATAAATCCAACTTTTTTAACAGTTCAGCACCATATGTGTGATGCAATATTGAAAAGCACAGTCATTGTTGGTCATATAAGTATATACAATTATCATGGGATATGCTGAAAAATTCCAAATATTTAATTCTGTCTCATTTGTGGACAAGGCAGCTCCAGACTGCACTGATGCAAAGGCTGGAGCTTCACTGGCCAATATGGCTGAAGACTCATTTTCACTATCATTGCTCATATAGTCTTCCCTTACACTGGTAGTTTGGCTTTTATAATAATCTGCTGATATTAAAATTTAAATAATAATAACTTTTTACTCATTAAAGGGGCCTTTTCACAGATTCTGGCATGTTTTGAAGTTTGTCATTAAATGCTTTATATTGATAAATGTAAACATTAAATTTTAAAAGCTCCAGTAAAAAATCAAAAATAAAATTTAAACAAGGGCTGTTTGTAAAACATGCATGCCCCTCTATATGGGCTATAAGTTGTAGTAGCAGCCATTGCGTGAATACGTTTTTTTGTCACTGTGAACGGTGGTGGTGTGTGGTGGTGTGTGGTGGTGGTGTGTGGTGGTGGTGTGTGGTGGTGTGTGGTGGTGGTGGTGGTGGTGTGTGGTGGTGGTGGTGTGGTGGTGGTGGTGTGTGGTGGTGGTGTGTGGTGGTGGTGGTGGTGGTGGTGGTGGTGGTGGTGGTGGCGGCGGCTGGTGGTGGTGGTGGTGACTTTGCAAGTCATGATCAATGTACCTATGAAGTTTCATGATCATAGGCCCAAGGGTTCTTGAGTTATCATCTGACAACCACCTGGTGGACGGACCGACAGACCGACCGACATGAGCAAAGCAATATACCCCCTCTTCTTCAAAGGGGGGCATAAAAAGGAAAAAAAGGTAGCCCGCAGCAGGGCTCGAACCAGTGACCCCCGGAATCCTGAAGTAAAAACGCATAAGCCAACTGAGCTATCCTGCCAAGCATACATAAGATGCGTATTTATACGTTATATAAGCAATCTTTGTAGTTTCACAAATTTAAACGACAACAGAGCTCTCCAAATTATTCAATCGTTTCGCGCTGCAACGCTTTATAATTTTTAGGTTTTTAAGTTCGTCATAAGATGCATATAATGGCTATATTAGACCATGGCAAATGTTCAGTAATACTGTTTGCTCTCAAATATCGTAACTAAACCGAAAATTTGCAAATCTGAAACAATTTTTTTCAATTTTGTCAATTTACCAAACCGTGAAAAGATCACTTTAAGCTACGGTAAATGTCTCTAAACTTTCAAGTGCTCTTATTTGCATAGATGCCAGAATTATTGAAAATAAAGACTTAGTTGCATTGAAATACAGTAGAGGTCAAACTGGAAAATCGAAAATGCTCGAGTTATTGGAAGGCTCAAGTTTTAGAAAGGTTGAGTTATATAGATTCCAATAGCATATATCCTTTCCCTTACCCTAGAAAGCGAATCTCACAAGAGCTGTGTTTGTGAAACACAAAGCCCCGTACTGCGACACTTTGAAGCCATATATTTGACCTTTGACCTTGAAGGATGACCTTGACCTTTCACCACTCAAAATAAGCAGCTCCATGAGATACACATGCATGCCAAATATCAAGTTGTTATCTTCAATATTGCAAAAGTTATGACCAACCTTAAAGTTTTGGGACAGAATGACAGACAGACAGGCCAAAAACAATATACCCCCGATCATTTGGTCTGGGGCATAAAAAGTCTAAGAATATCATACATAAATTAAAGTTCAATAATAATTATACCTTGTTTAAGCAGCAGATATGAAGACTACAGATAGGTTTTATTATATGTTTTAATTTGTACACCTATATTTAAAGATAATGAATTAAATAAAAATTCAGAAGATACCACATGTCATTTAGTCTAAAGACTTAATATTGACATGTGTCGAGAATACATCATTATTAAGTTGACAGCTACAACATATGAATGACCTCCTTGACTAACAGGATTTTTTTCTGCTATGTAAATAAGGCCAAATTCTAAAGCTAACTTGTAAAAAAATCCCAATTTCCAAAAAAACAAACATTTTTTATGTAGAAAGAAGTGTAAGGATTATTATACCTAAAAATTATTTCATAAACATCTTACAGAGTAAAGAAGTATAATTTTTATGATTTTTTCCTTAAATGGTCAGGAAAAGGACTGATGAGTCAATATTTGTAGAAAAAACAACTAGCCAATTTAGACCATTTTGTAGATAAACAAGAGCTGTGTTTGTGTAAACACAATGCCTCCGACCACACTTTGAAGACGCAAGGCAACTATTTTAGAAACAAGGTTATATTTTGAATGTAAAGGTCAAAGTGACCTTGCCCTTTGACCTAGTGACCTCAAACCATGTTGATGGTAGATTTCAATGAGATGCATGCACATGTGAAGTTTAAAGAAAATAGACCCAAGAGTTTTCATTGTATGAGCAAGGTTAAAGTTTTGGGACAGAATGACAGACAGACAGGCCAAAAACAATATACCCCGATCATGCGATCCGAGGGCATAAAAATTCCCTAATTTTCCATTTTATGTATTTTAAAAAGCCCAATATGTCCAGACACCTTTTCACAAAATTGCTAGAAAACCCTGTCTTGAACAGAAGAAATTTTCATATTGCATAGAAGCAGACACTTACTTATGCTTGAAAAAATGCTTAAATTAAAAAGGTTATACTGTATATATAAATTAATAATGAGGATTACCAATTTGGCTATTGAAGTAGCTACATATTCTGCCATATGCTTTGCAAGCCCTTACATGTTACCAATCATTCAGCTTACACCCACTTACCAATGCCAAGCTGAATGCTGTCATGTGAAATGAGTCTTATCCCATATGCGACCAGTTTAACTCAAGACCAGTCTGCAAAATTGCACAGACTGGTCAAGAGCTAGGCTTACTACTGTTAAGTCACAAACGGTTCACAGCTCTAATTGCGCTTCAGCCCACTCACCGGCGCCACACCGAATGCATCATAGTGTGTCACTATGGCGATGGTGGGCAGCTGTTCCTCTATGCCGTAGCCAGCAAGGTGGCCCTGGATGTTGGTAATCTGGAAGTCAGTCAGGGCCTTGGCCACACTGCCACCTTGCACCATTTGGTAGCCATTGGCAGAGGCTGAGCTCAACAAGGCTGATAAAAACCAGTAAACCATAATATATGTATCGATACAAATGAGCAGCGTCCTGGGAAAATGGGGCTTAATGCATGCATGTAAAGTGTAATCCTAGATTAGCCCATGCAGTACCGGTATGCAATTATTGCAGTAATTTTTGTTATTTAACCTTATAATCAATTCATACAGATCACAACTTCAAACTACCAATTTTCATCAACAAATAAACAAAGACAAAATTAATGTAATTTGTTCAATTAAAGTGATATTATAGGCATCTAACAGTTTATAGGTGTCTATCGCAACCGTTGTTTATTTTTGGTGTTTTCACTTCATATACACGTATATTTGTTAATGCAGCATCAACATTATAAAACAATATCCCTGAAAGAGAAAAATAATGCATTTGAATATCAACCGTAATTTCGTTTGACAACTGATCACACATGTACAATGTGAACCTAAATTTAGTTTTAGTGCAGATTCGTTTATATGACACAAAGACACAATTTTGTTTAACGGATCATTTCGGCTTACAGGACTGGGTGAGTCACGTAAAATATCGAACATAAAATATATTTTCATAAACAACTGGTAGAAAGATAAATTGCAGATAACTGGTCAGTAACCACATTTTAACTTACTCTTTTGACCTGTTCATTCTTTTCAGCTCAATTCAACAATGAAAAATGCCCATAATATCACTTTAAACATAGGGCAATTAGAACTTTAGTAAAGAATATGAGTACACATATGCAAAGAAAACTTCATGTTAATATTGACGGAACTTATTTATTAAAGTTAAACAAGCTAGACATGAATAGAATGAAAGAGTAACTTCATGACAGTAGCTACCTTCCACTGCAGTTGCAGCATCATCCCCAGAGCTGGCAGTCACAGAGTTGTAGATCTGGAGTAACGTGTCCGACTCCCAGGCAAAGTAGACTGGCACGCTGGAATCCTCCGCGCCTAATAGCTCCTGCTCTAGAGTCTGCAGATGCTAGCATAAAAAAACACAAACCAGTTAACTGCGTGATTGCTCTATTCTGTATTTATAAATAGCTAAAAAAAATCTAAATATGATTTTTAATAAATAATGAATGCATATATTAAAAGAATACTGTCTTATGTTCTCAATCAGAATTCAGCATTTATATTTTGATTAAACTATATAACCCTTAAATGGACATATGAACATGTATGTATTACAAATTTACTAAAAACTAACAAAATAAAATTGACCTCAAGTCAATTACTGGGCTTTTTATCCATCTTTAGCAAGGTCCCTATAAAGGCCCCATCCTCCAATAGAAAGGCCCCTTCCCCAACGAACATTTCTTTAAAATGATGTAATTTTCCCCCAATTTTAAGCTTTCTTTGAGAAATGTTGTTTTTGTTGATAAATTTTTCCCCAAAATGGAGGGCAGGGCACATATCCCAAATCAAGTAACAAAGCCATGACAAAACTTGTACAAAAAAATATTTTGCATACAAAAAAGTATATGTTAATATCACCTGTCTTGTACATATAATTAGATGAGTTTACCTGTTTCATTTGTTCTGGCATGCTTGCCAAGTGTTGTGGCAGAAGAATCAGAAGAGCTCCTGCCTTTTGTTCAACGAGCTCCCTGTACTTGGCTCCGGTCATTTCCTTCAAGCGTGTCAAAATGCATCTTCTTGTAACCATTTTTGCATCCAAAGGTCTTGCTTCCATGTTAATTAGGGACATCTTGCTGCCTGTAAAGTTGATATATGGAATTTTGTGTTTGCTTACAATGCACTTTGGATTTGATCAGTTTTATTTAGTCCTTGGTGAACATTTTATGCATAAACATGTTTAAAGGCATGTTTTCAGTAAAGCACCATCATAATTTGTATATTTGTATAACAATAATTAGTGTATTTGGTACAAAAATTTGTTTTATTAAAAATGGAGTGCTTGGTTACCAAAAATTCTGCTATCAAGTCAATGTTTCTTTTATTAATTTTCTTTTCATTTTTCATTTCAGGTTACATTTTTATGCTGTAGTTTTGTCACCATTTTGGGAATGGGGCTGTGGCACTTAGGATTGCTTAGACCATAATTCGGAAATTTAGTTTTGTGTTTTATTTTGATTATTTTGCAAACACTAGAAAATTAGGAAAAAGGTGTGTTTAACATTTAATTGGATGGGGCAACATTTTTGGCCCTAAAATGTATATGGAACACTATCATAAGGTGTAAACCTAGGGAACGGTTGGTGTGGTAGGTGACAAGGACAACATAATGTCACAAAACAACACACTTATGGCAATTAGGTGATTAGTAGTATGCATAATTTTACTGCAGGTATTGAATCCCTGTGAGTATTGTCGCTAATATAAAGCGTGCACTCTCATTGGCCAATAAAAATTGTCCAATACAACAATGCTCCACCTTGAGGAGAGCTTAAGTTGGGTAGAGATACAAGTAATTGACAGAGGATTGCAAATGGGCTCTTTAAATATTTGTTGAAGTGGATATCGCTTTAAAATTAAGAATGACTAGTTGCAGTTAATACAAAATATACTTATCGATAAAATTAAAATGCGCCGCCGATTCTGATTTTGAAATTCAAGCTCCCTGGCAAGGAAACGTTAAATGGCCTGTTGAAAGCACTGAGGCTCTTTTATCTTAAACTGATAATGCTAATTAGCCCATCTAATGAAAGAAATATCTTAGTGAGTTGTAACCTTCCATTATTTATTTAAGAATGATGGGGATTCAATGTTACAATTTTATATTGTTCATATAAATATAAGACTGATAGTGCTAAATAGCCTATCTAATGAAAGAATTATCTTAGTGAGTTGTAACCTTCCAATATTTATTTAAAATGATGGAGATTCAATGCTACAATTATATATTGTTCATATAAATATAAGCCTCGTGTATATAACTTTTGAAAAAAAACTCGAACATACCAATTTTTGTCTCATAATGATCAAACTGCTGCATTCTGTAGATGGCGAAATCATGTGCGGCGGTCACCGGCGATACAGGGGAGATTATGATGAAAATCGGGACAAAAAAAAGAAAAGACAACGGAAAACAATTCTTAAACATTTCAAGAACTTCCCCTAGACCCTCCATGGTGTATTGATGAGTACAAATCGATCGATCTTGCTAAATAGTGTCCTTTAAGTCTAAGGTTGGGTACGATCTCATGCACGGCGATTAATTATTAAAGAGGCGTCAAGGCAGATAATTCTATGCAAAATTCCCACACCCTATTATGTTAGGTTATTATCAAATAATAAAAAGTTTCGTTACAGAAAAACATCGACCAGGCTGCGCCTCTTCAAGAATGGTCGTGTAACATCTATATTGCAAACATGCTTAAAATCGTTGCACATGAGTCCCTTGACAAGAATAGCCCATAAGAGATTTATATGCAAATAAATGTCTTTCAAAGGAGTCAACTGTTCCTAAATCTAGTCCATTTTTTTTAATAACGCATATGGAAACTGAATACTCTTACATTTGTGTACTGTATGTATAGTGTGCATCGAATCTTTCTTAGATTTTACAAACCTATTTTAAAACATGATTTACTTGAAACGAAATAATATTTGATGGCCGAGTCTTTAATTTAAAGCGTTTATAATAGTGAGGACCGTCACTTGAACATGGGGTATATTGCCTTCTTCTTACAAGTCCCACAAATACCCAATCAACTATATCATGGTAGTTTATCCATCTATTATTGTGAATGCATGGCCGGGTAAAGCAATATATATACATACAATACCTTGACTAGAACACGTTGGTCAAAACACATGTAGGCGCCTTCACCACTTGAATTAAAAGACGACTAAACCAATAATATATGCAAAAATCATCAGAATAGACGACGTTATTAAAAAGTGTATTTCAAGCATATATACATATGTAGATTCCCCATATACCACTTCAACATGTAGATTGCGCGAACGTGGTCACATAATTCCGTTTTGTCGAACAGTGGGATTTCGTGATTTTTTTACTTGCGCGGGGGTGGGGGGACAACCGGGGAGGCAGCGAAGGGTGGGTGGGTGGGGGGGTGGGTGGGTAGGTGGGTGGGTAGGTGGGTAGGTAGGTAGGTAGGTAGGTAGGTAGGTAGGTAGGTAGGTAGGTTAGGTAGGTAGGTAGGTAGGTAGGTAGGTAGGTAGGTAGGTAGGTAGGTAGGTAGGTAGGTAGGT